>NW_020665013.1:2551744-2571057 GCF_002925995.2 Terrapene triunguis
TACCATTCCTGATGTCCGATTTGTGTCCATTTATTCTTTTGCGGAGGGACTGTCCGGTTTGGCCAATGTACATGGCAGAGGGGCATTGCTGGCACATGATGGCACATATAACATTAGTAGATGTGCAGGTGAATGAGCCCTTGATGGTGTGGCTGATGTGGTTGGGTCCTCTGATGGTGTCGCCAGAGTAGATATGGGGACAGAGTAGGCAACGAGGTTTGCTACAGGGATTGGTTCTTGGGTTGGTGTTTCTGTGGTGTGGTGTGTAGTTGCTGGTGAGTATTTGCTTCAGGTTGGGGGGTTGTCTTTAAGTGAGGACTGGCCTGCCTCCCAAGGTCTGTGAGAATGAGAGATCATTTTCCAGGATAGGTTGTAGATCGTGGATAATGTGCTGGAGAGGTTTTAGCTGGGGGCTGTATGTGATGGCCAGTGGTGTTCTGTTATTGTCCTTGTTGGGCCTGTCCTGTAGTAGGTGATTTCTGGGTACCCATCTTGCTCTGTCAATCTGTTTCCTCACTTCCCCAGGTGGGTATTGTAGTTTTACAAATGCTTGATAAAGATCTTGTAGGTGTTTGTCTCTGTCTGAGGGGTTGGAGCAAATTCGGTTGTATCTTAGGGCTTGGCTGTAGACAATGGATCGTGTGATGTGTCTTGGATGGAAGCTGGAGGCATGTAGGTACGTATAGCGGTCAGTAGGTTTCAGTATATAATGCCTGCATCTGTAACTTTCACTCTATGCATCTGAAGAAGTGAGGTTTTTACCCACGAAAGCTTATGCCCAAATAAATCTGTTAGTCTTTAAGGTGCCACCAGACTCCTTGTTGTTTTTGTAGATACAGACTAACACGGCTACCCCCTGATACTTGATACCATACTTTGTCTCACACCCCATGACTACTTAACTTCTTTAGTTCTTATGAGAGGCCTTGTCAAAGGCCTTTTTGAAGGTCTAAATAAATTATAGAGACAAGATGGGTGAAGCATCTTTTATTGGACCAACTTCTGTTGGTGAAAGAGACAAGCTTTTGTGTTTACATAGAGCTCTTCTTCAGGTCTGGGAAAGGTACTGAGGCCTTGGCTACACTTGTGAGTTACAGCGCAATAAAGCCTCCCAGAGCGCTGTACCTCACTCCCAGTCCACACTGGCAAGGCACGTACAGCGCTGTATCTCCGTGGCTACAGCACTGCTAGTACTCCACCTCCCCGAGAAGAATAACGTTTGCTGCGCCTTGGCTACAACTCCCGGGTGTCAGTGTGAACGAGGAGTTAACTTGCTGCGCTGTGATAATGGCCACTCGTCTCACTGTTGTGATCTACTGCAGGAATGCGGAAGTGCCCTTTCAAAGCTCTGTTTCAGAGAGAAAAAGCAAACATTTTGCTGTTTGCTTTGAGTGAGTGAGAGAGAAGTAGGGGGGTCTGAACTTACAAGCTAGCATGCTGACACACTCAGCACCCCAAAAACCCACACTCTCTCCCTCCACACTCCCTGTCACACTCCATCCCACCCCACCCTTTTGAAAAGCACGTTGCAACCACTTGAATGCTGGGATAGCTGCCCATAATGCACTGCTCCCAATGCGGCCATGACAGTGCGCTGGCAGCTGTCAGTGTGGACAGACTGCAGTGCTTTCCCTTCTCAGCTGTACGAAGGTGGGTTTAACTCACAGCACTGTACAGCTGCAAGTGTAGCCATACCCTGAGGCCTTGGCTACACTGGCGCTGTACAGCGCTACAACTTGCTGCGCTCAGGGGTGTGAAAACGCCCCCCCCCCCGAGCACAGCGAGTGCAGCGCTGTAAAGCGCTAGTGTAATCAGCGCCTGCAGCGCTGCACACTCGCTCGCAGCACTGCAAGCTACTCCCCTCAGAGAGGTGAAGTACATACAGCGCTGCGAGAGAGCTCTCGCAGCGCTGGCGGCGCGACTACACTTGCACTTCACAGCGCTGTGAATTCCCAAGTGTAGCCAAGGCCTCAGTGTCACAGCTAAATGCATGGTGGAACAGATAAAGAGTTAACACCGTTGCACGAGATCATTCAAGGTCAAGTGGGCAGTTAACACCTCTACATCCATAGGACAAAGGAGGGTTAGTGAGTTACAGATTGTTGTAATCACCCATAAATCCAGTGTCTTTATTAAGTCCATGATTTTTGGTGTCTAACAGAGTTATGAATTTCAGTTTCCAGGCTCTCGGTCAGTTCAAAAGCCTGTCTCTTTCGCCAACAGAAGTTGGTCCAATAAAAAGTATTACCCTCACCCACCTTGTCTCTCTAATATCCTGGGACCAACACAGCTACAACACTGCAAACATAAATAAATTATGTCAGCTGCTTCTCCTTTATCCACAAATCTTGGAATATGGGGAAATCCCAGAGGACTGGGAGACAGCTAATGTGCCAATATTTTTTAAAGGATAAATGGGATGACCTAAGTAATGATAAGCCCATTAACCGGGCATTGATCCTCCAGGCAAAATAATGAAATAGTTTTTGAGACTTAATAGGGAACTACAGAAGAGTAATAAAATGAATTCCTATTGACATGCTTTTATGGCAAATAGGTCACATCAAAGAAACTTGATGCCAGGGGAAGAAAATCTAAAATAATTGCTTGTAAAGTCTTCAGAGATAAAAAAAACTGGTGGAGTGGTAAATGACAGCTTAATTGCACAAAGTGATCTGGATGGCTTGATAAAGTGCATGCAATCAAAACTGTTTTAATAAGTTCACAGGCAAGATCATAATCGAAGAACAAAGAATGTAGGTTGTACTTACAGGATGGGTGGCCTGTATTTTGGAAAGTAATGATTCTGAGAAGGAATTCGGGGGTTACGATAGATAACCAACTGAACATGAGCTATCAGTTTATAATCCGGGGAATGTTGAGTAGATGTGAGGAGGTGATATTACCTCTGTATATGACATTAGTGAGACCATTACTGGATCCTGTGTCCAGTTCTGGTATCCACACTTCAAAAAAGATATTTAAAAATTGAAAGAGTTCAGAAGAGCTATAAGAATCATTTGAGGTCTTGAAAACCTCTCTTTATAGTGAGAGACTGAAGAATCTGTCTGTTTATTTTATCTAGGAGAATAGCAAGAGGCGACTTGAACACAATCTATAATAAGTACTCACATGGGGAGATTTCTGATAGCAAGGGGTTCTTTACGAAAAAACGACCAAAGGCATAGGAATGTTTAATAAGGTGTACATTTTTAACAGTTTGGGTTATTAGCCATTGGAACACCTTACCAAAACTTGTGGTGGATTCTCCTTCTTTTGAAATTTTTGAATCTATATTGTGGATAGTATCAGAGGGGTAGCCGTGTTAGTCTGAATCTGTAAAAAGCAACAGAGGGTCCTGTGGCACCTTTAAGACTAACTGTTAGTCTTAAAGGTGCCACAGGACCCTCTGTTGCTATATTGTGGATGTCTTCCGAAAAGATTCTCTAGCCCAACCACAAGTTACTGCAGTCGTCGCCAGAGTTTTTGGGTGACATTCTATGGCCCCTCTTATGCAGGAGGTCATTCTAGATGATCATAATGATTGAATCCATTCTGGAATTAAAATGTATTAATCTAGATTTTTTTTCTTTCCGTTTGACCAAGATGACCTTGCACAATATTATTTGGGGATTTACACACATACGTTTACAGTGCATGTTATAACAAAGTGTAAAAGCCACCTCTTTGGTGTTTACAGCTACTTCTGTCTCTAGCCAGACACCCAGCTTTCTTCCGTGTGTTAGAAGGGTTGTGGCAGGTACATTTCAGTGGCACACATGTGGTGACATTGCCTCCTTGTGCAATCACATTGCTCTCCTGTCAAGAGGCGTATAAAAGAGCATGTCCTGAGAAACTATTACCAGAACTTTAAGATCGCAAAGATATGCGCTCAGATGTTAAAAATGCCAGAATAAAGGTTGTCAGTGCAACCTTAATTTGGCCCTCCGTGCATATACATAGTGTGACAAAGTTCCTCCTCTGCCTTGGTGGGTTCTGCACTTCTGGTGGATTTGCTAGCCTCAGAGGTTTTCGGCAGTCCTCAGTTTGGCTCCTTTTGTTAGTGGCACAAATCTGCTGTTCACTCGGCTAACCACATCACTGGCCAGCATGGGGAAAAGGAGAACAATCCCCCGCAGTCTCTGCTGGCCCACCTAATGGGTCGGGGGACAGGCCAGAGACCTTCCCCTCTGGTGGGACCCACAGTCCAGATCAACTCCTCTTATATCAAATAGGGAGTTGGGGGGATGGGGGGAACCCGGACCCGCCCTCTACTCCGGGTTCCAGCCCAGGGCCCTGTGGATTGCAGCTGTCTTTAGTGTCTCCTGTAACAGCTGCGTGACAGCTACAACTTCCTGGGCTACTTACCCATGGCCTCCTCCCAGCACCTTCTTTGTCCTCACCACCGGACCTTCCTCCTGATGTCTGATAACGCTTGTACTTCTCAGTCCTCCAGCAGTATGCCTACTCACTCTCAGCTTTTTGCGTACCTCTTGCTCCCAGCTCCTCGCACACCCCTCACTGACTGCAGTGAGGTCCTTTTTAAACCAGGTGCCCTGATTAGCCTGCCTGTCTTAATGGATTCTAGCAGCTTCTTAATTGGCTCCAGATGTCCTAATTAGCCTGCCTGCCTTAATTGGTTCCAGCAAGTTCCTGATTGTTCTGGAACCGCCCCTGTTACCTTACCCAGGGAAAAGGGACCTGCTTAATCTGAGGCTTATATATGTGCCTTCCATCACTCTCCTGTAGCCATCTGGCCTGACCCTGTCACAATAGATAATCTTATCCAACATCATGCATAAAACCTGTAGTAGAGCCAGGAATAAATCAGCTCTCCTGGGTCTCAGTTCAGTACCTTAAATATAAGAGAATATCCTATTTCTTCTTGCCACTTTGTGCCTCATTCAGTGTCCATCCTGTGTCCTTAATGGAGGGGGTCTGTAGAACAAATAGTATGTAAAATGTAATTAGAACTGTATCCTAAACTGCTTTATGGTATTGTACCCAAACATTGCTTTTCAATGGGGGATTCAACTTCCTTTATAGGAACAGACTCCTGAAACTCTTACCAGTCCACAAAAGGGGTCCATAGTCATGCAAATAGTCCCATTATCTTCAATGGGATTGATCAAATGATTAAGGATTTACAGGATTAGGTTCCAAGTTCGTAAATTATTCTGGATGAAACTGACAATGCCTGAGCTGTCAGATCAGAAGGAGCTTCATTCGAATAAAGGTGGGCAGATGTGTGATAAGTCTTAGCTCCATTGCTAAGATGAGGAACATATTTTCAGCGAAGTTCTTGGCAGATTCCTGAGGCAGCTGGTTTAAGGCCATCAGTATCCGGCATTATAATCTTCACTTATAGTTCTCTCTCACCCACAAAGCTGGAAAATGAGGCATTTGTTTTCTTTGTTTTGCTGCTCCAGTTCCAGTTAACAAAATGCATGTTAGACTTTGTTTAAGTTTGTTAGCATATGTATTGTGCTGTTAAAGCCATTTAAAGAATGAATGCCCTCCCTAGCCGTGTTCTGCTCCTTTAAGGAGCAGAGCGCAGCCCCTCCCCCTCTGGGGGGGGGGGGGGGCTAGCCCCAAGTCTTTCCGGTATCCCGTACCTGCTAAAAAGCTCTTGCCGGTACTGTGAACTGGCAGGTACCACCCTACTTGCACTCCTGCTTGCCACAGAATTGTGCTCCAGAATCTGACCTTCCATTAAAAAAAAAATCATGCTTGGCTGTGTAAATGTCCTCTGTTCATGTTTTCAAGGATAACAGATGCAGTGAGTCTGCTGGAAACAATAGCTCTGAAAGGTGTGAGCTGCCCCATTCATCTCAGTCAGGACCCTGTGGATTCCAGTTCCATAGTTGTAGAATTCGGCATTTTCCCAATATGCTATAGTATTTTGCCATGGACTTCACTAACCTTTCATTTTCTCTGTGCCCTGCAGCTACTCATTGCTGTCCAGCTTTCCCCAAAGGGGGAGCTAGTTGTATTCCAGTGCCTGCTTCTTGCACTGTTCCATGGACCCAGACAGCAGGGGGTCAAGAACATAGAGCTGAAAATCTGGCCTGCAGCCAGGAAGCAGAGGGAACTAGAAGTCCAGGATAGCGAGCTAGCAGCCTGGAAAGTAGTATAGTGGCAAAGCCTGAGAGAAGTGGGGCAGGAAATGAGCCACTGAAACCAGCCAAATGCAACTTTCATTGACTCCCAAGGGAGGAGGAAGTTTATGAGCTGAGTCACCTAGACAGTGGAAGTGGCTTAATTGTTTGTTTTCACTGAAGCTTTGAAAAAAATATGTCCAGGGCAGAGAGTAGACATGGAAAATGTCAGCCTGATGGCTTAAAGTTTGATAACAGGCATCATAATTTCCCCCCCCCCCCCCAATCCCCTATGTTTTTGGCCACTAAATGGCATCTAAAGGGAAAAAAACAGCCTGCAAGTAAGTGGAACCTTGCAATTATTCTCTTTAGAAATGATCTTTGTGAATGTATTTGAAACATTGCAGTTATAAAGAAACTGTAATGCATATAGATCTAATAGGTGTCTCCATTCTGTGAAGTATTTCCTCTTCAACCCTTACGTTATCAGTGGTTCTCTAGATGAACTAGTCTATCTGGTCCAGTCAATATTTGTACTGGGGTCCCATTGTTCATGGAGGATAGATCCATCAGTGCCTATTAGCCCCATGCTCTAGTTGTCCCTAAACATCTGACTGCCAAAAGCTGGGACTGGATGACAGGGGATGGATCATTTGATATACTGCCCTGTTTTGTCCCTCTGAAGCATCTGGAACCAGCCTCTGATGGAAGACAGGATACTGGACTTAGATGGACCTTTGGTCTGACCCAGTATGGCTGTTCTAATGTTCTTACATTAATTGCTGATTTATTGTGGGTTTTTTCCTATCACTATCACTGTAATATGTATATTTATCCATAGACAAATTTTATAGTAACATTGACGTGTTCGTAGAATCATAGGAGATTAGGGTTTGAAGAGACCTCAGGAGGTCATCTAGTCCAACCCCCTGTTCAAAGCAGGACCAACCTCAACTAAACCATCCCAGCCAGGACTTTGTGAAGCCGGGCCTTAAAAACCTTGAAGGATGGAGATTCCACCACCTCCCTAAGTAACCTATTCCAGTGCTTCCCTACCCTCCTAGTGAAACAGTTTTTCCTAATATCCAACCTAGACCTCCCCCACTGCAACTTGAGACCATTGCTCCTGGTTCTGTCATCTGCCACCACTGAGAACAGCCTAGCTCCATCCTCTTTGGAGCCCCCCCTTGTTCCTAGTGCATAGCATTAATGAAAATTATTGGAAAGGAAAAAGTATAGTTTTTAACAAAAATGTTATTCAACAAACGGATCTAATTTCTCTAGGCTTAATTTTTCTCCGTTTTTTTTCCTTTAGGTGAGAGAATGTCAGAAAAATGAGTCTAACAATACTTCAGAGGATGAAAACGGCGAGAAGTCAGAGCACAATGCACAGCAAGCATTTGTATTTGGGCAAAACTTAAGAGACAGAGTTAAGGTATATATTTAATCAGAAAAACAAAGATTATGTGATTGAACTTAAATGAAAGTTGCTACTCCAGGTGAAAACTTTAAAGTGAAAACATCCAGTATAAAAAGCTGGTTTCTGAGTCCTGGGAACAAAGTGATGGCTTGGGCTTAAAATGCCCAAAGTTCGTTCTCTTTTTGTGTGTGTGATGGAGTTTGTTTTTGAAAACTCCTGTAATTCTGGTTTGTTGTTCTTCGAGTGCTAGCTCACGTTGATTCCAAGTAGGTGTGTGCGCAGTCTGATACTGAGGCATGCACAGTCGCCAGAAGATTTTCCCCTAGCGGTATATATCGGTCGGCTCTAGAGCCCCCTGGAGTCGCACCTTTCTGGCGCCGTATATAGAGTCCTGCCGGCCCCCGGCCTCTTAAGTTCCTTCTTACCACCTGTGATGGTTGGCTGGAATGTTGTTTCTCTCTTGCATCTGCAAGTGCTACCGTAGTGGTCTTACCGTTTTCTCCCTGTATATAGTTATACTAGTTTGTTAGTCAACCTGGGCATATATATTGTATATTTAGTTTAATGTAGTACTTTTAGTGTAGTTAGGACCCGCTTATCGGGGTCACCCCCTTCTTTCCTGTCCTGGGACTGGGGCATGCCTCAGTATCCAGGGTTTAAACCGTGCACGTCTTGCAATAAGCCTGTGCCCAACAGCAACCCTCACACTTCTTGCTTGAAGTGTCCGGGAGGATCCTATCAAAAGGAGCACTGCAAGATCTGCAGGGGATTTCATCCCAGAGCTCAAAAGGAGAGGGATCAGAGGCTGAAGTTCCCCCTGATGGAGACAGCCCTTCGCCCCCACTTGGAGCCAAGTTCAGCTGAACTGGCACCCAGCACGTCTGCAGCGGTGCGAAGTTGCACTGACATTGACGAGGGAGACCTCTACACCGAAAAAGGACTATGTCTATAGACTCTCAGCACCGGCAGGACTTTCTGGCACATAGAGGCTCTGCTCACGGCAGTGCACGGCACTGCTGCCAGTCGCCGGGGCCGCTCAAGAAACAGAAGAAATCTGATGGGGGGCACTCATCCACGCCGAGGCCAGCACTGCAAAAGGACTTGAGCGGAGTGTGACCCGCACCAGGCCACTTACTCTACCCAGCACGGCACCAATGACTCCGGCCCCAGTGAGAGATCAGTCAAGGGCTAGGGAGGGATAGCTCAGTGGTTTGAGCATTGGCCTGCTAAACCCAGGGTTGTGAGCTCAATCCTTGAGGGGGCCACTTAGGGATCTGGGGCAAAATCAGTACTTGGTCCTCCTAGTGAAGGCAGGGGGCTGGACTCTATGACCTTTCAGGGTCCCTTCCAGTTCTAGGAGATAGGTATATCTCCATATATTATATTATTTTATATTATTTTATATTATATTTTATATTACATCCGGTGCCGATGGACTTCCGTCCTCGGGAGAGCTGCGGAGAGACACGCTGGAGCTGCTCTCCATGCCTGAAACTTTTGAGGCAGCTAGGGAACTAATAGCCTTCACAGTATCGCCGTCTCCCACCAGGTGAGAGTGTGCACTGGGCCCGAAAGCACCGGCACTGCAAAGACTCCTGGAACCATCCTGAGGGAAGCTGGCTATGGTGCCGCACTGGTCTCCTTTGCCCCCGGTACCATCCGGGAGCAAGCCAGCTATGATGCCACACTAGTCTTTACCCCGGCACTGTCAGGCACGAAAAGAGTCTTCCGCATCGGACTCTGAGCCGGAATCCTATATTTCTAGGAGGAGCTGGCACAGATCGGAGCATAGACATTCAAGGACTGACATGGGTCAGTCTTTCCCTCTTGTGCCCTGGTCCAAGCAGTGGCCGGTACCACGCAATGGCCCTTTTGGAAACCACAGCGTTCCACCAAGCCCAGTGGTCGCATTCGAGGCGGTCTTTGTCCGTTGCGTCAGAGAGCAGAGCCCCCTTTTGCTCCCTTCGGTGCAGGACCAACCTCATGGCACCAAACTGGATGCCGTACTGGAGGAACCAGTACCACGTGACCCCCTTGGAACAGAAGGACAGGAGCAAGAGCCTGTTCCTTTCACCAGACGAAGCTGTGACAGGGACCTCCTCTACAACCATCCTTGATGACAGCAAGGTCCACTGACAACTTTTGAAGAGAATGGCCCAGAACCTGGGGCTCCAAGTTGAAGACATTTCCGAGGCCTCAGAACCTATGGTGGACATCCTGGCCCCCTCAAGCTGGTAGGTCGACCTACCACTTATTAAGACCGTCCAAGACACAGCTAAAAATTGCAGACCCCAGCCTCTTTGGTCCCTACTGCAAAGAGGATGGAGCGAAAGTATTTCATCCTATCTAAGGGGTTTGAATACCTATATTCCCACCCACCACCAGGCTTCCTCCTGGTGGTAGCAGCAAATGAATGTAAGTGTCAAGGCCCATAAGGGCCTTTAACGAAGGCCAAGGATGCTAAGAAGTTGGACCTCTTCCGTAGAAAAGTATATTCTACTGGGGGCTTCAGATTTCCAACCATCAAGTGACCCTCAGCAGATATAGCCCCAACTCTTGGGGAGCGATGTCAAAGTTTATGGAGCTGCTGCCAACGGAGTGCAGGGCAGGTTTCTTGGCCTTGTGGAAGAGGGAAAATTGGTGGCCAAGGCCTCGTTACAGCAGCCCTGGATGTGGCCGATTCGGCGACACATACCATGTCTTCGGCTGTAGCCATGAGGCAGAGCTCTTGACTCCAGGCCTCGGGACTCCCCGTATGAGGTCCAGCAGACCATATAGGACATCCCTTTCGGGGGATTATCCCCCTTTTCCAAGAAGACAGACTCGAGGATCCACAGCCTAAAAGACTCCAGGGCCACCCTCAAGTCACTGGGGCTTCATACTCTGGCTCCACAAAGGAAACACTTTAAACCTTAACCCCTTCCTCACTTCTGTCAATCTCAGCATAGGCAGGATTACATCAGAAAGAGGGGCAGAAACCATACTAGGAGGCCTTCATTTACTCAGGGTCCCAGACCTGCAAAACATCCAGAACTTTTGAGGGTGTGCCTGAGGGCGATGCACCAGTTCATCTCCCTGTGTTTCTCCCCTGTGTTTCTTGGACCATTTATCCCACTTCTATCCTGCATGGGCCCAGATTATGTCAGACTGCTGGGTGCTACACACGATAGGACTGGGATATTCACTTCAGTTCTCCACCTCCATCCCATTCTCCCTCCCTGTCCCTCTTCAGGGACCCTTCTCAAGACCAGCTTCTACCGCAAGAGGTGCAAATGCTCCTAAGAGTGGGAGCAGTAGAGAAGGTCCCTCAGGAGCTAAGGGGCAGAGGTTTCTACTCCAGCTATTTCCTAATCCCGAAAGCCAGCGGTGGTCTCAGACCTATCCTGGACCCGCGAAATCTTAACAGATTCATGAAGAAGTTGAGGATCATAGAATCACAGAATCACAGAATATCAGGGTTGGAAGGGACCTCAGGAGGTCATCTAGTCCAACCCCCTTCTCAAAGCAGGACCAATTCCCAACTAAATCATCCCAGCCAGGGCTTTGTCAAGCCGGGCCTTAAAAACCTCCAAGGAAGGAGACTCCACCACCTCCCTAGGTAACGCATTCCAGTGCTTCACCACCCTCTTAGTGAAATAGTGTTTCCTCATATCCAACCTAGACCTCCCCCACTGCAACGTGAGACCATTGCTCCTTGTTCTGTCATCTGCCACCATTGAGAACAGCCGAGTTCCATCCTCTTTGGAACCCCCCTTCAGGTAGTTGAAGGCTGCTATCAAATCCCCCCTCATTCTTCTCTTCTGGAGACTAAACAATCCCAATTCCCTCAGCCTCTCCTCATAAGTCATGCGCTCCAGCCCCCTAATCATTTTTGTTGCCCTCCGCTGGACTCTTTCCAATTTTTCCACATCCTTCTTGTAGTGTGGGGCCCAAAACTGGACACAGTACTCCAGATGAGGCCTCACCAATGTCGAATAAAGGGGAACGATCACGTCCCTCGATCTGCTGGCAATGCCCCTACTTATACAGCCCAAAATGCCATTAGCCTTCTTGGCAACAAGAGCACACTGTTGACTCCATATCCAGCTTCTCATCCACTGTGACCCCTAGGTCCTTTTCTGCAAAACTGCTACCTAGCCACTCGGTCCCTAGTTTGTAGCAGTGCATAGGATTCTTCCGTCCTAGGTGCAGGACTCTGCACTTGTCCTTGTTGAACCTCATCAGGTTTCTTTTGGCCCAATCCTCTAATTTGTCTAGGTCCCTCTGTATCCGATCCCTACCCTCTAGTGTATCTACCACGCCTCCTAGTTTAGTGTCATCGGCAAACTTGCTGAGAGTGCAGTCCACACCATCCTCCAGATCATTAATAAAGATATTAAACAAAACCGGCCCCAGGACCGACCCTTGGGGCACTCCCGCTTGAAACTGGCTGCCAACTAGACATGGAGCCATTGATCACTACCCGTTGAGCCCGACGATCTAGCCAGCTTTCTATCCACCTTACAGTCCATTCATCCAGCCCATACTTCTTTAAATTGGCAGCAAGAATACTTTGGGAGACCGTATCAAAAGCTTTGCTAAAGTCAAGGAATAACACATCCACTGCGTTCCCCTCATCCACAGAGCCAGTTATCTCATCATAGAAGGCAATTAGGTTAGTCAGGCACGACTTCCCCTTGGTGAATCCATGCTGACTGTTCCTGATCACTTTCCTCTCCTCTAAGTGTTTCATAATTGATTCCTTGAGGACCTGCTCCATGATTTTTCCAGGGACTGAGGTGAGGCTGACTGGCCTGTAGTTCCCCGGATCCTCCTTCTTCCCTTTTTTAAAGATGGGCACTACATTAGCCTTTTTCCAGTCATCCGGGACCTCCCCCGATCACCATGAGTTTTCAAAAATAATGGCTAATGGCTCTGCAGTCTCATCCGCCAACTCCTTTAGCACCCTCGGATGCAGCGCATCCGGCCCCATGGACTTGTGCACGTCCAGTTTTTCTAAATAGTCCCGAACCACTTCCTTCTCCACAGAGGGCTGGTCACCTTCTCCAAATATTGTGCTGCCCAGTGCAGCAGTCTGGGAGCTGACCTTGTTTGTGAAGACAGAGGCAAAAAAATCATTGAGTACATTAGCTTTTTCCACATCCTCGGTCACTAGGTTGCCTCCCTAGTCTGCATGAACTCCTTGGGATCCATTATCCCTTCCTTGGATCCGGGGGACTGGTATGCCGCCCTCGATTTGAAGGACGCATACTTCCATGTATCAATCATCTCCAATCACAGAAGATTCCTCCGGGTTGTAGTGAATCATACCCACTACCAGTTCACAGTCCTCCCCTTTGGCTTGTTAATGGCCCCTCGCATGTTCACCAAGTGCATGGCAGTCGTCGCAGCCTTCCTGGGGAAGCGAGGGGTGCAGGAGTTTCCATACCTCGACAACTGGCTGATCAAGAGCTGCACTAGGGCTCAGGTAGAGGCACACACAAACCTAATAAAGTAAATTTTTGACAGGTTAGGCTTGCTGGTAAATGCATAAAAGTCAGCCCTCACTCCCACTCAGAGTTCATAGGGGCAGTTCTAGATTCAAGACAAGCCAGAGCATTCCTACCAGAGTCTTGTTTACAGGCTTTATGCTCCATCATAGAGGACCCCGGACGATACCCCACCACCAGGGCACAGAACTGCCTGAAGCTTCTGGGGCACGTGGCCGCATGTACATATGTAGTACAGCATGCAAGGCTGCGGCTCAGGCCTCTCTGGTCCTGGCTGGTATCAGTGTATCACCCAAGCCAAAACTGCTTGGACAAGGTAGTCGCACTTCCCCCACTGGCCATCAAGACTCTCCTGTGGTTGGTCAATCCTCAAACGGTCTGGACAGAAGTGCCCTTCTCCAGACCTCAACCCTTGCTGACTCTATTTACAGATGCTTCAGTGATGGGGTGGGGAGCGCATCTAGGGAGGCTCTGGACTCAAGGCCTCTGGTCCCAAGCAGAGCTCTCGCTTCACATCAATGGCAAAGAGCTAAGAGCAGTACGCCTGGCCTCCCAGACCTTCCAAGCCCATCTGGAAGGAAAATGTGTATCGGTCACGACGGACAATACAACAATGATATTTTATATAAACAGACAGGGTAGAGCACGCTCCTCTCTCCTATGCCAGGAAGCCCTCAAGCTGTGTGACTTCTGCATAACACACTCGATACACCTAGAGGCATCTTACCTTCTGGGATCCCTTCTGGTTAGATACGCCGGAGGGTAGGGATCAGATACAGAGGGACCTAGACAAATTAGAGGATTGGGCCAAAAGAAACCTGATGAGGTTCAAAAAGGACAAGTGCAGAGTCCTGCACTTAGGACGGAAGAATCCCATGCACTGCTACAGACTAGGGACCGAAGGCTAGGCAGCAGTTCTGCAGAAAAGGACCTAGGGGTTACAGTGGACGAGAAGCTGGATATGAGTCGACAGTGTGCCCTTGTTGCCAAGAAGGCTAACGGAATTTTGGGCTGTATAAGTAGGGGCATTGCCAGCAGATCAAGGGACGTGATCATTCCCCTCTATTCGACATTGGTGAGGCCTCATCTGGAGTACTGTGTCCAGTTTTGGGCCCCACACTACACGAAGGATGTGGAAAAATTGGAAAGAGTCCAGCGGAGGGCAACAAAACTGATTAGGGGGCTGGAGCACATGACTTATGAGGAGAGGCTGAGGGAACTGGGATTGTTTAGTCTCCAGAAGAGAAGAATGAGGGGGGATTTGATAGCTGCTTTCAACTAGCTGAAAAGGGGTTCCAAAGAGGATGGATCTAGACTGTTCTCAGTGGTACCCGATGACAGAACAAGGAGTAATGGTCTCAAGTTGCAGTGGGGGAGTTTTAGGTTGGATATTAGGAAAAACTATTTCACTAGAAGGGTGGTGAAGCACTGGAATGGGTTACCTAGGAAGGTGGTGGAATCTCCTTCCTTAGAGGTTTTTAAGGTCAGGCTTGACAAAACCCTGGCTGGGATGATTTAGTGGGGAATTGGTCCTGCTTTGAGCAGGGGGTTGGACTAGATGACCTCCTGAGGTCCCTTCCAACCCAGATATTCTATGATTCTATGATCCCAGAAAAAGTTGGCGGACCATCTCAGGAGGTCTTTCTACAACCACAAGTAGTCCATTCGCCCAGACATCCTGAACAGCACCTTCCAATGATGGGGATTCCCCATATAGACTTGTTCGCAACAAGACAAAACAGGGAGTGTCTGCAGTTCTACTCCTTCCTGAATCACAGCTCAGGCTCGATTGCAGACGCATTCCTCCTTCCCTGGAAGGACCATCTGTTCTATGCATTTCCACCCATCCCACTCATTCACAAAGTTGTCCTGAAGGTCAGACGGGAAGGGTTGTCTTTGATATTGATCGTGCCAGCCTGACCCCATCAGCACTGATGTACCACAGTCCTAGACCTGTCAGTGGAGACCCCAATCAGTCTGCCCCTAGTCTCAGACTTGATCATGCAGGACCATGGCCACCTTCAGCATCCTAATCTCAAGTGCCTCCATCTCATGGCATGGAAGCTCCATGGCTAAACCTTTTGGAGTTGGCTTGCTCAGGTCTGGAAACCATCCACTAGGGCCACGTACATAGCTAAGTGGAAAAGCTTCTCAGTTTGGTCAATGCAAAGGGGCACTCCACCTATGCAGTCATCAGTACCTGTCATCTTAGACTATCTGTTACACCTCAAGCAGCAAGGTCTATCATAGAATCCTAGGGTTGGAAGGGACCTCAGGAGGTCATCTAGTCCAACCCCCTGTTCAAAGCAGGACCTAATCCCCAACTAAATCATCCCAGCCAGGGCTTTGTCAAGCCTGACCTTAAAAACCTCTAAGGAAGGAGATTCCACCACCTCCCTAGAGAACCCATTTCAGTGCTTCACCACCCTCCTGTCAGTGTCCTCAATAAAAGTTCACCTGGCTGCTATTTCAGCATTCCATCCAGGGGTTGCTGGCCAATCAGTCTTTGCTAACCCAATTGTCAGCCATTTTCTTAAAGGACTACATAGGTTACACCTTCAAGTGCAACAACCGATCCCTGCTTGGGATCTGAACCTGGTGCTGTCTAAACTAATGGGGCCCCCATTTGAGCCCTTACCAACGTGTTCACTACTTTACCTTTCCTGGAAAGTAGCGATCCTGGTGGCTCTAGCCAGCCAGGAGGCTATCTGAACTTAAGGCCCTGACATCTGAGCCTCCTTACATGATCTTCTGTAAGGACAAGGTCCAACTGCGACCTCACCCAGCCTTCCTTCCGAAGGTAGTCTCTTAATTCCACTCAAACCAGGACATTTTTGTTCCAGTCTTCTACCCAAACTCCAGCAGCCGAGAGCAAAAGCTCCATTCCCTCGATGTTAGATGGGCATTGGCTTTTTATTTGAAAAGACAAAACCATTTTGAAAGACAACTCAGCTTTTCTTGGCAATAGCAGACAGAATGAAGGGAATGTCATCGTGGATCATGTCCTGTATCCGAGTGTGCTACAAATTGGCAAAGATACCTGCCCCCACACTGACAGCACACTCCACAAGGGTGCAGGCATCCTTGGTAGCTTTCTGGCGCAGATCCTGATCCAGGACATCTGTAGAGCTGCAACATGTTCTTCAATCCACACCTTTGCTGCACATTATTCGATTACACAACAAGCCAGGGACGATGCCGCATTTGGTAGAGTGATGCTACAATCCGCGACGCAATGAACTCTGACCCCTCCTCCTAGGAACTGCTTGGGAGTCACCTACTTGGAATCGACACGAGCAAGCACTCAAAGAAGAAAAAACGGTTACCTACCTTTTCGTAACTGTTGTTCTTCGAGATGTGTTGTTCATGTCCATTCCAAGACCCACCCACCTACCCCTCTGTTGGAGTCAGCTGGCAAGAAGGCGCTGAAGTGGCGGGGGGTCGGCAGGGCCCTATATATGGTGCCACTCCAGGGGGCTCCAGAGCCAACTGATGGATACCACTAGGGGAAAACCTTCTGGTCACTTTGCACGTGGCGCGCGCACGCCTACTTGGAATCTACATGAGCAACATATCTCGAAGAAGAACAGTTACAAAAAGATTCCTAGGTAGGTAACCATTTATTCTATCTCCTGGATAAGCAGAACAGTATTAAGCATATATATATATATATATATATATATATATATATATATATACACACATAGGTATATCTCCATATATATATATCTCTAGCTCATAGAACTGGAAGGGACCTTAAAAGGTCATTGAGTCCATTCCCCTGCCTTCACTACGGGTATGTCTACACTACGGGATTAATCCGAATTTAGATAATTCGAATTTGGGAAACAGGTTGTATAAATTCGATTGTGCGCGGCCACACTAAGCACATTAATTCGGTTTTTAACCACATTAATTCGGTGGTGTGCGGCCACACTACCCCATTAATTTTAACCACATTAATTCGGTGGTGGCGGCCACACTAACCCTAATTCGAATTAACAAAATCGATTTTGGCGCTACTCCGCTCGTCGAGGTGGAGTACAGAAATCGATTTAAAGCGCCCTTTAATTCGAACTAAATGGCTCTGTTGTGTGGACGGGTGAAGGGTTAATTCGAATTAACGCTGCTAAATCCGAATTAATCCCGTAGTGTAGACCAGGCCTAACAGGACCAAGTACTGTCCCTGACAGTTTTTTGTTTGTTTGTTTTTTGCCCCAGATCCCTAAATAGCCCCCTCAAGGATTGAACTCACAACCCTGGGTTTAGCAGGCCAATGCTCAAACCACTGAGCTACCCCTCCCCCCCTTTTCATGAATTTGTGTGTCATCCTTGCGCAGGGGCCATGCCAATCTTCTCTGTATCGTTCCCATTTTAGTATATGTGCTGCCAAAACAAGTATTAATTTCATTTCATATTAGCTTCCTATTTCAATTTTCAAACTATCATGTAAAAACTTTATTTTCTAAAGCAGCCACATGAAGTGTATTTGCAAATCCTACATTTGTGCATAAATGTGGACACTAGGGCAACAAAATGGTAACCAAGTGCTTAGGCTTTGATTTATATGTGCAAATGCAGGATTTGTACACAGAGTATAGTTAGTTGGCCACTTTGCAAAAGTTATTTTTCATGATACTACTTTTTGAAGTCCTTTCTTGTAAAAACTAAAAACACCCACTACTGTTATACAAATAAACTCTGGGATATTCAATGTTGTTTGGTGTTTCTTCTGAACTGCTGGGTTGGGAATGATCTGGTCCCCCTTCCCACTGAGCCTCCAGAAGTCCCTCCATGCCAAATCCATGCAGCACAGGTTCCAAGAGTGTTGCAGGGGCAAGGTCAGAGGACCTGAGGCAAAGCAGGCTCATACCTAAACATAGGCTAATTGAATTAGACTAACAAGAGGTATTGACACCCTAAAGGGAGGGGTTTTATGGAAGCATATGGGGTGGGTGAGGCCAGTGGGAGTATGTGGCTCCTACACGACCTGACAGGAGGGAGATTGGCCAGAACTACAGTGGGAGCAACACAGTCCAAAAAGTACATAGCTGTGATAAACTTAATAATGAAGGAGGAAAGGTTTTTGAATATAGACCAATACAGTTTTAAAAGCAATTGCAATGCTGCTTGAAGGTGTCCCTGGTTCTTAATTTAGGTATATATGAATGCAGTACACTGGCGTTCCTATAGGGATGCAGCTTGCAACAAGGAGAAATTTGTTGTAATGGGAAGTACACTTTGGTCTTATTGTTAAGAGTGTATATGAGACAATAAGGTCTGATGATCTTGGTTTTGGTATTGTTAATTGTGTATAAATGTCTATCTCTTTTGTAGTTGGGAGATGAAAGTGATGAAACAGCAGATGTACAGAATGCTGGGCTTCCAAGCTTGGAAACACCATCGGCAACAAACTACTTTCTGCAATACATCAGTTCCAAGTAAGACTGCAAATAAATTCAGAGCAACTTACTTTACTGTAGTATATGTAGAGCATTAATATTAGTGTTGCTGTCTACCAGAGGCAGGGTTCCATTTGAACTGGGTTGGTACCCAACACTTTTTTGAGGCTGCTACCTTGTTCTTCAGATTCCTAGCTTTTTGTTTTCTAAAAAAATACAGTATATTATTAGTTCTTATGGTTGCAAAGCTTCAGGAGGTGAGGAGTGTGACAAATACAGCCTGCCTGAATTTGCGGAGAGCTTGAAATGAACCTGGCACCAGGTATTGCCAAGATCCTCTTCCACTGAAGGGATCACATGTACTCAGAAAACTGTTCAGGCTTTATGAATCTGATTACCCTATGACAACTAACAACCAGATCACTTTCATCCCTTGAGTTTAACCATTAACTCCAAAAGAATGCGTTACCCAAGACCTATGAAGCTGGTTGATAAGAAACCCAAGTTAACTGGTAGTTTTTCTAAATGAAGAAGGAATTAGAAGAAAGGAATTAGACAAATTCAGGTTAGAAATAAGGTGCAAATTTTTCTCAGTAACTAACCATTGGAACAACTTACCTAGGGATGTTGTGGATTCTCCATCACTTGAAGTCTTCAGTATTGGATGTCTTTCTGAAAGAGCTGCTCTAGCTCAACTAGAAGTTACGGGTTTGATGCGGGAACCACTGGGTGAAATAATATAATTATAATATAATAACACTGCTCTACAGCCAAAATGCTTCTGAAATAAATGTAGTCAAACTTTACTAATTCTGGGTCACTGAGAATGAAAATGATGCTTAAAATTGTTGATTGGTTCTAGTTTTCAAGATATGCTATTGGGTCAGTATATACGACCCTTGAC
>NW_020665013.1:2576057-2640260 GCF_002925995.2 Terrapene triunguis
GCCGCGCTGGGCCGGAGCCGCGCCGGACCCGAGCCGCGCCGCGGGGGCCGGGCTGGAGCCAAGCCGGGCCAGAGCCGCTGGGGCTTGCTGCTCGGCCGGAACCAGGGCCGGACTGGGCCGCGCCTCCCCGGAGCCCTTCTCGCGCCCCCCGCCACCCCAGCTTACCTGGTGCTGCCTACCCGCCCCTGCTTCTTTTCAGACTTCCCGCGAATTCGCGGGAAGCAGGGGAGGGGGCGGAGCGTTCAGGGGAGAGGAGGAGGGGGAAGTGAGCTGAGGGCGGGGCGGGGTGGAGAGCTGCAGCGCGGGGCCCTCTTTGCGTGGGGCCCAATTCAGCCGAATCGGCCTAAAGCCGGCCCTGATTAAATGTAATATTTCTTTGCATATTATCCATGTGATATGAATGCCTCATGCATGTCTGGTCAGCAGTGTCTCTTGGTACTGCACGTGAGTCTTGAGTGTCTTTGTGGCTCCCACCCAAGGACATGATGAGTGTCCCCCCCAACTGCCACTTGATTCCTTCTTACCACCCATGGCAGTGAGCCAGAACACAGCACTGTTTGTCCCACTTGCTATAGCAAGCTTCTCCCCTCAAACCTTTTCCCTTGTGAATGACTGTTGTTAGTCTAACTTAGTGAACTTTCTCGTAGTTAATAGTTCAGGGTAGCTGTCTACCACCTTGGCAGTTTTTTCTCAGTCTCCCCTTTGACTGAATAGTTGGCACCAAGGCTGGCTGTTTTCCAGTCTCCCATGCAAGGGATTCTCGGTCCAATCCATGTAGCATCAGTCTATCTGGTGGAGAAGCCAGCTATCTTGATGCCAAAGACACACTGCATGATTCAGCACCCTGAGCTTGAACCCCGGCACCACAGAATTACGAACTGCTGGTGCTAGTGTGGCTGCATTGATAGCAAGGAGTCCATTATTTCTTTTCCAGTGCTATACACCTCCACCCTGCCATGCTAGCACCCCTCCTTTCTGCATCATCAGGTCAGTCAGAGTAGTCGGGAGTAATGCTACAATTTGTACTAAGGAAATATGTACTCCAGGGAGTACCAGATACTCGTACCTTTATAAAATTACTAAAGGTGCAGGACTGCCTCAAGAATCACATTAGTACTCTTGTTTTTGCAAATCCAAAAGTTCATCTGTTTTGCCTCTTTTCCTTACAGAGCCCACCAAAATCAAATGAAGCAGGTACAGAAAGTAGCAAGGAAAATGCTGCTACAGAATCTGGCTCTGAATCTTCTTCACAGGAAGCTACTCCAGAGAAAGGTAAATAGTGGAATATTTTTTAGAACTAATTCTTAGAAACAGTATTCTGTTACTGCTTGTGTTATGCCTAATCCTTGTTAAGTGCTTGCAGTTGTGGTTTTATTACATGAAAATATAAAACCTCCCCTTGCCTTTATTGTCCCTTCTTAGCCAACATTTTTTTAAAAAGTGGAGGGGGAGGTTCCTTGGTCCCCTCAAGGTCTGTGAAGAAGGAGGGTGTTGTGTGTTAACAGCCCATCCAGGCTGCTCTAGCCCTGCCAGGGGTACTCTTGTTCACTGCATGTGGATCAGGAGTATCTCCAGCAGTGTGAAAGTGGCAGGAATTTGGAGGGCATATAGTCAGCCCAGTTTTATTACAGAAGATTGGTGGCAAGGAATTATTTTTATTCTGTTTTATAGTTGCTGGATGTAACGTAAACTGAATCGAAGTATGTAGAGTTTATGCTATGGTGATTGGGTGCTCCAGAAATGTTTTTTAAAAACTGGTTTTAGATATTACCTCATCAAAGCCAAAACAATTTACTGAAATTAGGGGTTTGCTTTGACCCTGTGAGGGAGTAGGTTTTTTATGAAAAATAGAGGTTATGTGGGAGTTATAGGAATCCTCCAGTTTTAGTTGCCAGTGAACAGCCAGTCAGAGACTATAAAATAAAGGGCTGCATTTTCAAATGCAGGCATGCCTGTATTACGTGTAGCAGTGGAGACATTAACATTACACCTGTAGAGGTGAGCATAAGTATCTGTTTTGTACAGATTTTGCAAAATCCTCTTCTTAGAGAGACTCAGATAATTTATGGACCAGATTTTCAGAGTTACCAGTATCTGTGTTTGGGAATTTTTTCCCCTCTTGATTATGGTTTTAAGAAAAGAAGAGGAACCGTTCCTGAAAAGACAGACAAAACTGCTTTCTTCAGACTTCATATCCATTTCTAGATCCTGATAAAAGCACAATTGGCTGGCCACTGAGAACCTGGCAGGATGACAGTTGCACAAGACAGTCATGCTCCAGAGGAAAAGCATATTAACTGGTAGCTTATTCAAGTAAATGGCAGGCTCTGTGTAGGTGCCCATGGCTGTCCATCTGTATGACGTGAATTTATGTGACTAGTGCCCAAAATAAACTTGAAAAATGTTGTTCAGCTAATAATATTTCAGAATCACTGGCAGAGTCTGCAGCAGCCTATACTAAAGCAACAGCAAAGAAGTGTTTACTGGAGAAGGTAGAGGTGATCACTGGGGAAGAAGCAGAGAGCAATGTGTTACAGGTAAGAAATTGGTCACACAGTTAAGCTTCAGTCTTGTTGGGATTCATATGATCATCCAGCTTCATCATTCTATGATGATTGCTTCCCACTATTAACTTCCCATTCAAGTTCTTGCAACTCAGCTTCATGGCACCATCCTATATGCTTTCCTATGTTCTATAACTGAGGCAGGTGTTTTTGTTGAAATTGTTACGGCTCTTTATCTTAAACAGGACACAGTTTAATGAACTATGGTTAGATTTCAGGATTCAGATAATCAGAATAAAGAGTCCTTCGCAAATCAGTGCTGTTTCCCTATCTGAGACTGTGGAATGAACCTCCCGCAGGATCTAAGAACAACCACAAACTACACCACATTATGTTCTAAGAGCAAGGTACTCTTGCTCTTCAACTTGCCTTTCCTAATCAGAGACAGTCCATGGCATGTATACATTTAAAAAAATTAAATACATAATTTAAAAAGATGCAACATAGTATATGTGACGGGTTCGGTCACAGAACACCCCTTGGGACTGTCACGTGATGTTCTGAGACTACCTTGAGCCTGTTTTCTCTGCCAGTTTGGGCCTCCAGAACCCTGCCTTGTCGAGCCAGACACACCAGTCTGCCCCAACACAGACCCAGGGTCTGAACCATGTGCCCAAAGCTGCAGAATTAACTGAAAACAGCTTAAGAAGTGCTCCTGTCTCTAGCACCCAGACACCCAACTCCCAATGGGATCCAAACCCCAAATAAATCCGTTTTACTCTGTATAAAGCTTATACAGTTCAAACTCATAAATTGTCCGCCCTCTATAACACTGATAGAGAGATATGCACTGCTGTTTGCTTCCCAGGGTATTAATTACTTACTCTGGGTTAATTAATAAGCAAAAGTGATTTTATTAAATTTAAAAAGTAGGATTTAAGTAGTTCCATGTAATAACAGACAAAACAAAGTAAGTTACCAAGCAAAATAAAACAAAATACGCAAGTCTAAGCCTAGTACATTAAGAAACTGATTACAGATGAAATCTCACCCCCAGGGATGTTCCAATAAGCTTCTTTCACAGACTGGACTCCTTCCTAGTCTGGGTCTAATCCTTTCCCTGGTACAGTTCTTGTTAGCTCCAGCTCAGGTGGTAACTAGGGTATTTCTTATGACTGGAACCCCCTTTGTTCTGTTCCACCCCCCTTATATAGCTTTGGCACAAGGCGGGAGTCTTTTGTGTCTTTGGGTCCCCACTCCTCCTAAATGGAAAAGCACCAGGTTTAAGATAGTTTTCAGTACCAGGTGACATGGTCACTTGGCCTGTGAGACCCCGAGCCTTCATTCTTCCTGGCCTGACTCACAGGAAGGCTTGCAAGTAAACAAAGCCATTTACAACCAATTGTCCTAGTTGATGGGAGCCATCAAGATTCCAAACCATCATTAATGGCCCACACTTTGTATAATTGCAATCGGACCTCAGAGTTATATTTCATATTTCTAGTTTCAGATACAAGAATGATACATTTATACAAATAGGATGACCACACTCAGTAGAATATAAGCTTTGTAATGATACCTTACAAGAGACCCTTTGCATGAAGCATATTCCAGTTACATTACATTCACACTCATTAGCATATTTTCATAAAATCATATGGAGTTCAACGTCACAGTATATTTTGAGGGCTTTAGTTGCCAGAGAGAATATAAGACTTTAGTTTTCAGGGTATCAGTCCAGCACATTTTAGAAGCCTGAAATTTCACTGTAGCAAATACTTTTGAAATCTATTGAAATGTAGATTGGGAGATTTTTGGTTCAGTAATCATGATGTATTCTGTAATTATAGTCAACCATTACATTAAGGAACTTCAGCAAGGAGGCATCTCTCCTTTTTTTTTTTTTTTTTTGGCAGATACAATGCAAGTTGTTTGTGTTTGATAAGAACTCTCAGTCTTGGGTGGAAAGAGGTAGAGGACTTCTGAGACTCAATGACATGGCATCAACAGATGATGGAACGTTACAATCTCGACTAGGTAAGATGAGCTGTGGGAAGTGAATTATTGGGATGATATTCTGTGTTACTACCACAAAATGTTTCCTTGATAGTTAGGGGTATCCACTTTGGGTTACTGTTTCTAAATATAGCAGTTAAAAAAAAAAAAAAAAAAAAAAAGTAAGAAAAATTTGAAGTTCATGTCAGTCTCCCAGGATGGCCCTTCTGTTACACTTTAATGTGTAGATTAGAGCTTGTCTGAAAATATCAGTTCATTGAACATGAAACTTCTCTGCAAAGCAGTTGGGTTTAATGGAACCCTCTCAGCTTACCTGCTGTGGAGCTCCACCATACAGTCTGCCCCAGGACTGAAGACCGCAGGTTTCTTGGATCCATGGCTTTGCGGCAGCCACGCCATGCAGTCTGCCTCCAGAGGACTCCAGGCTACTAGGGTCTGTGGCTCTGGGACAGCCCTGCCATACCTGGCTTTCCAGACTTCCTGCTGTGGAGCCTAGGTACCAGAAAGCCCTGAGGACTCTCGGGACATCCAGGCTTACTGCTGCAGAAGCCCAAACTGGGAGCCTCGAAGTCCTGGGATTGGCTCCCAAGGTCTGTATCTCTAGGGCAGCCCAGCCATGTGTACTACCCCAGGGCTTCAGACTCCTGGGCCAGGTGGCTCCCTGGGGTGCCAAGCAGGCCAGGAAGCCTTGGGGTCACCAGCCCTGGGCAGCCTGCCTGGCAGGGTTGTCCAGAGGTGCAGATCCTGGGAGCCCTGGCAGCTGCTGAGTGAAATTGAGAATGTCAAGAATGTCAGTTTGACTCAGTGAGACAAGGTGTGTAGCTTCTCTCACCAACAGAAGTTGGTCCAATAAAAGATATTCCCGCATCCACCGTGTCTCTTTATTATCTAGGGACTGACGTGTCTATAACACAGCATACAGTTACACTCACTGTCTGCTGGTTCCAGGGAGCAAATTGCATTTCTGAAACATCGTGTGTTGGTGTTTCTGAAACAAATATTTTTGGGAATTTCCAGTTTGCTTACAAGACAGAAATCCTGAATTTTGGACAGATTTAGTATAGATTTCCTAAAGCGAAGAGGGGATCTCTTTGCAGATTTGGTACAGTGATCACCAAGCTGCTGGTTATCCACCTGCAGGTAACACATTCCTAAAAGCATAAAGAACATAGTTATTTCTGTTGAATGTTTGTCCTTTAAAATCAAGCAGTCTTCAGCAACTGGAAGATTGGTGGCTAGAAGTTCTTATATCCTGTATATCTAACCACCTAACCACATATTTACACCTATAGAAAAACACGTCTCTGTAACTTTGTCTCCTAATATCAGCCTTCTCCCAGGTTTCCCTATGGTTGCTAATGTTTAAACTAAATGTACAGCTTGATTTAGGGTAGAAAATATCATTCCTGCTTCCATGGCTTTGCAACGTAAATAGCTGAATAGGAAATTAAATATACTATATGACAATAGACACCATGGTTTAAGAAATCAAGACATCTCTGGTAGGTGCTGCCATTTTTTTTGGTTTATGCGGCTGCATATTTTGTGGGGATGTATAATGTAGCTGCTTAAAGTTGTTGACATCTATGCATTAGGCTGTGGCTGTTTCTTAAACAGCTAACTGTGGATTAAGTCATATATAGTGTACTTTCTCTTCCTTGATATAATAAAGGTGCATTAGTGACTAGGTTGAGCAGAGCTGCTTGTTTAACTATTGAAAAATAAATAGAAGTGCTCTAAAATCTACATTTGTAGTCCTATTGTTTTGAAAATTGTTGTGCCTCATTGGGCCATGGAGTAGCAATTAGCTGTGCAAATTTGGGTAACTTAGTTAAGTGGATCCTGAGATACAACACCTGGAGTGGGGGAATGAGACTGATTAATACAATTTTCCAATTGTTATAACTTTTTTGCACCCGTCTGTGGCTCAAACTATGGCACTAATCTTCACCATCCTGAGATTACTTGATCAGATTGGACCTTTTTTCCTCCTCCCTGTGGCCCTCCAGTCTGACGAAGAGTATGAAGAGGCCACTGAGGAGGGCAGAGCTGATAGATGAGTTGGTAGCAAGGTGTGCCCAAGAAACCACCCCAACGGATGCCCATCAGTCATGCCCTTCTCACTACTACCCTTTTCTTTCTTTTTTTAAAGGGAATTCGTTGCCAACAAATGTTGTTAGCACAGGCTGAAGGTTGCCAAGCACTGCCTTGTACCCTTCCAGAACTTGAATAGAGTCACAGAGTAAGTCCAAAAGGGGCTATTAGGTCATCTAGTTTGATCTCCTGTATATCACAGCCCATTAAATTTCACCCAGTCACCCCGAAGGGTGGCTAAACTTAAACCTTGGAAAACCTACACCACAACCCTCCACTCCACAACTTTAACCCTGTCCTATTCAAACAATGCCGCAGCTTGTCCCTGTCAGAGCTCATGAGACTGTGTTCTTCTTGAGTATGCAAAGGAGAGGGGAAAGTAATGGTGGGAGGTGGGAACTCTTAGGCCTTGTCTTGACTAGGATAAATATAAAATTTAGGTTAGGCTTAGTGAAGAGGAACTAACTAAGCCTGACCTACATTTGACCACTTTACTTACTCAAGATAAACCTCAGACTTGCCAGATATTAACAGCTGTTCACCCTTGTCCCCTTCAGCTATCCCTCACTGAGCCTTATGGAGCTCTGAGGTGGAACACGAGATTGCTAGAATTCCCAAGAACAGTAGTGCTGCAGAGGACAGGGAGGGTGTGTGAATACCAGTGTGCATGTGGGGTTCTGATAGGCACTGTGAATATTCAAGAAAGTGTCAGAAGGAGATGAAGCACTCTTATGTTCCCCTATCTTCTCGACATACCTAGTGAAATGTCTGCCTCTGGAGGGGACAGTGGTAGCCGTTCCAGCAGCTCCCAAACCTTATAGATATTTAACTCCTTCATACATTTTTAGAATCAAGAAGGGCCATTGTGATCATGATCCTATACTTGGACCTCCTGCATAGCAGAGCCCAGAAATTAGATTGCCTTGATTCCTCTAACTGCAGCTGCACCGCTCAGTTGGCAGGGTGAGCTCTGGCAATTTGCTGCAACTAATGCCTGGATCAATACAGCTCCCTCTAGCACAGTGAGGGGGCAACAAGTACATCAGAAGCCTTGATGGTACAGAATTGGGTTGGACCCACCCAGCACAACACATAAGTGGCAGATTTTGTTAGGGATGGGTCAGGTTTGGCCACAGTGCCTATTGCCAGCTACAAGGGGTAGCGTGATGGAATTACAGCTGTATAGAGATGTGGTGTGGGAGACATCACCTTAGCTCTCTCCTGATTTTAAGAGGTTTTAATTTAGCCACTGTTCACGTTCTAGAAAGACACAAGGCATTGCTAGATAACTTTTACTGCATTAACAAAGTTCTTTGGCAATAAAAACAACGAGGAGTCCGGTGGCACTTTAAAGACTAACAGATTTATTTGGGCATAAGCTTTCTTGGGTAAAAAACCCACTTCTTCAGATGCATGGATACAGACTAACACGGCTACCCCTCTGATTCTTTGGCAGTGAATACAATATAAAGATTTTATAAATTCCTCACCATGTCTTATGCATTGATAAATATACAGTCTTTAAAGATTAGTAAATATATGCTAGGGAATGATCCTATGCTTTCTGGAAGCTGGAGTTTTCTATCTCTAGTCTGTAATATATAAATAGAGACTTTGGAGCTGACTCTGGTGCCCTCTCTAGCCCCTATACATTCTTTCAGCAATGTAATAAAGCTACCCAGGTCTGATTCTTCTAGTTATGCTGTCTCAGTGTTTTTCCCCTTTGCTGCTTTTCTTGAAGAGACATGAAAGTTGTATATAAACAGGACTCTCTTTTTAAAAAATATACGTTCTGAAAGTGACAATAGGGTTCTTACTTGGAGTCTTCTGCGATGTCCAAATGTCCAGTGTTTCCTGCTAATTTACTTTGTACGTTGGTTCTAGTAATGCGGACTCAGGGGAGTCTCAGGTTAATCCTGAACACCAAGCTCTGGGCTCAGATGCAGATTGACAAAGCCAGTGAAAAGAGTATCCGTATCACAGCCATGGATACAGAGGACCAGGGAGTCAAAGTTTTTCTGATATCGGTGAGTGTTCTTTGTTTACTCTATAATTTTCCTTCCAAAAAGAGTTGTTCTTTGAGTATTGTTCGTATGGTTGCTCCACTTTAGCTGTGTGTGCGCCTTCAATCAGAGATTTTCATTAGCAGTGTCCATTCAGCCCACACATGCACCCTTATGCTTCCTTGTGCCTTGCATTGATAGGCAAACCACCCTCAGTTCCTTCTTGACTGCCTCGGCCTGCGATGGCGCTTTAACATGTCCACATTGAGTGTGCCTTGGCTAAAGTTTTTTTCTTATACTTGCTAGTTTAGTTTAGCGCTCTCCTAGTTTGTTGGTTAGATTAGCTTAATTTAATAGTTGAGAGGATAGGTTTTTTTCCCTCTCTCCTCCCTCTGGGGAGGCTCACTTTCCTTGGAAGGACATTCCCAGCTTACCAGGGTTCAAACACTGCCCCACTTAGATTAAGTTGAGGCTACGAATGATGGAGCATTTCCTTTGCCCCACTCCAGAGCCAGGTCAGGAGAACCCGCCCCCCCCTCCCCCGGTACAGCAGTCTCTGGGCAGATCCCAACTCCCCTTCGGCCTTGGCTCAGCAGTCCCCCAGAAATGGGAAGACTCCAGAGACCTCCTCAAAAGTTCCCAGGAAGAGGAGCTCTGACTCCCTTCAGAAGGAGCCTGCTCCAAAAAGATGTTGGTCTCCCTGTAGGTCAAGGGTCTCAGAAACTTCAACCTCTCAACCCAATACTGTAGAGATATCAGCGGAGCAGGAAAATCCTGGTGCTTTTCCAAGAACAAACATGGCTCAGAGAGTGCTTTTGTACTGTCTAGCCACAATAAAGATGGCAAGGAGAGACACTTCTCCAAACCAGTACCATTGGACCTGGCGCCAACCTGGTATCTCCCCCAAAGGGTTCCTCAGCATCATAGAAGCCTAAGTATCTGACTCCATCAATGCCCACCTTGGAGTGCTCTAAATCTCTGCTGCCATCTACCTCTACAAACAACCTTGGTTGCTACCTCCTCTCCTGTATGGTTCCCCACAGTGGTCATCCTGGGTAGCATACCAACAACAGTTGTTAAAGGCATTGAGCCCCACTGTCTGGAACTATAGGGACACAACCTCCTCCACTACAGCCCATTCCTCAGCAGTAGAAGATGTTCGAGGAGCAGGAGGTCAGGGCATATAAAGATGCTACCCCTCAAACGACCATCTACTCATCATCATCACCAGATGCAGCAGTAATGTCTCCACCACTGTCTGTGGTGACGATTTCCAGCAAATACAGGACCTCATGAAATGGGTATTATGTTCTTACCAACAACTCCAAGTGTTTATTCTCCCACTCCCCACCTAATTCTCTGGTGGTTGATGCAGGGACTGAGCAGGGAAAACAACACCACACGAGGTTGACAGTGTATGATAAAGACCAGAAGTGCCTGGACCTTTTTGGACTAAAGTCCTACTCATCTGTTATTCTACAATTCCAGATCACTAATTACCAAATCACAGCAAAATATAATTACTATACCAGATTTATTGTTCTTATTGAGCACCTTCCACTGGAGCAAAGAGAGCAATTTCAGGCCATCATTGCCGAGGGACAGTTGCTTGCCAAGACATCCCTTAAAACATCCCTAAATCTGGCATATCCTGGGGTCTATTCTGTCTCTACAGCAATAGTTAGGTGTAGATCATCCTGGCTCCAACTGTTCAGGTTCCCTAGATAGGTGTAGAGCATTATAGAGGACCTCCCTTTTGATGGTCTGAAGATGTTTTCAGAGAAAACAGAAAAATCTCTGCACACTTTGTAAGACTCCAGGGCCACTTTCTGATCTCTGGGAATTTACTTACCGATGAACAAAAGAAAATCTGGTAGATCACAAACCTCCCAGATATCCTGTCTGATCCAATTCTCTGTGTTCCAAAGACCCACTGAACCCTCCCCCTTTTACCTCTCTCCCCTCCCCACCCCACCCCGGAAAAAAACCAGGTTCCAGAGGAAGATCTATCTGTCCCAAGTACGCAACAAGGGTAGTCATTGAGACATCAATTTTGACAATTTGGTTGAGGGCTCAAATCCTCCCCATTCTTTAGTTCACTAGCTGCAACATTCCCCCCCCCCCCTCCCGTTTTGGAGACTGACTTTCCCATTTTCAGCATGTATGGAAACAGATTACTACAGACTTGAGTCTTGGAGATTGTAACATCAGGTGACACCATTCACTTTACTTCCCTCCCTCCTTTCCACCCCCTTCCATCTTCAGGGACCCCTCTTACAAGCTCTTGCTGAGACCGAAAATAAACTAATTTCTTCATTTAGGAGTGATAAAGCCTGTCCCTTCTCTACACAAGGGGAAAGTTTTCCACTCAAGGTACTTTCTTGTACCAAAGAAAAACAGAGGATGGAGACCAATTTTAGATTTAAGGCTCCTAAACAAATTTGTAAAGTCTCCGGAGTTCAGGATGGTGACTCTGGGAGCTAGAATTCCTTCATTAAATTCAAGGGATTGGCTTTTCGCCCTCAACCTACAAGCCTCATATTTCCATATAGTGAGACACCCATCTCACAGAAGATATTGTTATAGGTCAGGATCATTTTCAATACCAGGTGGTCCCTTTCAGACTCTCCTTGGTGCCGAGTGTGTTTTCAAAGGTTCTAATGGTAATTGAGGCAATTATAGTGTTCCTGTACCTTGACAATGGCTGTTCAAGGGTCAGTTTTATGAAGAAGTGCTGGGAGCCACGCAGAAGGCCCTTTTTCTGTTCATGAAACTAGGTCTCTGGCTCAATGTCAAGAAATCCATGTTGACCCCTGTACAGAAAATACAGTTCATGTCGCATCCTTGGATTTGTTGGTAGCCAGGACCTACCTTCCCATGGACAGATTGATAACACTGTCAGATCTTGTCTGGACTATTCAAGAGAGCCTTCAAACCTCAGTGAGAAACTGCCTTCAGGTCCTAGGACACATGGCAGCTTGCACTGTGATAACAGATCATTCAAGATGATGCCTTTGTTGCTTCCAGGGGTAGCTCAGAGCAATCTACTCACCAAACAGACACAACTTAAACAAACAGGTTTCGGTTCCCCACCAGGTGAAAGATTCCCTAGACTGGTAGAAAGATTATCACAACATCGATGCAGGAGTTCCCTTCCTCTGACCAATATCAATGGTCACTGTAACAACAGACGCATCTCTGTTGGGATGGGGAGCACATCTCAACACTCATACAATCCAGGGCAAATGGTCATCTCAAGAAAGCAGTCTCCACATCAACTTGTTGGAACTCAGACTGGTCAGAAATGCCTGCCTTCCCTTTCTGCCTCTCATCAGGGACAAGTTAATCAGGGTCATGACTGACAGTGTGGCCTGCATGTTTTCTGTCAAGGAGGAGCAAGATCCCCTCTCTGTGCCTCGAAGTAATAAAGCTACAGAACTGGTATATAATCCATCAAATACATATTTCGGCAGTGTACTTCTTCGGTATTCAAAATACTGGGCCAATGCTTTTAGCAGATGCTTTTCCCAGGACTACGAATAAGAGTTGGACTCTTTTACCCTCCAGGGCATATTTCAAACTTGGGGATTTCCAGAAGTGGACCTCTTCACCACCTCCATCAACAGAAAGTTTTGTATGTTCTGTTCACGACGGGGTCTAGGCCATAGTTCCCTGAGGGATGCCTTCCTCCTGCCTTAGATGAAGGGACTGTTCTGTGTGTTTTTCCCCCCAACACGTCTGATACTGAAGGTGGTGAACAAAATCCAGCAGGACAAGCATAGTATCCTTACCTGTTTCACCTGTCCCCCTCTCCAGCAATCAAGCTTCCGATCATCCCTTATCTCATCTCCCAAGACAGTTACTTCATCCCAACCTAAGAGTTCTCTGCCTCAAGATGTAGCTCCTTGATGGTTTGCGGGGTTAGAGTCTACCTGTTCTGCGGAGGTACAGCAGGTGTTATTAAACAGTAGGAAAGAATCTACCTGAAATACTTACCTTCAAAAGTGGAAAAGATTTAGCCATTGGTGTGAACTTCAAAGACTCGCACCTGACTGTTCCTCAGTCTCGGTTATCTTGGTTACCTGCTGCAACTGAAGAAAACAAGATTATCATCTAACTTGGTCGAGGTTTACTTGGTTGCCATAGCAGCCTTTCATTTCCCCAGTGGAAGGGTTTTCAGTGCTTGCTCACCCAACAAATATAAGGTTCATCAAAGGATTGAAGAACCTTTTCCCTCAAGTGAAAGTCTTCACTCCAGTTTAGGATAGCTCTTACATGTCTCACAAGACCTCCCTTTGAACTAATGGCAACCTGCTTCTTACTGAATTTGTGTCTGAAGATTGCCTTTTTGGTGGCTATCACATGACCCAAAGAGTCAGAAGTTGGGGACTTAATGGCAGACCCTCCTTGCACGGTTTTCTGAAAGGACAAAGTTTTGTTATGTCCACACGCTAACTTACTACCTAAGGTGTCACCCAAGTTTCATCTTATTCTTACCATTCATTTACCATTCCCCAAACTCCCAAAAAACCACATAATTGCAGACAGGAGGCTTCCTTCCATACCTTATATGTCAGACGAGCATTGGCCATCTATCTAGATAGAACTAAATCATTTTGGAGGTTTCCTAGTCCATTTGTTTCCATTGCAGACAGATTGACAGGATCCACAGTCTCCACTCAGAGGCTATCAAGATGGATCTTGGAGTGTATTATTGCATATTTTGGAGTGGCCATCATTCAACCTCCTTCTCAGGTGATAGCCCACTCTACAAGGTTGCAGTCAACATCTATGGCATTACTTAAATATGTTCCAGTAACTGAGATCTGTAGAGCCGCTACATGGTCTTCAATATATACCTTCCGTAAGCACTTTGCCTTTGCCCATGCCTCCAGAACCAAAGTAGCAGTTGGCAATGCAGTTGTTTTCAGTTCTGGACCCAAATCTGAAGCTCTCTCATCCCTAGGAGGACACTGCTTGGGAGTTACCTGAAGTGGAGCACCCATGGGGACACTACTCAAAGAAGAAGTTGCTCACCCCATGCAATAACTGTAGTTCTTTGAGATGCTTCCCTATGGGTGCTCCTCTACCCTCCATCCCCTCTGCTTTCACATTCCCTCTGAGAGACTTTGCATTAGAGAAGGAACTGAGGGTGGATTGCCTATGTAGCCTCAGTGCACAGCACAAGGATGCATCAGATACATGTGCAGACGCTGCTAACAAAAATCTCTGATCGAAGGTGCTTGGGGCGCTCACACACCTGAAGTGAAGCCCCCATAGTGGATACATCTCGAAGAACTACAGTTACTGCAGAAGTGAGTAACTTCTCCTTTTCTTAAATTGCTATCCTCTCTCCCCTTTCCTCCATAAAAAGGACACTGACAGCCCTTTTCATTGTCAAAGGCATTATTTATGGGAGGGGAGGAAAGAGGTAAAAGCATACTTGTTTGACTGAAGTCCTGTGCATTGTAAGGCTGCTTTGCTAAGCAAGATTGTCCAAAGAGTAGACCTTGGAATCCTGAAATGTGATTCATGACTGCCCTTACTGTAAATGCCGTGTCAGGCCAAAGCTGGTCATTCCAGTGATTGATGGAGGAAGGTACAAGCCAAGCAAATACTATGGCTTGGGGCACTTTGAGTACATAAATTGTATTTATCAAAGTTCCTATAGAATGGAAAGTGTCATTGGACTTAATGCCCTTATGCACAGAGCTAGGTTCTGGGGCTTAACTTTACACTTGCTCTCTAGAGAGTGACTGCCAGTGTATGGGGACCCAGTGTCATAAGAACTGAGGGAGATAGTTCAAGTTCATCAGGGCATGAAAGAATCCCTGTGAGATAGTGATTAATGAGAAGAAGTCCTTTCCAGGGACACTGATGCTGGGTTTTGTGGCTGTGGAAGATGAAAGAAGCTATATTTACAGTCTAGAAATTGCTATGTCTTTCAAGCATTACAGATTAGATTTAAGCGTTCCAAAGGCTGTTGGGACAGAACATTTTGTACTCTGTTTTCGTTTCCTTGCCCCCATAATCAGAGCATACTTTTGGAAAAACCAAGGTATCTGGCTTATTAGTGAAACAAGGGGGTGAGTAGTTTTCTGAAAACTGCTGTTTATATGCATTCATGCTGATATATCCACAAGAGCTCTGAAGGAGGAACAAAGTGTCTGAATTGCTAGCAAAAATATACAATCGCTTATTAAAATGAGCTGCTATATTAGAGTTTTAGAGGGTAGCAAATGTTGTACCTTTATTTAAGAAAGGCACAAGGGTGCTCTAGGCAATTACAGACCAGTGAAACTTGCTTCTGTACCTCATAAATTCATTGAAATGATCATTAAAATTCTCCTTTGAGTGTCTTTTTGCATATTCGCACTTTTGGGACTTGTGCTGACCGGTGCAGCAGGACGGTAGACCTTCTAGTAGCAGTGCCTGTTAGGCGTGCATGCCCCCCTAACCTCCCTGTTTAGTGCTTGAGCACGTTTTGAGGGCATGAGGGGACATCGCACCATTGCTGCTTCAGTTCCTTCCAACTACAGCAGCAACAGGACATGACCCACCGGATCTCAGATCCACTGGTAGATAGTGCTTTTATCTGTTAATAGTTTTTAAAGATAGTAGTCTCTGGCTAGTTAGTTCTAGGATAAATTAGGCTAGATTTAGACTAGACCATAATTGTAAGGAATAATTTTATTGTTTGGTATGGCCATCCCAGCGTGAAGAAACAAGGGTTTAAGTGGTGCCCATCTTGCCCAGTAGTCTTCCCTGCATCTGATGCACAAGTTTGGTGTCTAAAGTGTTTGGGGGAGAACCATTCCCCAGCACGTTGAGCTATCTGTAGCACTTTCACACCTCAGGTCTGAAAGAGACACACAATAGACCTCAGGCCCTTTTATTATAAGAGGCCTTTCTGTCAAGCCTCTGGGATCTGAGAACTCTAAAGGATCTGAAAATAAGGAGAGGCAGCCTGAATCAGCTCAGACTACATCCAGATCCAATGAAATTGCAATAACGAAAGCTTCCATCTTGACACCAAGCTCCAGTTCCTCAGATCGGACTATTCCTAAGCTTTCGGATCCAGCTCCAAAATTAATACATTGTTCTGTGGAACCAGTTCAGACAGTCATCGTAAGGGTAACTTATCAGAACTGGCTACCTCAGTTCAGAGGCAAATGGAAGCTAAATTAAAACATACCTCTGGTAGTTCATCAGATTGTTCACATATGGATCCAAGACCAAAAGACAGTAGACCTATAGATCATTCTAGAGGTACAGATCAAAAGGAAAGATCATTGGATTTGCACACATCAGCTCAGCAGCACACTAATGTCATGGTGTGGATTCACTCGGACCCACATCTACTAACAGATCCAACCATTTCTCAGGATTCTTGTGATAAATAGACGGGACAACAGACGTGGAGAATCTCCAGGACCTATTCCACCACCAATGACTCCAACTGGAATGTTAAAAGATTTGTCACCATTCTGCATGACCCAGATTCCTACTGCAGTCGTTTCACCTGCAGCTTCAGTATTGGGTGCGGGATCGAATTCGCTATAAGATATAGAGCCTGTTCCCACAAGTATGCCTACGACCTGACCATTTTCAGATCAGAATTTCCCTCCTTGGCTCCCTGTGTCCCAAACAAGGGATGTTAGATAGGATTGGGATGACTTGCAGCATTGGCCTGTACCGCCTTGGGTTCCTTGCTCATATTGGCCAACCCCCTACTTACTATTATCACTCCAGGAAGCAAGAATCTTCCGTGCCAATACATCTTTTACCAGAACTGAAGGGTCCAGATCTAACACCGAGAGAATGTTCCCAATCTTGCCCACAGGAGACATTATTTGAGGAGAAGCATCAGAGAATATCTGCCCTACAAGAATTTCAGCAGTAAAATATGGAGCTGGACAGTGGCTCATCTTCTGATGAAAATGGAGGTGTAGCTACAGCATTGTCTCCTTCTGAGAACGTAACTCAATTTAATGAGCTAGTGGGTAGAATGGCATTAACTTCAAAATTATCATCCGTAGCTTTGGAAGAAGCCACACATCCAATTTTTGATATTTTGGGTTCTACTGCAAAGAGTAAGATTTCATTGCCTATATTGCGAGGTCTCTGGTAACCAGCGAAATTTCTCTTGTCCCATCCATCTTCATGTGAATCAATTTTTAAAAAGGCTGATAAACTATATCAGGTCCCACAGGAAAGATTCTCCTGTTTTCATGTGCACCCTCAACCTAATTCTCTTGTGGTAGCAGCGTCCGTTCAAAGATCCAAGTCAGGTCTTCAGCACTCAACTCCTTGTGATGAAGAAGGAAAAAAGTTGGACTCTGTAGGAAGAAAATTATTTTGTCAGCTTCTTTAAACATGCATGTGGCCAATTGTCAAGCAGTAATGGCCAAATACCAATTTCACTTGTGGGAGAAGATATCAATCTTAATCAAGAATGTCCCAGAAAATCAGAGAAGACTAACAGTAGTTCTCATAAAGATCAGCCAGAATGCGGCAAAACATGCTGTTAGGTCAGGGGTAGTCAATTATTTTTTTTCAAGATTCAAATTTCTTGATCAAGGTATAGTCAAGGTCCCGACTCCAGAGAAACATTTTTTCACACTGCAGTAACAATAATGATAAGTAAATAAAAAGATTTTGCGGTCCGCTCAAAAAAGTCAGGTGGTCCAGATTTGGCCTGCGATCTGCCTATTGACTACCCCTGCTTTAGGGCATCATTTGACATTTCTGACACTGCACCAAGATCTGTGGCATCAGTTATATCTCTCTGCAGATATGCACAGCTACGATCTTCATCTTTCCTGTCCACTTTGAATTGTTTCGTTGCTCTTGATCTCAAAGAATCATATTTCAATAAGACCCTTGCATCAAAAATATCAGGTTTTTTTCTATTGGTTCAGACCGTTTCCAGTAAAGATTCCTACCCTTTGGCCTTTCTACAGCACCCAGAGTCTTTCCCAAATGCCTGGCTCCAGTAGCAGCACACCTGAGAAGACAGGAAATTTCCATCTTTCATTACATAGATGATTTTCTTCTGAAGGCTCCCTCCAAAGAAGAATTACAGAAAGCCATTTGGGTCACTCGTTCTTTGTTCAGAACCCTACAACTTCTCATGAATGAAGAAGAGTCTCTTCTCATGCTGTCACAAAAGATTATGTCCACTGGTGTGATTCTTGACTCAATATAGGTAAGAGCTTTCCATCTGAAGGAGCAAATTAACACAAGTATGTAGGGACAAAATTAGAAAAGCCAAGGCAGAGATCAAACTAGCTAGGGTCATAAAAGGAAATAAGAAAACATTCTACAAATACATTAGAAGCAAGAGGAAGACCAAGGACAGAGTAGGCCCGTTACTCAATGAGGCGGGAAAGACAATAACAGAAAATGTGGGAATGGCAGAGGTGCTTAATGACTTCTTTGTTTCGGTTTTCACCAAGAAGGTTGGTGGCGATTGGACATCTAAAATAGTGAATGCCAGTGAAAATGAGGTCAGATCAGAGTCTAAAATAGGGAAAGAACAAGTCAAAAATTACTTAGACAAGTTAGATGTTTTCAGATCATCAGGGCCTGATGAAATGCATCCTAGAGTACTCAAGGAACTGACTGAGGAGATATCTGAGCCATTAGCAATTACCTTTGATGGGAGATATTCCAGAAGACTGGAAAAGAGCAAATATAGTGCCCATTGTGACAGACCCAGAGCAGTGGGGTACAGGAGTCTGGTAGAGGGCAAATTATGCAGTGGTGGAGAGAGAATGCCTCGCTGTAAAATGGGCCATGGAAACATTGCGCTACTACCTGCTCGGGCGCAGATTTGTCCTCGTGACCGACCATGCCCCTCTTCAATGGATGCAGCGGAACAAGGAGAAGAACACAAGGGTGACCAGATGGTTCTTATCCCTCCAACCTTTCCAGTTCCGTGTGCAACACAGAGCAGGCAGCCGTCATGGCAATGCCGGTGGCTTGTCACGTGTGCACTATCTGGCGTCCCAAGCTGCCCAACCCCTTGGCGTTAAGCAGGGGGGAGGGATATGTGACAGACCCAGACCAGTGGGGTACAGGAGTCCTGGTAGAGGGCAAATATACTGGTCACTGGATGAGTAGTTTTCTGTTCCCTGAGTGACCAGAGAAGGGGCTGCACTAGAGTAATCAGGAACCTGCTAGAACCAGTTAAGGCAGGCAGGCTAATTAGGACACCTGGAGCCAATTAAGAAGAAGCTGCTAGAATCAATTAAGGCAAGCTAATCAGGGCACCTGGGTTTTAAAAGGAGCTCACTTCAGTTTGTGGTGCGAGTGTGAGGAGCTGGGAGCAAGAGGTGCAAGGAGCTGAGAGTGAGAGGGTGTGCTGCTGGAGGACTGAGGAGCACAAGCGTTATCAGACACCAGGAGGAAGGTCCTGTGGTGAGAATAAGGAAGGTGTTTGGAGGAGGCTATGGGGAAGTAGCCCAGGGAGTTGCAGCTGTTACAGGAGGCACTATAGACAGCTGCAGTCCACAGGGCCCTGGGCTGGAACCCGGAGTAGAGGGCGGGCCCGGGTTCCCCCCAAACCTCCCAATTGACCTGGACTGTGGGTTCTTCCAGAGGGGAAGATCTCTGGGCTGTTCCCCAACCCACATGGTGAATCTCTGAGGCAAGAAAATCCGCCAATAAGCACAGGACCCACCAAGATAGAGGAGGAACTTTGTCACACCATCTATAAAAAGGGAAATAAGGACAACCCGAGGAATTACAGACCAGTCAGCTTAACTTCTGTACCCGGAAAGATAATGGAGAAAATAATTAAGCAATCAATTTGCAAACACCTAGAAGATAATGTGATAAATAAGTCAGCATGGATTTGTCAAGAACAAATAGTGTCAAACCAACCTGATAGCTTTTTTTGACAGGGTAACAAACCTTGTGGATACGGGGGAAGCAGTAGATGTGATATATCTTGACTTTAGTAAGGCTTTTGAGACTGTCTTGTATGACCTTCTCATAAACAAACTAGGGAAATACAACCTAGATGGAGCTACTATAAGGGGGGTGCATAAATAGGATGAAATTCAATAAGGACAAATGCAAAGTACTCCACTTAAGAAAGAACAATCAGTTGCACACATACAAAATGGGAAATGACTGCCTAGGAAGGAGTACTGCGGAAAGGGTTCTGGGGGTCATAGTAAATCACAAACTAAATAAGAGTCAACAATGTAACACTGTTGCAAAAAAAGGAAACATCATTCTGGGATGTATTAGCATAGGTATTGTAAGCAAGACATGAGAAGTAATTCTTTCTCTCTACTCCGCACTGATTAGGCCTCAACTGGAGTATTGTGTCCAGTTCTGGGCTCCACATTTCAGGAAAGATGTGGACAAATTGGAGAAAGTCCAGAGAAGAGCAACAAAAATGATTAAAGGTCTAGAAAACATGACCTGTGAGGGAAGATCAAAAAAATTGGGTTTGTTTAGTCTGCAGAAGAGAAGACTGAGAGGCAACATAACAGTTTTCAAGGTTGTTACAAGGAGAAGGGAGAAAAATTGATCTTCTGAACCTTTGAGGATAGGACAAGAAGCAATGGGCTTAAATTGCAGCAAGGGTGGTTTAGGTTGGACATTAGGAAAAACTTCCTAACTGTCAGAGTGGTTAAGCACTGGAATAAATCGCCTAGGGAGATTGTGGAATCTCCATCATTGGGGATTTCTGAGAGCAGGTTGGACAAACATCTGTCAGGGATGGTCTAGATAATACTCAGTCCTGCCTTGAGTGCAGAGGACTGGACTAGATGACCTCTGAGTCTGATGGCATTTACGACCTATGTGACTCCATATGTCAGGCTCAGAATGAGACCACTTTGGCACTGGCCACTAAGGAATTTCAGACCCAATATGGACAGTTTGCAAAAGGTATTCGCTGTTCTGAGGAAGGTTTGTCTTTCTCTCAGATGGTGGCTATAACCTCAAAATATCCTCAAGGAAGTTTTGTTCAACCCACATTCTCCTTCTTTAATTATAACCGCAGATGCATCAAAGAAAGGGTGGGGCGCACATCTTTGTAGTCTGTACATTCAAGCTCTTTAGAACAACGCAGAATCCCTATTACACTTAAATGTATTGGAACTGAGGGCAATCCAACTAGCTCTGAGCATTTCTCTCACAAGTATGAAATGCGGTAATTCAAGTGGCCGTGGACAGTGTATCGACAGTATATATGTGAACAAATAAGGAAGAACTCTGTCATATCAACTTTTTGCAAAGAGGCAGTAGAACTTTGGGATTGATGTATCCCGCACAATGTATACCCAGTTGCCCTGCATGTAGCAGGTCCATACAGTGTGATCACAGATGGGCCGAGCAGAGATTATTTTAGATGCACAAATGGCCTTTTAAAGATTGGTGATTCCAGATATTTTCAATCTTTGGGGATTTCTGGACATAGATCTGTTTGCAACCAGATTCAAACCACATACAAAGTGTCCCCATTTCCACTCAAAAGCAGGCTCAGATAGTCTGTCATTGACAGATGCATTTTTTCTACGTTGGGGAGCGGTCTGATGTTATGTGTTTCCTCTTTTTTCCCCCTCATTCCCACGGTCCTAAAAAAGATAAGAAAATATTCACCCAGGGTGATTCTTACTGCTCCAGTGTGGCCGAAGCAGCAGTGGTGCATCAAGTGACTCCATTTATTCAAAGGCAATTACAAAATCCTCTTGTTAGCAATGGATCTGCTATCCCAGCAGGGGTGAAAGGTCTTCCATTCAGCTCTCCAGTAGTTAGATTTTATAGCTTGGACACTAGGCCTTTGAGTTAGAAAGATCATGCTCATCTGAGGTGCAGAGAGTTAATGCCAGAAAACTACCAGATAGAAAAAATTATGAGTTCAAGGGGAAAAGATTTGTTTGATGGACAACTGGGAAAGGTGCTGACCCAGTTTCAGCTCCAGTACAACCTATTCCGGCATATCTGTTACACTTAAAAATAAATGGGTTATCTCTGCCATCCATTAAGTTTATTACTAGCAGCATGCCCCACTCATGTTAATGGTGAATCTGTGTTGTTGTTTTTTGCATATGCTGGTTAAGAACTTTTTTGAAAGAACTATTGAACATGCATCTCCCAGTGCAGGGACAAGTTGGTTCTTAGATCATACCCTAAATTTCTTCCTAAAGTTGTGTCTGAGTTTCATGTAAATCAAACCATAATCAACCAGTGTTCTTTCCAAAGCCTCATTCATCTAAAGGGGAGGCCAGGTTATATTTGTTGGATGCCAGCATATACTATCATACTACTTAGAGAACAAAGAGTTTTAGGCCATCTTCCAAATTTTGTTTCATGTACTAGTAACTCCAAAGGGAAAGCCATTTCATCTCAGTCCCTGTCTAGATGGGTTAGATAGTGCATTGACGAGTGTTATAGAGGAGCTTCTCTCCCCACTGCTAGTCTGTTCAGAGTTCATTCTACTGGAGCAGTAGCTACATCTACCGTTTTTAATAAACACATTCTCATAATCGAGATATGCAAAGCCACTATGTGGACGTCCGTTCTCTTTCAAGAAGAATTATGCTTAGGATATGGCATCCTAGTCAGATGCCCAGTTTGGTAATCCTTGTTTAATTAGAACTCTGCATCCCTTCATCCAATTTACCATACTGCTTGTGAAACTATCTGAAGAGTGGGAATATGCAGAGGACACTCAAAGAAGAAAGGAAGGTAACTTACTTGCATCCGGAGTTCTTCAAGATAGGGTATGTCTAAACTACGAAATTAGGTCGAATTTATAGAAGCCGGTTTTATAGAAATCGTTTTTATACAGTCGATTTGTGTGTGTCCCCACATAAAATGCTCTAAGTGCATTAAGTCGGCGGACCGCGTCCACAGTACCGAGGCTAGCATCGACTTCCGGAGCGTTGGACTGTGGGTAGCTATCCCACAGTTCCCACAGTCTCCGCCGCCCATTGGAATTCTGGGTTGAGATCCCAATGCCTGATGAGGCAAAAACAGTGTCGCGGGGGATTCTGGGTACATGTCGTCAGGCCCTCCGTGAGAGCAACGACAGACAATCGTTTCGCGCCTTTTTTCCTGGGTTACCTGTGCAGACGACATACCACGGCAAGCATGGAGCCCGCTCAGCTCACCGTCACCATATGTCATCTGGGTGCCGGCAGACGTGGTACTGCATTGCTACACAGCAGCAGCTAATTGCCTTTTGGCAGTAGACGGTGCAGTATGACTGGTAGCCGTCATCGGCTATCTGGGTGCTGGGAGACGTGGGACTGCATTGTTATACTGCAGCAGCTCCTTGCCTTTTGGCATCAGATGCTGTATTATGACTGGTATCCATCATCATCGTACTCCTCAGTGAGGTCAGTCAGAGGCGCCTGGGCAGACATGTTTTGTCTCCTGGAGACTCAGTCCTGCCGGCAGTCCTATTGCACCATCTTGACGATGATGGCTAGCAGTCGTAATGCACCATTTTCTGCCAAGCACCCAGAAGATGCCAATGGCTATCAGTTATGCTGCACCGTCTGCTGCCAGTCTAAGATGTAAAAGATAGATGGACCAGATTTGTTCTGTATTCATTTGCTTCCCCCTCCCTCCGTGAAATCAACGGCCTGCTAAACCCAGGGTTTTGAGTTCGATCTTTGGGGGGGCCATTCTGTGTGACAGTTGTTTGTGTTTCTCCCTGATGCACAGCCACCTTTGTTGATTTTAATTCCCTGTAAGCATGTCGTCACTCACCCCTCCCTCCTTCCGTCAGACAACAGTTTTGCGCCTTTTTTCAGCCCAGACGCCATAGCACTGGGATCATGGAGCCTGCTCAGATCACCGCGGCAATTATGAGCACTATGAACACCACGCGCATTGTCCTGGAGTATATGCAGAGCCAGAACATGCCAAAGCAAAAACAGGCGAGGAGGCGATTGCAGCGCGGTGACGAGAGTGATGAAGAAATTGACATAGACATAGACCTCTCCCAAAGTACGGGCCCCAGCAATGTGCAAATCATGGTGTTCCTGGGGCAGGTTGATGCCGTGGAACGCCGATTCCGGGCCCGGGAAACAAGCACAGACTGGTGGGACCGCATCGTGTTGCAGGTGTGGGACGATTCCCAGTGGCTGCGAAACTTTCGCATGCGTAAGGGCACTTTCATGGAACTTTGTGACTTGCTTTCCCCTGCCCTGAAGCGCCAGAATACCAGGATGAGAGCAGCCCTCACAGTTGAGAAGCGAGTGGCGATAGCCCTGTGGAAGCTTGCAACGCCAGACAGCTACCGGTCAGTCGGGAATCAATTTGGAGTGGGCAAATCTACTGTGGGGGCTGCTGTGATCCAAGTAGCCAACACAATCAAAGACCTGCTGATATCAAGAGTAGTGACTCTGGGAAACATGCAGGTCATAGTGGATGGCTTTGCTGCAATGGGATTCCCTAACTGTGGTGGGGCGATAGACGGAACCCATATCCCTATCTTGTCACGGAGCACCAAGCCACCGAGTACATAAACCGAAAAGGGTACTTTTCAATGCTGCTGCAAGCCCTGGTGGATCACAAGGGACGTTTCACTAACATCAACGTGGGATGGCCGGGAAAGGTACATGATGCTCGCGTCTTCAGGAACTCTGGTCTGTTTCAAAAGCTGGAGGAAGGGACTTTCTTCCCGGAACAGAAAATAACCGTTGGGGATGTTGAAATGCCTATCGTTATCGTTGGGGACCCAACCTACCACTTAATGCCATGGCTCATGAAGCCGTACACAGGCAGCCTGGACAGTAGTCAGGACCTGTTCAACTATAGGCTGAGCAAGTGCAGAATGGTGGTAGAATGTGCATTTGGACGTTTAAAAGCGTGCTGGTGCAGTTTACTGACTCGGATAGACCTCAGCCAAACCAGTATCCCCATTGTTATTGCTGCTTGCTGTGCGCTCCACAATATCTGTGAGAGTAAGGGGGAGACATTTATGGAGGGGTGGGAGGTTGAGACAAATCGCCTGGCCGCTGATTATGCGCAGACAGAGACCAGGGCGGTTAGAAGAGTACAGCAGGGCGCGGTGCGCATCAGAGAAGCTTTGAAAACCAGTTTTGTGACTGGCCAGGCTACGGTGTGAAACTTCTGTTTGTTTCTCCTTGATAACCCTCCCCCCTTCCCCCCGGTTCACTCTACTTCCCTGTAAGCTAACCACCCTCCCCTCCCCCCCTTCAAGCACCGCTTGCAGAGGCAATAAAGTCATTGTTACTTCACATTCATGCATTCTTTATTAATTCATCACACAACTAGGGGGATAACTGCCAAGGTAGCCCAGGAGGGGTGGGGGAGGAGTGAAGGACAAGGACACACTGCAGTTTAAAACTTTAAAACTTTAACTCTTATTGAAGGCCAGCCTTCTGATGCTTGGGCAATCATCTGGGGTGGAGTGGCTGGGTGGCCAGAGGTCCCCCCACCGCGTTCTTGGGCGTCTGGGTGAAGAGGCTATGGAACTTGGGGAGGAGGGCTGTTGGTTACACAGGGGCTGTAGCGGCGGTCTCTGCTCCTGCTGCCTTTCCTGCAGCTCAACCATACGCTGGAGCATATCAGTTTGATGCTCCAGCAGCCGGAGCATCGACTCTTGCCTTCTGTCAGCAAGCTGACGCCACTTATCCCCTTCAGCCCGCCACTTGCTCTCTTCAGCCCGCGATTCAGCCCGCCACCTCTCCTCTCGTTCATATTGTGCTTTTCTGCACTCTGACATTGACTGCCTCCACGCATTCTGCTGTGCTCTGTCAGCATGGGAGGACATCTGGAGCTCCGAGAACATATCATCCCGAGTCCACCATTTTCTCCTTCTAATCTTCACTAGCCTCTGCGAAGGAGAAACATTTACAGCTGGTGGAGGAGAAGGGAGAGGTGGTTAAAAAAGACACATTTTAGAGAACAATGGGTACACTCTTTCACGTTACATTTTGCTTTTCACATTACACAGCACATGTGCTTTCGTTACAAGGTCGCATTTTTCCTCTTATATTGAGGGCCTGCCGGTTTGGTGTGAGAGATCACTCACACAGTGCCAGGCAACAGATTTCGGCTTGCAGGCAGCCATGGTAAGCCACAGTCTTTTGGCTTTTTTAACCTTCATAACATGTGGGAATGGTTTCAAACAGCAGTGCCCTCATTTCCCATATCAAGCACCTGTTGGGTTGGCCATTTAAAATGGGTTTGCAATGTAAAAGGAGGGGCTGCGGTTTCCGGGTTAATATGCAGCACAAACCCAACTAACCCCCCTCCCCCACACACACCGAATTCTCTGGGATGATCACTTCACCCCTCCCCCCCCCACCGCGTAGCTAACAGCGGGGAATATTTCTGTTCAGCCGAGCAGAAACAGGCACCTCTGAATGTCCCCTTCATAAAATCACCCATTTCAACCAGGTGACCGTGAATGATATCACTCTCTTGAGGATAACAAAGAGAGATAAGGAATGGATGTTGTCTGCATGCCAGCAAACACCGGGCCCATTCGCTGCCATGCTTTGTTATGCAATGATTCCAGACTACGTGCTACTGGCCTGGCGTGGTAAAGTGTCCTACCATGGCGGACGGGATAAGGCAGCCCTCCCCAGAAACCTTTTGCAAAGGCTTTGGGAGTACATCAAGGAGAGCTTTCTGGAGATGTCCCTGGAGGATTTCCGCTCCATCCCCATACACGTTAACAGACTTTTCCAGTAGCTGTACTGGCCGTGATTGCCAGGGCAAATTAATCATTAATCATTAAACACGCTTTTAAATCATGTGTAATATTTACAAAGGTACACTCACCAGAGGTCCCTTGTGCGCCCTCAGGGTCTGGGAGCACGCCTTGGGTGAGTTCGGGGGTTACTGGTTCCAGGTCCAGGGTGATAAACATATCCTGGCTGTTGGGGAAACCGGTTTCTCCGCTTCCTTGCTCTGTGAGCTATCTTCATTGTCTTCATCCTCATCTTCCTCGTACCCCGAACCCGCTTCCCTGTTGCATGATTCTCCATTGATGGAGTCAAAGCACAGGGTTGGGGTAGTGGTAGCTGCACCCCCTAGCATGGCATGCAGCTCCGCGTAGAAGCGGCATGTCTGTGGCTCTGCCCCAGATCTTCCGTTTGCCTCTCTGGCTTTGTGGTAGGTTTGCCTTAGCTCCTTAATTTTCACGCTGTGCGTCCCTGTTATGGCCTCTGTCCTTCATGGCCTTTGAGACTTTTTCTAATATTTTGCCATTTCGTTTACTGCTTCGGAGTTCAGCTAGCACTGATTCGTCTCCCCATATGGTGAGCAGATCCCGTACCTCCCGTTTGGTCCATGCTGGAGCTCTTTTGCAATCCTGGGACTCCATCATGGTTACCTATGCTGATGAGCTCTGCGTGGTCACCTGTGCTCTCCATGCTGGGCAAACAGGAAATGAAATTCAAAAGTTTGCGGGGCTTTTCCTGTCTACCTGTCCAGAGCGGTCACAATGAAGCACTCTGGGATAGCTCCCGGAAGCCAATACCGTCGAATTCCGTCCACACTACCCCAAATCCGACCTGGAAAGGCCGATTTCAGCGCTAATCCCCTCGTCGGAGGCGGAGTAAAGAAAAAAAAGGCTTCGTCGTGTGGACGTGTCCAGGCTTAATTCGATTTAATGCTGCTAAATTCGACCTAAACTCGTAGTGTAGACCAGGCCATAGACTGCATATTCACACTCCCTGCCCACTTTGCCTAACCCTGCAGAGTCCAAATTAAAATATCTGCATTCTTCGGCATTGGTGGTAGAAGAAACTGAGGCAGCAACAGCATCAAGCCCTCAGAAAACGCTCAAGTGCTAGGCAGGGAGGGCAGAGGACCATGGATGCCGAACCAGTACTACTGCCAGTCAGCATGAGTCCTAAGAGTGTGAATATGCAGAATCCAGCTCAAAGAACTCTGGCTACAAGTAAGTAACCTTCATTTATAATTTTATAAAACATCTAGAAGATCATGATATATGACCAACAAAAGAAAATGGTTTGAACTTGCGAGTAACATTGTGGATAGAGGAGAACTGGTTGATAAAATTTAGATTTTCAAAGGTTCTTTGTCAGAGTCCCTCTCAGGAGGCTACTAAAGAATCTAAGTTGTTAAGGCGTAAGTAGCAAAGCATTGTCATGGATAAAAAACTGGCTAAGGGACAGAGGGTGTGGTGGGGAAAAATGGAATAAATGGTCAACTTTCATTATGGCAGGTTAGCAGCAGCATGGCCCACATACCATAGTAGGACTGGTGGTGTTTTATGTAAGTGATCTATAAAAGGTGGTGAGCAATGAAGTGACAATTTGTAGATGACAAAATTACATAGCAAAAAGAACGAGGATCACTTGTGGCACCTTAGAGACTAACAAATTTATTTGAGCATAAGCTTTCGTGTGTTAAAGCCCACTTCATCAGATGCATGCAGTGGAAAATACAGTAGGAGTATATATATTACACACACAGAACATGAAAAAATGGGTGTTGCCATACCTACTCAAATGAGACTAATCAAATAAGGTGGGCTATTAGCAGGAGAAAAAAACGTGTAGTGATAATCAGGATGGCCCATTTCAAACAGTTGACAAGAAAGTGTGAGTAACAGTAAGCGGAAAATTAGCACGGGGAAATAGTTTAATTTGTGTAATGACTCATCCACTCCCAGTCTTTATTCAAGCCTAATTTAATGGTGTCCATTTTGAAAATTAATTCCAGTTCTGCAGCTTCTCCGACTGGTTTTTGAATGTTATAATTCTTGACGTCTGATTTGTGACCATTTATTCTTTTGCGTAGAGACTGTCCAGTTTGGCCAGTGTACATTGCAGGGGGCATTGCTGGTACATGATGGCATCACATTACATTGGTAGATGTGCAGGTGAAGGCCGTCAAGAATTATAACATTCAAAAACCAGTCAGAGAACACTTCAACCTCCCTAGTCACTCTATTACAGACCTAAAAGTTGCAATTTTTCAACAAAAAACTTCAAAAACAGACTCCAACAAGAAACTGCAGAACTGAAATTAATTTGCAAAATGGACACCATTAAATTAGGCTTGAATAAAGACTGAGAGTGGATGAGTCATTACACAAACTAAACTATTTCCCCATGCTAATTTTTCCCCTACTGTCACTCACACCTTCTTGTCAACTGTTTGAAATGGGCCATCCTGATTATCACTACAAACGTTTTTTTTTCTCCTGCTAATAGCCCACCTCATTCAATTAGTCTCATTAGAGTTGGTCTGGCAACACCCATTTTTTTCATGTTCTCTGTGTATATATATTTATTTTCCACTGCATACGTCTGATGAAGTGGGTTTTAGCCCACGAAAGCTTATGCTCAAATACATTTGTTAGTCTCTAAGGTGCCACAAGTACTCCTCGTTCTTTTTGCTGATACAGACTAACATGGCTACCACTCTGAAACCTGTCACCAAAAATTACTTAGGTTACTCAAGGCCAGAGAAGACTGTGAGGAAGTTATTATTTATTATTTGTATTATTATAGCATCTCGGAGCCCCAGTCATGGACCAGGAATCCATTGTGCTAAGAGCTGTACAGAAACAGCAAAAAGACATGATTCCCGCCCCAAAGAGCTTACAGTCAAGTCTAAGTATTAAGTCGAGACAACACATGGAGACAGACAGGGGAGTACAAGGAAACAATGAGACAATATTGGTCAGCATGATAGGCAGTTGTCTCTGCACACCTGCAGCCCAACAGTTGTCAAGTTTTTTGTAGGCTTCATGGCAAAGAGTTTTGAGGAGGGTTTTGAAGGAGGATAATGAGGGACAGCATGGGAGAAAGCACCAAGGAAGTTAGTGGGCATCACAATGGCAGATTAAATTCATTGTCAATAAATGCAAAGTAATGCACACTGAAGTGAATAATTTGAACTATTTATACATCTTACAGGGTTCTAAATTAATTGCATCAGTTCAAGAAAAAGAGCTGGGCATCATTATGGAGCGCTCAGTGGAAACTTCCGCCCAAAGAAATTTGAGAATAACAAAATGGACATATAAAAATAAAACTCCTCGCCTGAAATAACGTGTTCAGTACTGATCAATCTATCTCAGAAGGAATATTGCAGAATTTGGGGAGGGTTCAAAGATGGCTGACAAGAATAATTAGGGCCCTGTGTTCCCTTTAAGCTGAGCGGTCGCGTGGCCGCCCAGGAGTGAGTCAAGTTCTGTGCATTTGATTAGCAGAGCTGCACAGATCCGGCGGCGTGTTCAGGTGCGCCCTCCTTCCTCCCCCCCCCCCCACCTGCTCTATGGCCATGTTGCTCCTGCCCTCTGCCTTGGAGCCCCTGGCCAGCTGCTCCTGGGACCCTCCTGCTTGCAGTGCAGAGCGGGGACGTGGGCTCTGCTGTCATTGTGTCTGCCTCCCTTCTGCCCATGTACCCCATCTCTGCAGAGCAGGAGGGGGTGGGGGACAGGGCTCAGGAGAGCTTCTGGTAGCTGCTGTGGTCTGAACAACAAGCTTTCTGGTGAGTGCCTTAAAGAGATGGTGCATGGTCTCTCTTAGACTTCCCCAGCAGCCAGCACACACACTCTGTCTCTGGGTATGTCTACATTATGAAATTAGATGGAATTAATAGAAGCCGGTTTTATAGAAATCGGTTGTATACAGCCGATTGTGTGTGTCCCCACATAAAATGCTCTAAGTGCTCTAGTCGGCGGACCGCGTCCACAGTACCGAGGCTAGCGTCGACTTCCGGAGCATTGCACTATGGATAGCTATCCCACAGTTCCCGCAGTCTCCGCCGCCCATTGGAATTCTGGGTTGAGATCCCAATGCCCGAATGATGCAAAACAGTGTCGCGGGGGGTTCTGGGTACATGTCGTCAGGCCCCTCCCCCTCCATCAGAGCAACGGCAGACAATAGATTCGCACCTTTTTACCTGGGTTACCTGTGCAGACAACATACCATGGCAAGCATGGAGCCCGCTCAGCTCAGCTCACCGTCACCATATGTCATCTGGGTACCGGCAGACGTGGGACTGCATTGCTACACAGCAGCAGCAGCTAACTGCCTTTTGGCGGTAGACGGTGCAGCATGACTGGTAGCCTTCATTGGCGATCTGGGTGCCGGCAGCCGTGGGGCTGCATTGCACCAGCCCCTTGCCTTTTGGCAGTAGATGGTTTATTACGACTGGTAACCGTCCTCATCGTACAGCAGTGGCTGTCGATCATGGGCACCTGGGCAGACATGCTCAGTCCTATGGAACTGTCTTGATGATGATGGTTATCAGTCGTAGTATGCCATTTTCTGCCAAGTGCCCTGTTGGATCATCGCACGTTAGCAGAGTCTTCCCTGAGCAGCAGATCGTGCAATAGGCCTGAAGGCTAACTGCCAAGCGCCCAGTATTTGCTGCCAAGCACCCAGAAAATGCCGAGGGCTATCAGTCATGCTGCACCGTCGTCTTAAGATGTAAAAAATAGATTTGTTCTGTATTCATTTCCTTCCCCCCTCCCTCCGTCAAATCAACGGCCTGCTAAACCCAGGCTTTTGAGTTCAATCTTTGGGGGGGGGGCCATTCGGTGTGACAGTTGTTTGTGTTTCTCCCTGATGCACAGCCACCTTTCTTGATTTTAATTCACTGTACCTGTACGCCATGTCGTCACTCGCCCGTCCCTCCCTCCCTCCCTCCTTCCCCTGGTCCGTCAGATACTAGTTTCGCGCCTTTTTTCAGACCAGATGCCATAGCTAGCACTGGGATCATGGAGCCCGCTCAGATCACCGCGGCAATTATGAGCACTATGAACACCACGCGCATTGTCCTGGAGTATATGCAGAGCCAGGACATGCCAAAGCAAAACCGGGACCAGCCGAGGAGGCGATTGCAGCGCGGCCATGAGAGTGATGAGGAAATGGACATGGACATAGACCTCTCACAAGGCACAGGCCCCAGCAATGTGGAAATCATGGTGTTCCTGGGGCAGGTTCTATCCGTGGAACGCCGATTCTGGGCCCAGGAAACAAGCACAGACTGGTGGGACCGCATCGTGCTGCAGGTGTGGGACGATTCCCAGTGGCTGCGAAACTTTCGCATGCGTAAGGGCACTTTCATGGAACTTTGTGACTTGCTTTCCCCTGCCCTGAAGCGCCAGAATACCAGGATGAGAGCAGCCCTCACAGTTGAGAAGCGAGTGGCGATAGCCCTGTGGAAGCTTGCAACGCCAGACAGCTACCGGTCAGTCGGGAATCAATTTGGGGTGGGCAAATCTACTGTGGGGGCTGCTGTGATCCAAGTTGCCAGGGCAATGAGAGACCTGGTGATATCAAGGGTAGTGACTCTGGGAAACATGCAGGCCATAGTGGATGGCTTTGCTGCAATGGGATTCCCAAACTGTGGTGGGGCGATAGACGGAACCCATATCCCTATCTTGGCACCGGAGCACCAAGCCACCGAGTACTTAAACCGCAAGGGGTACTTTTCAATGCTGCTGCAAGCCCTGGTGGATCACAAGGGACGTTTCACCAACATCAACGTGGGCTGGCTGGGAAGGGTACATGATGCTCGCGTCTTCAGGCACTCTGTTCTGTTTCGAAAGCTGGAGGAAGGGACTTTCTTCCCGGACCAGAAAATAACCGTTGGGGATGTTGAAATGCCTATCGTGATCCTTGGGGACCCAGCCTACCCCTTAATGCCATGGCTCATGAAGCCGTACACAGGCAGCCTGGACAGGAGTCAGGACCTGTTCAACTACAGGCTGAGCAAGTGCAGAATGGTGGTAGAATGTGCATTTGGACGTTTAAAAGCGCGCTGGCGCAGCTTACTGACTTGCTCAGACCTTAGCGAAAAGAATATCCCCATTGTTATTGCTGCTTGCTGTGCGCTCCACAATATCTGTGAGAGTAAGGAGGAGACATTTATGGCGGGGTGGGAGGTTGAGGCAAATCGCCTGGCCGCTGATTACGCGAGCCAGACACCAGGGCGGTTAGAGGAGCACAGCATGGCGCAGTGCGCATCAGAGAAGCTTTGAAAACGAGTTTTGTGACTGGCCAGGCTACGGTGTGAAACTTCTGTTGGTTACACAGGGGCTGTAGCGGCGGTCTCTGCTCCTGCTGCTTTTCCTGCAGCTCAACCATATGCTGGAGCATATCAGTTTGATGCTCCAGCAGCCGGAGCATCGACTCTTGCCTTCTGTGTGCAAGCTGACGCCACCTATCATCTTCAGCCCGTGATTCAGCATGCCACCTCTCCTCTTGCTCATATTGGGCTTTTCTATAATCAGTCATTGACTGCCTCCACGCATTCTGCCGTGCTCTGTCAGCGTGGGAGGCAGTCTGTAGTTCTGTAAACATTTCATCACGCGTCCTTCGCTTTCGCCTTCGAATCTTCACTAGCCTCTGTGAAGGAGAAAGATTTACAGCTGGTGGAGGAGAAGGGAGAGGTGGTTAAAAAAGACACATTTTAGAGAACAATGGGTACACTCTTTCACGTTAAATTTTGCTGTTCACATTACACAGCACATGTGCTTTCGTTACAAGGTCGCATTTTTCCTCTTATATTGAGGGCCTGCCGGTTTGGTGTGAGAGATAACTCACGCAGTGCCAGGCCACAGATTTCAGCTTGCAGGCAGCCATGGTAAGACACAGTCTTTTGGCTTTTTTAACCTTCTTAACATGTGGGGATGGTTTCAAACAGTACTGCTCTCATTAACCATACCAAGCACCCGTTGGGTTGGCCATTTAAAATGGGTTTGCAATGTAAAAGGAGGGGCTGCGGTTTCAGGGTTAACATGCAGCACAAACCCAACTAATTCCCCTCCCCCACACACCCAATTCTCTGGGATGATCACATCACCCCTCCCCCCCACCGCGTGGCTAACAGTGGGGAATATTTCTGTTCAGCAGAGCAGGAAGGGGCACCTCTGAATGTCCCCTTAATAAAATTGCCCCATTTCAACCAGGTGACCGTGAATGATATCACTCTCCTGAGGATAACAAAGAGCGATAAGGAATGGATGTTGTCTGCATGCCAGCAAACACCGGGACCATACACTGCCATGCTTTGTTATGCAATGATTCCAGACTACGTGCTACTGGCCTGGCGTGGTAAAGTGTCCTACCATGGCGGACGGGATAAGGCAGCCCTCCCCAGAAACCTTTTGCAAAGGCTTTGGGAGTACATGAAGGAGAGCTTTCTGGAGATGTCCCTGGAGGATTTCCGCTCCATCCCCATACACGTTAACAGACTTTTCCAGTAGCTGTACTGGCCGCGATTGCCAGGGCAAATTAATCATTAATCATTAAACACACTTGCTTTTAAACCATGTGTAATATTTACAAAGGTACACTCACCAGAGGTCCCCTGTGTGCCCCCAGGGTCTTGGGTGAGTTCGGGGGTTACTGGTTCCAGGTCCAGGGTGATAAACATATCCTGGCTGTTGGGGAAACCGGTTTCTCCACTTCCTTGCTCTGTGAGCTATTTACATTATCTTCATCCTCATCTTCCTCGTACCCCGAACCCGCTTCCCTGTGTGTTTCTCCAGTGAGGGACTCATAGCACACGGTTGGGGTAGTGGTGGCTGCACCCCCTAGAATGGTATGCAGCTCCGCGTAGAAGCAGCATGTTTGCGGCTCAGCCCCGGACCTTCCGTTTGCTTCTCTGGCTTTGTGGTAGGCTTGCCTTAGCTCCTTAATTTTCACGCGGCACTGCTGTGCGTCCCTGTTATGGCCTCTGTCCTTCATGGCCTTGGAGACCTTTTCTAATATTTTGCCATTTCATTTACTGCTTCGGAGTTCAGCCAGCACTGATTCATCTCCCCATATGGCGAGCAGATCCCGTACCTCCCGTTCTGTCCATGCTGGAGCTCTTTTGCGATCCTGGGACTCCCATCACGGTTACCTGTGGTGATGAGTTCTGCGTGGTCACCTGTGCTCTCCACGCTCAGCAAACAGGAAATGAAATTCAAACGTTCGCGGGGCTTTTCCTGTCTACCTGGCCAGTGCATCTGAGTTGAGAGTGCTGTCCAGAGCGGTCACAATGAAGCACTGTGGGATAGCTCCCGGAGGCCAATAACGTCGAATTCCGTCCACACTAACCCAATTCCGACCCCCTAAGGCCGATTTTATCGCTAATCCCCTCGTCGGAGGTGGAGTAAAGAAACCAGTTTAAAGGGCCCTTTAAGTCGAAAGAAAGGGCTTCGTCGTGTGAACGTGTCCAGGCTTAATTCGATTTAACGCGGCTAAAGTCAACCTAAACTCGTAGTGTAGACCAGGTCCCAGTCTCTCTCTCTCACACATACACTCACTCTGTCTTACCAGGTTCAATTATCGCTGGGATTCATGGTCTGTTACTGTCCAGTTTTTAAGGTCCCAGCCACTTTCAGCTTTTTTACGCACATGACTTTATAAATTATACCCTTGCGACAGCAGGGCTTTCAGCTGCCAGTATGGATAATATCCACTGAATAGTTAGTTTTGAAATGGCTATAACTCCCCTTGCTTTGGGACATAAGGCAGCCATTAATTCTTGGGAGTGTGCAAGAAAGTCAGAGACAGCATACTGGGCTTCATGAATCACAGGTCTGATCTAGTGTGGCAATTCTGTTATTAAATGTGTTTTGTTAGAGATTTAAGGTTTTTTAGAGATACACGATAAAATAATCACAATCAAGTCATTTTAGTAACAAATATGTGTACTAGATGTATGACTGAAAATCCAGACAGATGGTTTGGGGTTCTTTAAAGGGTGAAGACTTGCCTTTGTAAAGAAAGTATAAGCGTAAATTTAGGCAAAAAAACTTGTGTATTTGGCATGCGGCTTGGTGGCTCTGAGACTCCCCTCTGTGCCCTTTCTTTGTTGCTGTTTCCTCTTGCATACCTTCTTGGGATGAGGGGGGTTGCACGTGGTTTCTTCTGAAGTCAACCAAAATCATTCCTTCAGTCAGCCATAGGAGGTGGTTAGAGAGAATCACTGAGTGCATTCTTCCCTTTAGGAACTAAACGTGTCCAGCCCTTGACCACCAACAACACTGTGATTCCACTGTCACTAAATCTCTGACCTGGTCTGAAAACACCCATCTGGATACCAGACCTACTGACTCTGAAATCAACAGTGTAAAATTGCAAAGCAGTGAAGTTACATAAGAACATAAGAATAGCCATACTGGGTCAGACCAAAGGTCCCTCCAGCCCAGTATCCTGTCTGCCGGCAGTGGCCAATGCCAGGTGCCCCAGAGGGAGTGAACCTAACAGGTAATGATCAAGTGATCTCTCTCCTGCCATCCATCTCCACCCTCTGACAAACAGAGGCTAGGGACACCGTTCCTTACCCATCCTGGCCAATAGCCATTAATAGACTCAACCTCCATGAATTTATCCAGTTCTCTTTTAAACCCGGTTATAGTCCTAGCCTTCACAACCTCCTCAGGCAAGGAGTTCCACAGGTTGATTGTGCGCTGTGTGAAGAAGAACTTCCTTTTATTTGTTTTAAACCTGCTACCCATTAATTTCATTTGGTGGCCCCTAGTTCTTATATTATGGGAACAAGTAAATAACTTTTCCCTTACTCACTTTCTCCACACCACTCATGATTTTATATACCTCAATCATATCCCCCCTTAGTCTCCTCTTTTCCAAGCTGAAAAGTCCTAGCCTCTTTAATCTCTCCTCATATGGGACCTGTTCCAAACCCCCTAATCATTTTAGTTGCCCTTCTCTGAACTTTTTCTAATGCCAGTATATCTTTTTTGAGATGAGACCACATCTGTATGCAGTATTCAAGATGTGGGCATACCATGGATTTATATAAGGGCAATTCTCCGTCTTATTCTCTATCCCCTTTTTAATGATTCCTAACATCCTGTTTGCTTTTTTGACTGCCGCTGCACACTGCAAGGACGTCTTCAGAGAACTATCCACGATGACTCCAAGACTTCTTTCCTGATTAGTTGTAGCTAAATTAGCCCCCATCATATTGTGTATATATAGTTGGGGTTATTTTTTCCAATGTGCATTACTTTACAAGTATCAGGGGGTAGCCGTGTTAGTCTGTATCTACAAAAACAACAAGGAGTCTGGTGGCACCTTAAAGACTAACAGATTTATTTGGGCATAAGCTTTCGTGAGTAAAGCTTTCGTGAGTTACTCACGAAAGCTTATGCCCAAATAAATCTGTTAGTCTTTAAGGTGCCACCAGACTCCTTGTTGTTTTCATTACTTTACATTTATCCACATTAAATTTCTTTGCCATTTTGTTGCCCAATCACTTAGTTTTGTGAGATCTTTTTGAAATTCTTCACAGTCTGATTTGGTCTTAACTATCTTGAGCAGTTTAGTATCATCTGTAAACTTTGCCACCTCACTGTTTACCCCTTTCTCCAGATCATTTATGAATAAGTTGAATAGGATTGGTCTGAGGACTGACCCTTGGGGAACACCACTAGTTACCCCCCTCCATTCTGAAAATTTACCATTTATTCCTATCCTTTGTTCCCTGTCTTTTAACCAGTTCTCAATCCATTAAAGGATCTTCCCTCTTATCCCATGACAACTTAATTTACATAAGAGCCTTTGGTGAGGGACTTTGTCAAAGGCTTTCTGAAAATCTAAGTACACTATGTCCACTGGATCCCCCTTGTCCACATGTTTGTTGACCCCTTCAAAGAACTCTAGTAGATTAGTAAGACATGATTTCCCTTTACAGAAACCATGTTGACTTTTGCCCAACAATTTATGTTCTTCTATGTGTCTGACAATTTTATTCTTTACTATTGTTTCAACTAATTTGCCCAGTACTGATGTTAGACTTACCGGTCTGTAATTGCCAGGATCACCTCTAGAGCCCCTTTTAAATATTGGCATTACATTAGCTATCTTCCAGTCATTGGGTACAGAAACTGATTTAAAGGACAGGTTACAAACCATAGTTAATAGTTCTCAAATTTCACATTTGAGAACTCTTGGGTGAATGCCATCTGATCCCTGTGACTTGTTACTGTTAAGTTTATCAGTTAATTCCAAAACCTCCGCTAATGACACTTCAGTCTGTGACAATTCCTCAGATTTGTCACCTACAAAGGACGGCTCAGGTTTGGGAATCTCCCTAACATCCTCAGCCGTGAAGACTGAAGCAAAGAATTCATTTAGTTTCTCCGCAATTACTTTATCATCTTTAAGTGCACCTTTTTTTATCTCGATTGTCCTGGGGCCCCACTGGTTGTTTCGGTGGCTTCCTGCTTCTGATGTACTTAAAAAACATTTTGTTATTACCTTTTGAGTTTTTGGCTAGCTCTTCTTCAAACTCCTTTTTGGCTTTTCTTATTACATTTTTTACACTTAATTTGGCAGTGTTATGCTCCTTTCTATTTACTTCACTAGGATTTGACTTCCACTTTTTAAAAGATGCCTTTTTATCTCTCACTGCTTCTTTTACATGGTTGTTAAGCCACGGTGGCTCTTTTTTAGTTGTTTTACTGTGTTTTTTAATTTGGGGTATACATTTAAGTTGGGCCTGTATTATGGTGTCTTTGAAAAGTGTCCATGCAGCTTGCAGGGATTTCACTCTAGTCACTGTACCTTTTAATTTCTGTTTAACTAACCTCCTCATTTTTGCATAGTTCCCCTTTCTGAAATTAAATGCCACAGTGTTGGGCTGCTGAGGTGTTCTTCCCACCACAGGAATGTTAAATGTTGTTATATTATGATCACTATTTTCAAGCGGTCCTGTTATAGTTACTTCTTGGACCAGTCCTGCGCACCACTCAGGACTAAATTGAGAATTGCCTCTCCCCTTGTGGGTCCTATACCAGCCGCTCCAAGTAGCAGTCATTTAAAGCATCAAGAAATTTTGTCTCTGCATTTCGTCCTGAGGTGACATGTACCCAGTCAACATGGGGATAATTGAAATCTCCCACTATTGAGTTCTTTATTTTGATAGCCTCTCTAATCTCCCTTAGCATTTCATCGTCACTATCACTGTCCTGGTCAGGTGATCGATGATAGATCCCTACTGTTATATTCTTATTATAGCATGGAATTACTATCCATAGAGATTCTGTGGAACATGTGGATTCATTTAAGATTTTTACTTCATATGATTCTGCATTTTCTTTCACATATAGTGCTTCTCCCCCACCCCCGCCGCACGACCTGTTCTGTTCGTCCGAATGATTGTGTCCCATTACTTGTCCTCACTCCACTAGGTTTCTGTGATGCCTATTATATCAATATCCTCCTTTAACACGAGGCACTCTAGTTCACCCATCTTATTATTTAGACTTCTCGCATTTGTGTACAAGCACTTTAAAAACTTGTCACTGTTTATTTGTCTGCCCTTTTCTGATGTGTCCGATTCTATATGTGAATGTTTCTCATCTGATCTGGTCCTTACATTATGCTCTTCCATCCTCTGCTCCTGACTAGAACCTAGAGAATCTCTATCAATAGACTGTCTTCTAAGAGAAGTCTCTGTCCGATCCACATGCTCCTCTGCAGCAGTCGGCTTTCCCCCATCTCCTAGTTTAAAAACTGCTCTGCGACCTTTTTACTGTTAAGTTAAGTTTGGTAGGAATGTTTTGCTCTGTATAAGAGGTTGCATAGAATAAAACATTTGTAAACTTTTAAAATCTTATTCGTTTGATATTTTAAAAATCCATAGGCAAGCTCTAAAGATACAGGACAGCTGTATGCTGCATTACACCATCGGATCTTGGCTCTACGGTGTAGAGTGGAACAAGAGCAAGAAGCAAAGATCACAGCACCTGAGCCAGAGGTAACACAATCAAATGAAGAAGATAGTGATGATGATGTCATTGCTCCTTCAGGATCAGCTGGAAGTGGTAAGCAAGAAAATGTGCTAAACTTTCTAGTTTCCCGTACTGTTCTCCCGTTGCACTTAAACAAAGAAAACTGCTTGACTCTTCCATTAGTGCCTAACTGTCTTAGGGCTTGTCTTCACTACCCGCCTGGATCGGCGAGTAGAAATCGATCTCTCGGGGATCGAATTATCGCGTCTCGTCGGGACGCGACAATCGATCCCCGAATCGACGCGCGTACTCCACCAGCCCAGGTAGGAGTAAGCACCGTCGACCAGGGAGCCGCAGCGGTCGATTTGCCGCCGTCCTCACAGTGGGGTAAGTCGGATTGGATACGTCGAATTCAGCTACGCTATTCGCATAGCTGAATTTGCGTATCTTAAATCGATCTTCCCCCCCAGTGTAGACCTAGCCTTTGTTATATTCATGAGTGTTTGTGGTATAGGGTCCATGACATGAACTAAGCTGTGGTCACAGCCAACTCTTCCAGTCATGTAGTAGAAATCCCTTCACATTTGTCACATCCCTCTAAATGGATATTGAAAAGTTCCCTGCATGGCTTGGCACAGAGGGTCCCCAGTGGGGCTGTCGCCTAATTACAAGATATTAATTAGTTCAGCATTGCCCACTCTCATTAGTTTAATTGTTTTTTGGGGGTGTTAAGTGTTGTCATGAGTTTGATTTCTGCCTTCAACCTAGTGAAATGTTGTCCTTACCCAAAATGTCCAGAGAAGAGCAACAAAAATGATTACAGGTCTAGAAAACATGACCTATGAGGGAAGACTGAAAAAAATGGATTTGTTTAGTCTGCAGCAGAGAAGACTGAGAGGGAACATGATAACACTTTTCAAGTACATAAAAGGTTGTTACAAAGAGGAGGGAGAAAAATTATTCTCGTTAACCTCTGAGGATAGGACAAGAAGCAATGGGCTTAAATTGCAGCAAGGGCATTTTAGGTTGGACATTAGGAAAAAATTCCTAACTCTCAGGGTGGTTAAGCACTGGAATAAATTGCCTAGGGAGGTTGTGGACTCTCCATCATTGGAGGTTTTTAAGAGCAGATTGGACAACACCTGTCAGGGATGGTCTAGATCAGGGGTCGGCAACCTTTCAGAAGTGGTGTGCCGAGTCTTCATTTATTCACTTTAATTTAAGGTTTCGCGTGCCAGTAATACCTTTTAATGTTTTTTAGAAGGTCTGTCTCTATACGTCTATATTATATAACTAAACTATTGTTATATGTAAAGTAAACAAGGTTTTCAAAATGTTTAAGAAGCTTCATTTAAAATTAAATTAAAATGCTGATCTTACGCCGCCAGCCTGCTCAGCCCCACTGCCAGCCTGGGGTTCTGTTCACCTAGGCCGGCAGGGGGCTGAGTGGGGCCTGCGGCTGGGACGCTGGCTGACAAGGGGCCGGCAGCCGGAACCCCAGACCTGGGGGGGGGATGTTCAGGGGTCAGGGCAGAGTGCTGGGGGTGTGAGGGGGTGCAGGGCAGAAGGCTGGGTGTGGGGGGGAGTTCAGGGATCAGGGCAGAGGGCTGGGGTGCTCAGCTCATGGGGGTGCTCCCAGGGCACAGCACAGTGTCAGAACACGTAGGGACTAGCCTGTCTTAGCCAGGCAGCATCACCAATGGGACTTTAAATGGCCCGGTCGGTGGTGCTGACCAGAGCCACTGTGACCCCAGTGCCTTACGTTCTGCAACCCAGTACTGGGTCGCGACCCGCAGTTTGAAAACCACTGGACTAGATGACCTCTTGAGGTCCCTTCCAGTCCTATGAGTCTATGAAAATGATGACCATCTCCCATTGTTTACAGTGGGCTGAATCCAGGCTGACCTTAGGGAAAATGGTGGCCCTTTAGTCACCTTGTGAGGGCCGGTCAGGAAACAGGAAAATACAGAGAAGTGGGTAATGGGACTGTGGGGGCAGGTGGGAGTGTGGCTGTATTGGGAAATAGGCAGGAGTCAGAGGAGATGCGGGTGGGGAGACATGAAGGAGACTAAAGGGTGGGGAGCCACGGGAGGAGGGGCCATTTCAGGATTCCTGGATGGGAGCCAGCTATGTTCTGTCTTCCTATAGCTGGAAACCTCCCCTCCTTTTGCTTCTGCCAGTCCTGCAGCCGGTCTCATGATAGAAAATAGCAAGGATGATTTGCAGCAGAGGCTGGGTTTGGAACAGCAGCTCTGTGCTGGCAGAATGCAAGGCTCAACGTTTTAGATGTCTATACACAAATGCAGTGAGTATGGGGAACAAAAAGGAAGAATTGGCAGCCATTAGAACATAAGCTAAATTATGAATTAATTGGCATCACAGAGATTTGGTTGGATAAATCTCATGACTGACATAGGTTTACAGGGGAAGCAGTAGATGTGGTATATCTTGACTTTAGTAAGGTGTTTGATACTGTCTCGCATGACCTTCTCATAAACAAACTAGGAAAATGCAACCTAGATGGAGCTACTATAAGGTGGGTGCATAACTGGTTGGAAAATCATTCCCAGAGAGTAGTTAGTAGTGGTTCACAGTCATGCTGGAAGGGCATAACGAGTGGGGTCCTGCAGGGATCAGTTCTGCGTCCAGTTCTGTTCAATATCTTCATTAGAGATTTAGATAATGGCATAGAGAGTACATTTATAAAGTTTGCGGACGATACCAAGCTGGGAGGGGTTGCAAGTGCTTTGGAAGATAGGATTAAAATTCAAAATGGTCTGGACAAACTGAAGAAATGGTCTGAAGTAAATAGGATGAAATTCAATAAGGACAAATGCAGAGTACTCCACTTAGGAAGGAACAATCAGTTGCACACATACAAAATGGGAAATGACTGCCTAGAAAGGAGTACCGCAGAAAGGGCTCTGGGGGTCAGAGTGGATCACAAACTAAATATGAGTCAAGAGTGTAACGCTGTTGCAAAAAAAGCAAACATCATTCTGGGATGTATTAGCAGGAGTATTGTAAGCAGGACACGAGTAATTCTTCTGCTCTACTCCGTGCTGATTAGACCTCAACTGGAGAGAGTATTGGGTCTGGTTCTGGGCACCACATTTCAGGAAAGATGTGGACAAATTGAAGAAAGTCCAGAAAAGAGCAACAAAAATGATTAAAGGCCTAGAAAACATGACCTGTGAGGGAAGAGCGAAAAAATTGGGTTTGTTTAGTCTGCAGCAGAGAAGACTGAGAGGGGACATGATAACAGTTTTGAAGTACATAAAAGGTTGTTACAAGGAGGAGGGAGAAAAATTGTTCTTCTTAACCTCTGAGGATAGGACAAGAAGCAATGGGCTTAAATTGCAGCAAGGGGGTGGTTTAGGTTGGATATTAGGAAAAACTTCCTAACTGTCAGAGTGGTTAAACACTGGAATAAATTGCCTAGGGAGGTTGTGGAATCTCCATCATTGGAGTTTTTTAAGAGCAGGTTGGACAAACACCTGTCAGGGATGGTCTAGAAAGATAATACTTAGTCCTGCCTTGAGTGCAGGGAACTGGACTAGATGATCTCTCGAGGTCCCTCCCAGTTCTATGATTCTTCAGGAAAGCTGGGGAAAAAAGGGAAGAGGTGGATTGCATTATACATCAAGAATATATATATACTTATCCGGAGATCCAAAAGGAGGTGTGAGGCACACAGTTGAAAGGCTGAGTAAATATAAAACCGGGGGGAAAACAGGGTGACATCAAGGTAGGGGTCTACTGTAGACCACCAAATCAGGAGGAGGAAGTGAATGAAACATTTCTAAAACAAATAACAGAAATAGCCAAAACACAAGACCTGGTAGTAATGGAGGACTTTACTTTTTCAACAGATGTCTGGGTAGTTAATTCAGCAAAACGCAAAATGTCCAAAAGTTCTTAGAATGTATCAGGGACAATGTTTTGTTTCAGAAAGTGGAGGAAGTAACCCGGGGGAAAGCCATTTTAGACTTGATTCTGACCAATAGGGAAACATTGGTTGTGAATCTGAAGGTGGAAGGCAATTTGGGTGAAAGTGATCACGAAATGATAGATTGCATAATTCTAAGAAAAGGAAGGAGTGATAACAGAATAAGGACAACTGACTTAAAAAAAGCAGACGTTAACAATCCGAGAGAACTGGTAGGATGCGGTCCCAAGGGAAGAAAACATTAGCATTCAGGAGAGTTGGCAGTCTCTCAAGGAGACAATATTAAATGCAAAACTTCTAATTATTGTGATGCGAAGGAAATATAGGAAGAGGCCAATATGGCTCTATCAGGAGCTCTTTAATGACCCAAAAATCAAAAGGAAATTCTACAAAAAAGTGGAAATATGGACAAATTGTCAAGAGGAGTTTAAAAAAAAAAAAAAAAGCACAAGCATGTAGGGACAAAATCAGAAAGGCTACGGCACACCTAGCATTAGCTGAAACAATCTCAGAACCATTAGCAGTTATCTTGAAGAACTCATGGAGGACAGGTGAAGTCCCAGAGGACTGGAGAAGAGTAAACGTAGTACCCGTGTTTAAAAAGGGGATCAAAGAGGACCTGGGGAATTAGATTAGTCAGCCTAACTTTGCGACCTGTAAAGATACTGTAAGAAATTATTAAACAATTAATGTGTAAGCACCTAGGGGATAATAGAATTATAAGGAATAGCCGGCATGGAGATGTCAAGAACAAATCGTGCCGAACCAACCTAATTTCCTTCTTTGATAGAGTTATTGCCCTAGTGGATGGGGGGAAACAGTAGACATGATATATCTCAATTTTACTAAGGCTTTTGATACAGTCCCACATGACATTCTCATAAGCAAACTAGGGAAAAGTGGCTCCCAAAGTCCCTGCCAACCCTGCATTTCTATGATAAGGGTAGAAGGGGGTGAGGGAAGCTTCTCTTTTGGTGCTTCTGGGCGGCCCAGCAAGAACAGGTGGGATATGTGTAATTTTGTAGGGACTGGGTGTGGGGGCTTGATCTGGGAAATGAGGGAATGGGAGAAGCAGAGATTTTTGGTTCTTGTCTCTCACCTTGAAATCCTAAGATTGAGACTCCTCCATAGGCTTCTAAGAGCTGGGTACTCTAGGTCCGGGTTTCTCAACCTTTTTGATACCAAGGAGGCTTGCTGCCTTCATAAACTGTGTCAGGGAAATCTTGGGGACTGGTGCCAGTCCACAGACTGGTCGTTGAGAAACACTGGTCTAGTTTATAGGCTGGGGAGAGGGGCATGGAGCACTGATAGCCAGCTGGAATCTTCATTCCATAGTTTGCATCAAAAAATAGCAAAGTAAGTTTTACAGATAAAATAAATATTTCTTGTAACCATGATCTATTTCTGTTTCAGGTCCTAATGATGAAGGAGATGGGCAGAATATTGGCAGCACATAGCAGCTGTGAGGCCATCTGCCTGCAAGGCTGCTGCAAACACCATCTTGCAGGCACCTCTGTGGATACCCCAGGCCAGCGATTGTTCCAGGCAGTGCTGAAGGCTCCAGGACTTAGGAACTGTGCATCCCTGTTCTGTTTGTTTGGTTTTTTTGGTCTGGATCAGTAGATTCCACAAAAAAAGCAGACTTGGAAACTGCCTGAATGTGGTTTGGGACATGAAAGCTCATCATATTGATGAGCAGAAAAATAACATTTCCCCTTTTCCTTGTAATTGAAATGGCACATTATGACTTGTCACAGCTTTTCATTGGGACCTTTTGACTGTTTCTTCAGTAGCTCATGTTTTGCAGGCCTCTGAGATAGAACTTTCCAGCACGGTTCCAACTTGAATTCTTCTTTCTTAACCCCCGCTTCTCCCTTTTCAGTTCCTGCTGCCTGCAGAGAAGCTGTGCTCTTCTCTGTTCATGCACTCACTGATTACCCTTCTGGCTTCATTCTCTTTGGATTGCAGAGAGGGCAGCATTTTTTTACCTTAATCCCAACGTAATTTGTGGATACCATTGTCCTTTGTCGGTCGGTCTGTACCCAGAGGTTACAAAAAAAGTTGTCTTGACAGGAAAGCCTTGTACTGAGTTAATAAGAAACTTTAAAGTTCACTGGAAATTTTGCTAACCCTTTTCTTCTTCCCTCCCACTTCCAATATTATTATTTGGGGGTTTATATTGTGCTGATACTTTTTTTATTTTAGATCTGAATAAGATGCTCTTGTGTGTTGAGAAAGTGAAACTATTGTTTTGTACTGTTCTTTTCTGTTACTATTTAAGGGAGAGCTAAGCCACTATAAATAATAGGTGTTGCATACAATTTTTCATAGTAAACTTATGTTCTTGTGGCTGTGATTAAAGCTTAGGATGGCATACAGATCACACACCTTCAGAACAGCTATAAAACAGCTGTCTGCCTTTGGAAGAATGAGATGGGCTCATTTGGTGAGTTGGGTAAGCCATTTCAACAGATCTGTACACAAAAAAGCTGTTCTCATTAAAGGTGTCTACATTGCAGTTAGACACGTGCACTGGCCCATGCTAGCTGACAGGGGCTTGGGCTGGTGGGCTGTGTCATTGCAGTGTAGACGTCTGGAGTCGGGCTGCAGCACAAGCTCTGGGACTCTCCCAACTCGCAGGGTCCCAGGACTCAGGCTCCAGCCCAAGCCCGGAAGTCTACACTGCAGTGACATAACCCCCCAGCCTGAGCCTTGGGAGCCCGAGTCAGCTGGCACAGGCCAGCTGCAGGTTTTATTTGCAGTGTAAACTCAGTGACTTGAGTCTCAGTTCAGCAAAGTACTTAAGCATTGTGCCTAACTTTAAGCACATGAGTAATCACATTCACATTAAGGGAATTACTCTTATGCTTAAAATTAGCGCACATGCTTGAGCACTTGCTGAACTGGGGGCCTTAATGAGCAAATCATTTTCTAAACCTCCCTTTCCCTTTCTTGCCTCCTTAGGTTTTGCAGTATGAAGAATTATTGCTAGCTTTGATTAACTTGTGCTGAAGAATGATGAATCCTGTTTTGCCAAATAAAGGCAAAAAAGTGTTTTTCTGTGTAATTCTGAAGGGTTCCTTGTGTAACCAGTTCATTTTGCTTTTGTCATTTTCTAACCTTTCAGCCTCTTGTGTCAAACTCACAATGACTGTGTTTTAGTAACCAATTGATACAATATCTCATTCCTGTCCAGGAAAGATGGAATACATAGTCAGCTAAGAACAGTGTGTAGCCCACTTTCCTATAAATACCCCATTTTATTTTATTTTCTCTTATAATTGCATACTCTGTACAAATTTTTTCATTTATATTGGGAAGATCTAAAATGCATCTTCAAAAAAAAAGAAAGAGGAAGAAGAAATATTTAGTGCAGGAAACCTTGAAAATGGAAACCCAAGAGTTCTTGTAGCACAAAAGCAGCTGGGGAAACCATTCAGATTGATTAAGCAGCCCTTCTAGCTTTTATATTAATGAAAACCCACACTTCTATAGTCAGGAGTCCAAAGTGTATTTAGCTTGTTCTCTTTGTATTTTTCCTGTTGTCAATAGCTAACTGTTGCCAGGGGTTTTAGTTGCTTGTTTTCCTGACTTAGCCCATTGAAGGAACTCCTGATGTTACTCTTTCTGGGGGTGGAAAGGGCTCGGGATTAGCTGTGCCACTGCATTTGTGACCTCTCTGGATTGTCTGCTCATGCAGTCTGTGGGTATTGTTATTTCTCCATAGAGGGAGTTGTATCTTTTGCCATGCACAAGCCAATTGACGCTCTCTTTTCATGCTCCTCACTAGTAGAAATCTGGCAGATTTTTAATCCTCTGCAAGTGTTCATCTGCCCCACACACTTTTGGGAATTCTTTGGTTTGCATTAAGTGATCTGCATTTCTTTTGGACCTTTTTTACATGGATAGTCAAATGAATTTAAAATACTCTCTTAAAATAAACTTTCAAAGTAAAGCTTCTGATTTCCAGCATAAAGATTATTACAGAAGTTAATAAGGTGTCTTTGTTGCAGGGCCTAACTATGGAATATTAGATGTTACTTCCTACTTCCAAACTCCACTCTTTTTGGAGGCGTGTGTGTGTAGGGGCTCACTTTCGGGCATTTCACAATAGTGTTACATTGACAAATACATTAACATCCAGGAGAATGGAATAAGCATGCTTTTTTTCATGGGGTGCAGTAGTATTAAACAGTTACCTACAGAGTTTTCTTTAAATCTGGCAGCTGTTTACTGGTAAAACTTGGGTTTCAGCTAGAAGCCTTGCATATATGTTTATAGTATAATAACAACAAAATATTTCATCTTAGTCCAAAATATTATGGTCTATAAACCATTCACAGAATTGGCCAGAAGTTAATTTCAAGCCCTGTCCAGAAAGATGTAGTTAGGCCAGATCTAAACGTTATTACACTTTCTGCTTTAAGCCTTAGTAAACTAGTGACAAGTAAAACCAGATAATGCCCATGTGTTTTGAAAGATTTATGTAAGATTGTCATATCAATTGTATTTGGGAATTACATTAAAACTTTTAACAAAAACAAAAAACCGATAACCCAAGCCCTGTGTGTATTCTGTCTAGCAATGAGTGTTGGAAAGAAGGAAATGGTTTTATTATTGCAAAAGGCTTTTTGTTTCCTATATCTTTGTTGCTGTGATCTTTAGCTGTATTATTGTGTGTGTTGGTGATAGTGTTTTATCAGCATTTACTAAGATGAGCTGCTTAGGGCTGCCAAGTAACCTGGCCATAAATTTTCCAAACCACAATGTGTGTATTTTTCCAGACAAAAAATACATTAAGATGGAGTTAAATTTGAGAATACATATCTGTAATATAGGGGAGAATGTTACAGGGATATTGTAATTATGGCCCAACCAAGCCTTGTAAAACCAGGAAATTCAGAGTTAAGGGTACGCTTACAAGCCAAACATGTCATGGTATGGAAATGCATGGTTAGTGCATCTGAATAACCTTAACTCTGCCCTGTAGTGTCACCATCCAATAATGATACACTTTTGAGTAATGCATAGTAGTTTGTGATACCAGACGAGATTAAAATGATTTTTAGACATATTAGATTTTTCTCCACTTCCTTTTCGGTACCTTAACATGCTTAGATTTCTTTTTAGTTTAACTTTACTTTCAACTTCAACTCCATCTGACAATAGTCTTAGTCTAGGAATTTTCTTTTTTTTTTAATTAAAAATTTCACACATACATAGTAAGCAAGAACCTGAAAGAGAACGTTATTTCTAGTGATTTAAATAACTTTTTCATTTTAAATTTAGAGGTCTAGATTTACTAGTATGCTGAGTAGCACAAAGCAACCAGGATGTACTGGCCAGTTAAGATGGGCTTGTAGTGACTTTCCATTCCCCAAAGCAGCATAAAGCAGACAATGTATACCCTAATTTTCCTCTACCTCGTAACCTCTAGATCTGGTGCAACAAGTTTTTTTTTTTGTTTTGTTTTTGTTTTTTTTAAAGAAATATTTAGGATTAATGGCCTTTTTGTAACTGAAAGCTTATCTGTCATTTTAAGTGTTTGAAGATTATTATTAGTAAATTTGCCCTCTTTCAAAATGACTGTTATTTCCAAAGAAATGAAGCCAAGCTGCCCTCAGGGAAGATAGTAATCCACTTTGCTGTCAGGAGCAATGAATGGAAGTGGATGAAGGCAATGGACATCTTTGAGGCCACAGGCTACCTTTAGCAGTCCCATTGAGAACAATTAGAGATGGTCATTTTGAAAGATGGCAGCTCTTCATGAAATGAAAGTGAAACTTTCAGTTAAGAATAATGGCAAAAAATGGCTTTTAATCATTAGTAATAAAAACTAAATGTAGCCTGTGCATAAGACTTCAGTGATATTTAACTTTTTAATGGATGTTTGAAGAGTCAGCATTTTTGTATTCTTAAATCATTGGGGACAAAATAGGACTGACACAGAGCTCTAAATTCCTTAAAGGACACATTTTAAAATTAGTTTTAACTCCTACACTAACCAATAGATTTACTTGTACATTTTAAAAAAAAATTCATTGTGTGCTCAGAGTAAGTGCTGTAAAGTTGGAGAGGGGACAGCTGTTTTCACACAACAGAGACTGAATCCCTCCTTTGAGTGCAAAACTCAACTCAGTCTGAACTAAAGAACTGCGACTGGCAACTCCATCACATGTCTAATAAGGTACATACACTATTTTGATCCAAATTTGGATCATATTTGTGCTTTAATTATAAACCTGCTAAACACTGGCCCCTCAAACCCTATATTCAGATTGGTTGGCTAGCTGTGCTCCTCAGATAGACAACCAGTATTAACAAAACTTCCCTCTTATGGAGGGAGGGTCCTCTCATTACTATCAACCTGGCTGAACAGCAAAAATGTCAGGTCTATTTTCATCATGATGAAATAAACTAGAGGACACTTTACTGGGTTCAAAAAAGAACTAGATAAGTTCATGGAGGATATGTCCATCAATGGCTATTAGCCAGGATGGGCAGGGATGGTGTCCCTAGCCTCTGTTCGCCAGAAGCTGGGAATGGGCAACAAGGGATGGATCACTTGGTGATTACCTGTTCTGTTCATTCCCTTTGGGGAACCTGGCAGTGGCCATGGCCACTGTCAGAAGACAGGATCCTGGGCTAGATGGACCTTTGGTCTGACCCAGTATGGCCAGTCTTATGACTGTTCCAAACAGTCCTTGTTGGACTGGTAAAGCATGGTCCTAATAGCCCTTTATCATTTAAGAAAATAGGCATAGGAATATTTTTTAAATTGGTAGTAAGAGACCATAAACACCTCTTTGAAAGAGAGTGCCCAAAGAAGGGCAGTGTTTTTCTTCCATTTTTAAGATTCCTTCCCTGGAGGTTGATGTCTGTCTCACTATAGTTTTTACTGATTATTTCACTGTTAAATTAGAATTACCCTAAACATCAATAGAATTGGAATATTGACTGAAAGGGGGGATTTATTCCTTGGGTCTGTTCTTGGTTCTACCACTGAATCAGTAGGTGACCATTGGCAAGTCACAGAATCTTTCTGGGACTTTGTTTCCCCATCTGTACAACCCCTAGCAAGTTGGTGTGAGACTAATTTTTGTTAAAAACCTACATAACCCTCAGGGGCCCTATATAATCCCACTACAGAAGAGGGGGAGAAATGGAAGTGAGGTGAACTCAGCACTTCTCTCTCATTTTAGAATCGTTAGCATGAGCAGCCATCAGGGTCTGTGGGTTAGTGGCCAGCTAATTTCATGAGTCTCAGAAAAAGAGTCAGCAAAATATTCCCCTTCTCTGGACACTGGAGGGTCAGTGCTGCTCACCCAAGTGAGAGGAGAGGATGTGGTTGCCCTGAAATGGGACAAATTCCCAATGTTTGTACAGGCCTTCAGTCATGCTCAGAGAATGAGGCTTTCTTACTGAGGCTGCTGGAAAAATATAGCAAAATAGGTTTATTCCTCCCCCCCAAAAATTGTTTTTGTGAAGGAGGGGTGGGAACCCAGCTTAGATAGAAAACTTGCACCTGGCTCCCCTTCTAGCAAACCAGCCAGTCTGTCATTGCATTAGTATCACCCCTATCTATCAAACAGGGACAACACGCACCTTTCTCCTTGTTGATAAATGATATAGTCAATTGCTTGAGAACACTTCTGTTCCTTATTTAGTTATGAAATATACTCGAGACCAAATAACCTATGTCAGTCAGGTTTATTAATATGGTGCAGGAAAAAGGTCCTATATTATACCAGTCTCCGAAGAGCAGTCCTGTGCAACAGTGTTACATTCACATTATGTAGGTGTGCTCCCCAAAGTTACACCTCTAGAGCCATCCTTTTATACCCTACTTGTTTTACCAGAAGAAGGTACAGCATACGTCATTTGGAACTGAATTTAATTAATGAACTTTCTGTCTTTGTTTCTGGTACCATGGTGTACGCCTTTATCGTTTGTTCTGAACACATGCACTCCTAGGTTTGTGTGGGCAGCTCCTTTCCTGTTGTCATGAGGAAATAATTATATGTCCTGATATTGTCAGTTTTCCTATTTACGCAAGCCAAAATTATTCTATCTAATGTAAGATGTTAGGGAATACTTGGCATAAGTGTACAGCATTATATCAAAGGTACAGACCAATTTGGGCTATAGAACTACTATTCTAAAACTTAAATGTCTGGAGTACATATATTGCAGGTAGTATTACCAACACAATATATATGCTAGCCAGTGTATATTAGTAAATGCTCCTGCAGGGCTGGTGGTTACGAGAGAGAGAGAGAGTGTGTGTGTGTGTGTGTGTGTGTGTGTGTGTGGTTAGTTAATAGGTAAGGTGACAGTGGATGATGCTCAGGAACACGCTGAATAGTTCCTGGGTTTTGTAGGTCTAATAAAGCATATTGTGCAGGCCAAATGGCTTCCTCTATGCTGCTCTTTGCATCAGATCTGAACAGCAAAGAGGTCAGTCTGTGCATGTGATTTCCCTGCATTGGGCTTCTGTATCACCTGATGAAAATGGGGGGAAATTGCTCCTGCTTGCATCAGTGTTCCTATAGGAAGGTCAGTCTCCATCCGCAGCGCTCACAAAATAAGCTTTGTCTTAAGTTTTTAATGTGATATTATGTGTATTATGGTAGCACCTACAGGGCATAGCTGAGGTCAGGGCCCGACTGCACTGGGCACTGCACATCCATGCGGTAACAGCCAGTCCCTGCACTAGTTTGCAGTCTAAATAGACAAGACAGGCAAAGGGTGGGGGAAGGGAAGGATTATTTTATTTCAGGTTTTTATATAGTTGAAATTCCAGGCTGTGCTGGGGGAGGTGGGAAGGGGGAGTCAATGTGGACTCTAGTGCTGAGGGACTCTGCAGTAGAGCTGGAAGAAATTTTATTTAGCATATATAATTTTTGCCAGAAAATGAATTTTTGGAGACTCTGACACTGAATTTGGTTCAAATTCTATTAATAGTTTTGTCCCCAAAAAACCCTGAAAAATTGGCTCTCTTTTTGAAACTTTTTTTTTAAATTGGCCAAATTTGAAAACAAAAACACAAAAAGATTGAAAATACCCCAAATCAGCCAAATTGAAATGAAAAACTCAAGGGGGGGGGGGGGTGGATTGTTGACCAGATTTTTTTTTCTTCAATTTCAATCACAAAAATTTGAAAAAATTAGTTGTGGTTCAAATTGAACTGGATTTTTTTCTCCAGTTCAGCCCCCAAACTAAACGAGCTGTTCTTTGCCCAGCTGGAACTGGAGGCCACATCTGGAGTATTGTGTCCAGTTTTGGGCTCCCCACTACAGAAAGGATGTGGACAAATTGGAGAGAGTCTAGCGGAGGGCAATGAAAATTATTAGAGGGCTGAGGCACATGATTTATTAGGAGAGGCTGAGGGAACTGGGCTTATTTAGTCTGCAGAAGAGAAGAGTTGAGGGGGGATTTGATAGCAGCCTTCAATTACCTGAAGGGGGGTTCCAAAGAGAATGGAGCTCGGCGGTTCTCAGTGGTGGCAGATGAGAGACCAAGGAGCAATGGTCTCAAGTTGCAGTGGGGGAGGTCTAGGTTGGATATTAGGAAAAACTATTTTACTAGGAGGGTGGTGAAGCACTGGAATGGGTTACTTAGGGAGGTGTTGGAATCTCCTTCCTTAGAGGTTTTTAAGGCCCGGTTTGACAAAGCTCTGGCTGGGATGATTTAGTTGGTGTTGGTCCTGCTTTGAGCAGGGAGTTGGACTAGATGACCTCCCGAGGTCTCTTCCAACTCTAATCTATGATTCTCTATTCTGCAGGCAGGTGTCAAGATTTCACAGCTTCTGGAAAGGCCTGATAACTCAAAGCTGGGCCTCTTGGTGACAAGCAATTTGATCACTACAAAAAGCAGCATTTTGCTATGAAATGCTGAATAGGATTTCTTGGAAACTGCCCTGATCTGGTTCTAACTTAGCATCTTCCAGGACTGCACTGGATTCCCCACATGTGCTACAGCTTCCAGGCTCTCTTCATCATAGCCACGAAGTAGTCGTCACTGTCAATGGATGCGCTGACCCCACTGTAGTAGTTCAGGAACTCCTCGGCTGTGATCTGTTGGAGAGTGAAGGTGAAAGTGGCATCTTTGAGAGGGGCTCAGAACAGGCCTCAGAGCTGGAGGCTCATTTCACTATTGAGAAAGGGGCTTCTGTTTTGCTCGTCCTGATGTAACATAGGAAGGAGCACCATGTGCCCTTGTAGGAAAGCTATCATGGGAGCCAAGGGGGCTCAGCCCCACTCTGGGGTTTGGCATGCAGGGGCCTGATCCACTGCAATTTACTTAATTTAATTTCTTTCATAAGGGACCTGGGTTAGTAGATCTGTCAGTTTCCCGCCATTGCGGGGGCCCTCAGGCATTGGTGCACCTTGGACCCTCCTGTTCTGTGGCACACAATAGCTTCGTCTCCAGAAGGCTGTGACACTGTGGTCTAATTCTGGTCAATAGGCTTGGTGTAGGGATGCCTGGGTGTGGTGATCAGTGGCCGGTGCTGTACACAGCTCCGACCAGATGATCTTGTGGTCCCTTCTGGAGTTACCTTTACTGGCAGAGTTTATGTCTATGCTGCAGCTGGGAGCGTGTTCCCAGCACAGGTCGACAGACCCAAGCTAGTGCGTTAAAAATAGCAGCGTAACTGCAGTGCCTTGGGCCAGCCATGAGTACATCCGCAGGGGTTGGATTGCTAGCCTGAGCTGCCACCCACGCTGCTGCAGCCACACTGCTCTTTTCCGTGTGCTGCCCAAGCTAGCCAAACTGGGAAGCACGTTCCCAGCTGCAGTGTAGGCAAACCGGTCTGGGGACTAAGGCACAGGCCTGGGAGGGCGGGATCTGGCTTGCTGTGGGACCCTTCACACGTCGCTTTGTTTTGATCTGCCCCATCAGTAAAATAAAGATGAAGTTGTATAAATTCTGACTATTGTGTGTTCGTGCTAAGACCTGGGAGCAGAGATAAAAGCACAAATCAGGCGGGAGCCTAAGCAACATGTCTCTTACAAGGAAGTGAAAATGTAGATGTTTGAGAGGGCCTGTTTTCTGCAGGGTGTCAGACCACCAGCCAGTTCCTATAGCCAGGGCTGTCCCTACCCATACGCAAAGTATGCAGCTCTAGCCCCTCCTCCACCCCTTCCCCAAAGCCCCCGCCCTGCCTCTTCCTGCCCTGGCTCTGCCCCAGCCCCACCCCAGTTCTCTGAGGACTGCAGTAGGGCAAGTTCCCCCAACCCCCCAAGTCCCAAGGGAGCCAGGGGAGCAGCGTGGAGCGGGCTGGGGCCAGGTCGCTCCACTTCCCGCCACCCCGTGAGTGCGGGGTCAGGCCTTCCCTGCACTCACCGGGCAGCAGGAAGTGGAGCGACCCAGCCCCAACACATTCCGCGCCGCCGGCTCATGCTGTGGAGTGGTTCTCCCCTACCTCCCAAGCCAGCTCCCCCCCCATCTCCTCAGAGGCCTGGGGCCCCACACAGCCTCCCCCATGGTGGTGGGGGGGGGGCCTGTGTAGGGCACCAAAATGGCTAGGGACTGGCCTGTCTATAGCCTCCGTCTATGAAAATGCACCCAGGGTCTGCTGCTGCTAGTGACTGCATTGAATAGTGAGTCAGCAGTCAAGTGGGTGGGGCAGGGAGAATAAAGGTTAAATCTAAGTCGTAGGAATATGTTGCATTCACTATTGAAAGAAAACTTTTAGGAAATAAACGGGGGCAGGGAGAAAAAAAGAAATACGACTTTAATGTCATGAGTACAGCTGGTCAGAAAACTTTAATCATAATAAAGAAGTAGGACTGCTACTTCACTTAATATTATCACTGCAGTAATGTAACATTAGATTACTATATTTTAGGGTTACTATGTTTGTTCTGCAGTGGGGCGATTTAGAACCACTAGCAGAACTTTCATGTATACTTCTCATGCCTAGAGCTGGTCAAAAATCATTTCTGGTTTGCACTCAGTCTTGACACTTTTACATTTGTATTCACAACTCTCAGGTTGGCCCACCCCAAAATGTGGCATTGGGTGACAGCTGCACCCCTTTAACTCCCCCCAATGCATTGGCAATAGGAACTGAGAATATTGCCACACTTCACCCAACCTGCCCTTTTCCTTGTGCCCAGCACATCTTCCACTGTGCATGCCTATTCCTACAGCCCTGGGCAGGGCTTGGGCAGCACCAATCTCCTGGTGCTGGGTGGCAAAGGCAGGGGAAGCGTCACCTGAATGCTGCGTTACCTGGCTTGCCTTACTTGGGGGATGAAAGGCTCCTGCTCTGGGGGAAGACCAAGCAGGCAGTGCCCGTATCCCAAACTCCTTGGTAATGAAGGGTTTTGCTTCTGAATTTCCCTTGGTTTTTATGAGACGGGAATTGTGACAGAGGCACAACTGAGGGGTAAGTGGGGCTTCCTGGGCACTACTTAGCCCCTCAGCTGCCTGCTAGAGGCTCCAGTATAGGGTACAAGGAGCCCTGTGCCCCTTATGGCAGGAGCAGACGTGTGTGTTAGTGTCTGGACCCCACAGCACCTATGTGCAGAAGGTTGATGCAGAGGAGACTTGAGCTCCTGGTCAGTGGAGCTGCAGATCAACACTGCTCTCGATAATCCACTATCTGAGCAGGGGGGATTCACTGAGCTCTTCCTTAAGGAGCCCATGCTGAGCTCTATTTCCCAATCTCAGTGCCTGTGATATGCACTGAGCAGACCCATTCTCACCCCTGAAACCACTGAGGGGCTGTGCGCCTGGTTCTGGAACACTTAGAACAGCAAAAGCAGGTTCATGAGGGGAGGGAACCCCTGGACCAGGCAACCCCAGCTGCACACCACACAGGCCATTCCAGACCCTGTTGGAGCACAGCTAATTTCTATGCATTTAAAGAATCCTTAGAAATGTAAAAGCCGGCAAAGCAATGGCCAGGCCACGAGGTTCTGCTTGTGCTTATTAGAGTATTGTTTTAGTTAAATGCATGTCATTGGGAAAGAGAAAAGTTTTACCCTGGAATCCTCTTGACTAGTTAGCCCCAAATTTGCAGCACACAATGTCTTCTGTACTCTATGATACAGCTCAAGACTATCTCCCTACAGTGCATGGTTATGGAGTACTTTGAACAATTATAACCTTACCCTCCACACCCCTTTCTTGAGATATATCTCAAGAAACCCCTAGCCACATGACCCCAAGTTTCTCTCTCAAACTATTTCAGATCTTCAGCTGTCATAGCAAATTTCAAGCTGATCTGATTGTACCTGTGAATTGTAGAGCACTTTGAAAAACTGACTGGAAACTAACATGCTGTCCCTATCCTGCTTGTGTAGCAGACTCCTGGTTTACTTCAGCCTCAGGCACCACTTCATGAAGAAACAATGTAATGTATCATGTAGTGCACCCTGCAGCTGCTTTCTGCTGGAGCTCCCTGGCTGAGAGCAGGGGGTGTCCATGGATGTCAGTTCTAGGTGCAGCCTGCCCATAAAACCAACTGCCCCATTTGGGGGAAATCTGCTCCCCCTTACTCCTGCATTGCAATAATGGAGGTGTCACTGGGTGCACTTCTAGCTGAAGCTGCCTGGAGGAGGACGAGGGGGTGGCGTGACCAGGTTTGCCTGACCCCCATTTACGGCTTCGTTGTGAATGATCAGATTATAAAGTCCATCTGTTGGCTGGCCTCTTGCCTTGGCTTCTGGCCAGCTGGCTGCAGTTGAGCAGCACAGGGAATGATTACAGAGCAGCTGGGTCTTGGCCTCTGCTGAGGGAAGCAGTTCAGGCCCCACACAACCCAGCCCCTTGGTCAGGTACTACCCTCCCCTTACCTTTCCATCCTTGTCACTGGGTGAGTCAAAGCTGTCCAGGAATGCTCGGAACACCTGCTCCTCTGTCCATTCCCCACTCTGGTACTTGGGGTGAGTTCTGCCGTCATACACCCCATGGAGATCCTCCACGCTCACCACGCCGGCTCCAGTCTTGTCCAGTTTGTGAAATGCATCAACTATAATCTGCTTCCTGGCAGCCGACATGGGTGGCTGCAAAGACAAGCTTTGTTAGTGGGGCAGTTTGTTGCCTTTCAGCTTCTGGCTTCTAGGCACATACACACCGCTTATCTAAGAGCACAGCTGTGTGCCCCCTTGTGCCTGTCCCCACAATGACGACAACTGACCAGTGACTGGCAGTGACCCTTACTGGAGCAGCAGGGTGGGGCATTGGAGTGGAATTTTCTCCCTAGCAGCAGGGGCTGATTGCCCTAGAAACTGCCTGTTGCCTGCAGCATGTGGCCTCTTCAGGCAGGACCCTAGGAAACCGTTGTGGGGGTGGGGAGGGCCTGTGAAACCAGTGTCATCTCTGCCCCATACTTTGCCCATCTTAAGACACCTGTAGACAGAGCTAGGGGAACTCAACACTGCTGACAAACTGGCCCCAGGGCTCCCAAAATTAAGCACTTGACCGCCTCCCCCAAGCCCTAAAGAACACCCTTCTTCCATCCACTGCATCTGCTAGCGGGGTGCTCAGCCCTGCCTGCAACCCTTCCTGCTCACTGGGAGTCACTGCAAGCTCAGTGCTAGACTTCTCCTGTGGCCCTGAGGAAGGACCCATTTGCCTTCAGCTGGGGTCCCTGGTTCAGCCAGCAGTGTCACTAACCAACAACATGGCAAGTTCTCTCCCCATCCCACCCCATGCCCACTGCAGTCCCTGGTAGTGGCCCCAGCTCACCCTCAGGGCTTCCAGGAACTCCTCAAAATCCATCGTGCCGCTGCTGTTCTTGTCACAGAGGCTGAAGATTTGCTGTGCCTCCCTGCTTCCCAGCGTGATGCCAGCTGAGCTCAGGCCCTTCACAAACTCTGCTAGGTCTAAGGACCTGCTCTTATCATCATCCATGATGTGGAAAACTCTGCACCCAGGGCATGGGGTGTGGAGAAGGAGGAGAGAGAGTTGTGCAGTGCCAACATCACATGCTCAAGCTGCAGCAGTTGGGCCCCAACAATTATGAGACATTTTTATGATAGTGAATGTTGGTTGATTTTTTTGCCTTCTATTTTCTGAGCCTTTAGGGCATACTCATGTCAGATTTTCTGGCATTTCATGGTTATAAACTCATGTTTACTTTTAAAAGAAAGCTGAGATTTGCATCTAATCCTCTGAACTCCAGGAGCTGTAGTTTTAAGTAAAACATCAAGGCACACAAGCCTTGCAAACAAAATCATAAGAGTTGACATCAGAGGCAGCAGCAGAGGGTGGGGAGATGGGTCAGGGAGAAAGTGGCTGATTGCAGGGAGAGGGGTGAGGAGTATTCAAATTGTTTAATGAAATTGGCAGGTCCTGGGGAGGGATAATTTTATTTTTCTGATATTGCTGGGGTTCCCTCCCCCATGGCATGTGATTGTTGCACTTTTACTCATGAGCAGGGCTGCAGCCAGGGAGCAAGGCTGCACCTTCATTTCCTCCTGGCTACTAGGGGTTCATGGGAAGGCAGCCAGGGCTCAGGAACCAGCACTGCTGCTTCCTGGCCGTGAGCAGCACATTTCATCCCCACTCCCTGGAGCCAGGCCTGAGGAGTTATGGCACCGGGGAGGGAGGGAGTGGACTATTGTGAGAATAGGGCAAATGGTGGGGGGGGAGGGGGAGAGGAGAGAGATGATAGTCAAGACAAGGGAGATAAGGGGTATGTGAGCCTCATGAAGAATCATGCCACCCAGCCAGCCACATGATCAATGTACTGCTAGGTTAGTAGAACGTAACAGCCATCTACAAATTACAGTGAGGGTTTGGAAAATCTGACACCTACAAGCCATAGGGGAAAATACCTTTTTAAATACACCACTTCCTCTCTGAGCTGCTGCAATTTAAGAAAATACACAGAGCACAACTTAAAAAAAAAAAATTACCCATCAGTTTTTTATTTAACACGTCTAAAAATGTAATTTTTTGACAACACTTACTTTTATAAATTGGGGCCCTCTAATGAAATTAATAGGCAGCAGGGTTTTTTTGTTTTTGTTTTTTTAAAGGAAGTACTGCTTCACACAACACAGTCAACCTGTGGTACTCTTTGCCAGGGGATGTTGTGAAGGCCAAAACTGTAACTGAACTGAAAAAAGAACTAGATAAGTTCATGGAGGATAGGTCCATCTATGGATGTTAGCCAAGATGGTCAGGGATGCAACCCCATGCTGTGGGTGTCCCTAGCCTCTGACTGCCAGAAGCTGGGACTGGACAACAGGGGTGGATCACGTGCTAAGTGTCCTGGTCTGTTCATTCCCTCTGAAACATCTGGCACTGGCTACTCTTGGAAGACAGGATACTGGGCTAGCTGGACCCAGTGTTACTGCTCTGACCCAGTATGGCCATTCTTATGAGTGGGAAAGGGAGAGGATGAATAAAAGAGGCATCTTATAGCTGATGCACTGAGCTCGGGACTCCTGGGTTCCATTCCCAGCTCTACCACTCACAATGTGCTCTAGCAAAGTTGCATCACCTCTCAGGCTCAGTTACCCAGCAGTACAATGGGGCTAATCCTGCTAACCTGCCTCCCAGGCACCATCCGTTCCTTGGCAGGAGAATTCATCACTCTTTGCTTGGTACTGGGAAATGCAGGATGGACTGGAAAAGGCTGCAACGTCTCACATTACCATCCCCACAAATGGCACCTGGGAGGGGGCTGCTCTGGTTCCAGCCTTCTTTATATATCAGACCAGGGGTCGACAACCTTTCAGAAGTGGTGTGCCGAGTCTTCATTTGGTCACTCTGATTTAAGGTTTCGCGTGCCAGTCATACATTTTAACGTTTTTAGAAGGTCTCTTTCTATAAGTCTAGAATATAGAACTAAACTATTGTTGTATGTAAAGTAAATAAGGTTTTTAAAAAGTTTAAGAAGCTTCATTTAAAATTAAATTAAAATGCAGAGCCCACCCAGACTGGTGGCCAGGACCCGGGCAGTGTGAGTGCCACTGAAAATCAGCTCATGTGCCACCTTCAGCACGCGTGCCATAGGTTGCCTACCCCTGTATCAGACAGTAATTGAAAAGGGTGCAGAGCCTTGTCTCTCCCCCTCGCCCCCAATATGCAGGTCCTGGTCAGGACCTACAGCCCTCTGGAATGCAATGGGGCAGAACCACAATGGCTCATGGCAAATGTCTCTTCATAACTGAAAGCACGGGGGGGGGGGGGGGGAGGGGGCTGAGAAGAGAAGGTGGGAGGCAGAGGTCAGTTGTCCAGCCAGGAGATCAGGCTTAACATTCTCCTCTTGCTAAATGTAACCTGGGCCTACCATTCATTAGAGCAGCACATCTCAAACTTCATGGCATCATGACCCCTTTCTGACAACAAAAATTACTACACGACCTCAGGGGGAGTGACCAAATCCTGAGCTGCCCGAGCCCCGCCGCCCCAGGTGGAGGAGGGGAGGGGCCAAAGCTGAAGCCCAAGAGCTGCGGTCCAGGGCAGAGGGCATATAACCTTAGCCCTGGGCAGTGGGGCTCAGGCTTCGGCTTCAGCTCCAGGTGGTGGGGCTTGGGCTTGGACCCTGGATCCCAGCAAGTCAAACAGCAGCCTTGGCAATCCCATTAAAATGGGGCCGTGTCCCACTTTGGGTCCTGACCCACAGTTTGAGAACCCCTGCATTAGAGGTTTAACAGTCACTAAGGCAGTGATCACCCTGTGCCAATGGCTCAAGGCCCGGCTTCCATGTAATGCCTGCTCTTAAGCCACTGGGCTGGCACACTTCCTGGGAGCGGATTTTTCCCCACAACTATCACCATAAAAGGATGTGTCTCCATACCTGGCCAGCCCCTTAATGCCAGCTGAGCCTCTTGCCAAGCACTGTGCCCTGAGCTTTTCTATGGGATTTGTGTGTATCTCCATTCCTTGGTCCTCTGTGTTAGCCATGGTGGGTCAGACCAGCCACTTGTCAGATTCTGGAAAGCAAAGCAAGATACGACATGTGATTCTGGGCACTTGGCCCCAGAGACGCCCGGCTGCACTCACTCCTACAGCAGCATAGGCCCATTCCCCAAACCCTGGGGCACCAGTGAAGCTGGTCCCTTAAGAGGTGTGCTGGGCGCCCGGCTGTCACAGCTCAGCTCAGCTCAGAGCCTCACCCCGTTCCACGCTGTGTAAAGACAAGCAGATCTGCTCTTTCTTTCAGCTCCGCTGTTCAAGTGCAGGTGCTGGGTTATAGCCCCTCCCAACCAGAAGATGGCGACACAACACTGACTTGCCGAGGCCCTCGCAGCTAAGCATCTAGCATCACCCACGGTGACTGCACTAAGAACAGGAGTACTTATGGCACCTTAGAGACTAACAAATTTATTAGAGCATAAGCTTTCGTGGGCTACAACCCACTTCTTCGGATGCATATTGAGTGAAACATATCGAGGAGATATATATACACACATACAGAGAGCATGAACAGGTGGGAGTTGTCTTACCAACTCTGAGAGGCCAATTAAGTAAGAGAAAAAAAACTTTTGAAGTGATAATCAAGGTAGCCAAGTACAGACAGTTTGATAAGAAGCAAGTGTGAGAATACTTACAAGGGGAGATAGATTCAATGTTTGTAATGGCTCAGCCATTCCCAATCCCTATTTAGCCCTGAGTTGATTGTGTCTAGTTTGCATATCAATTCCAGCTCAGCAGTCTCTCGTTGGAGTCTGTTTTTGAAGTTTTTCTGTTTTAAGATAGCCACCCGCAGGTCTGTCATAGAATGGCCAGACAGGTTAAAGTGTTCTCCCACTGGTTTTTGAGTATTATGATTCCTGATGTCAGATTTGTGTCCATTAATTCTTTTGCGTAGAGACTGTCCGGTTTGGCCAATGTACATGGCAGAGGGGCATTGCTGGCACATGATGGCATATATCACATTGGTAGATGTGCAGGTGAACGAGCCCCTGATGGTATGGCTGATGTGATTAGGCCCTATTATGGTGTCACTTGAATAGATATGTGGACAGAGTTGGCATCGGGCTTTGTTACAAGGATAGGTTCCTGGGTCAGTGTTTTTGTTCAGTGATGTGTGGTTGCTGGTGAATATTTGCTTTAGGTTGGGGGGTTGTCTGTAAGCAAGGACAGGTCTGTCTCCCAAGATCTGTGAGAGTAAAGGATCATCTTTCAGGATAGGTTGTAGATCTCTAATGATGCGCTGGAGAGGTTTTAGTTGGGGGCTGAAGGTGACAGCTAGTGGTGTTCTGTTATTTTCTTTGTTGGCCCTGTCTTGTAGGAGGTGACTTCTGGGTACTCGTCTGGCTCTGTCAATCTGTTTTTTCACTTCAGCAGGTGGGTATTGTAGTTTTAAGAATGCTTGATAGAGATCTTGTAGGTGCTTGTCTCTATCTGAGGGATTGGAGCAAATGCGGTTATATCTTAGAGCTTGTCTGTAGACAATGGATCGTGTGGTGTGTCCTGGATGGAAGCTGGAGGCATGTAGGTAAGTGTAGCGGTCAGTAGGTTTCCGGTACAGGGTGGTATTTATGTGACCATCGCTTATTAGCACAGTAGTGTCCAGGAAATGGACCGCTTGTGTGGATTGATCTAGGCTGAGGTTGATGGTAGGATGGAAATGATTGACTGCACTGCAATGCTCAGCTGTGAGTGAGGCACCCAGGTCTCACCGGCCTCGGCTCAAAGAGACACAATCCCGTCCCTTTCGAGGCTCTGTCCCAAACCAGACCCAGTCATCAGTCCAGTACGAGGGGCATCAGCCTTCGCCTGCTGCCTGCCACTGTGAATGGCATTTGGGACGGGCTTGGGCAATTGCCCAGAAGCAGCTGAATTAAAATCTGGGCAGCTGTTAGTTCTTGGAGTCTGTGTGTGAGTGAGCCCTGTTGTAGATGCATGAATACGCCCTCCATGAGGGCAGCTGTCCCCTTCAGTTCCTTCCTACTGTCCATGCCAGGAAGACGGCCCAACCAACCAAACATCCCAAACCTGCCAGGCCCCTGCCCAGCCCTCACGCAGCCTCCACTCCAACCAACCACCCGCCCAAACCTACCTCGACCCTGCCCAGCCCTCATGCAGCCTCCTCTCCCTCCAACCACCTGCCCAAACCTACCTCGCCCCTGCCCAGCCCTCACACAGCTTCCACTCCAACCAACCCCCTGCCCAAACCTACCTCGACCCTGCCCAGCCCTCACGTAGCCTCCACTCCATCCAACCACCCGTCCCAAACCTGCCCTGCCCCTGCCCGGCCCTCACAGAGTCTCCACTACATCCAACCTGCCGCCCAAACGTCACAGGCCCCTGGCCAGCCCTCACAGAGCCTCCACTCACAGTGGCCTGGAAAGCAGGACTCAGCACTTGTCCTTGTTGAACCTCATCAGATTTCTTTTGGCCCAATCCTCCTATTTGTCTAGGTCACTCTGGACCCTGTCCCTACCCTCCAACGTATCTACATCTCCCCCCCAGCTTACTGTCATCTGTGAATTTGCTGAGGGTGCCATTCATCCCATCATCCAGATCATTAATTAAGATGTTGAGCAAAACCGGCCCCAGGACTGACCGCTGGGCACTCCTCTTGATACCAGCTGCATTTTGCCTTTACCTTGATTCCCTTTAAAAACCTTTTCTTCCCTCAGTTCAAGTGGAGCGGCTGCGAATCCTGTTTGCTTGTTAAGCCAGAGAGGGCAGGGCCACGCCTTGTCTCTATAGCAATGCTTGGAAGCTGCGTCTCAGCCACGTGCCTGTTGCTAGGGTGCTACAGTGCGCAGTGCCCTCAGGGCTGGAAGGGGGTGGGGTGGGTACGCGACCTGAGGTTGGCAGAAATACGCTGCAGCCCATCCTGGAAATGTGGCGCTGGGAGCCTGGGGTGTGGCAGGGGGAGATTTACAGTAGCCTCTAGTGAGCACTTAGTCTCCCCATTTTGTCCTGGGTCAGGCAAGAGCAACAGAGGCCCAGCCCCTCTCGCTGCCCTCCATCCAACCATCCATCCCAAACCCACCTGGCCCCTGCCCAGCCCTCACACAGCCTCCA
>NW_020665013.1:2640270-2671977 GCF_002925995.2 Terrapene triunguis
AAACCTGCCTGGCCCCTGCCCAGCCCTCATGCAGCCTCCTCTCCATCTAGGCACCCGCCCAATCTGCCGCACACCTGCCCTCATGCAGCCTCCACTCCAGCCAACCTCCCCTCCAAACCTGCCCAGCCCCTGTCCAGCCCTCACGCAGACTGCCCAGCCTGCCTACCTGAAGTTAGAGTTGGGGGATATCTCCAGTAAGCTTATTAGCATGTGGGTAGTTTTTTGATTGCTTTAAATATGTTTCTCTGTGATTCTTTCACCTTAAGAATGGTGCTTAGAAACAGCTGTGTGGTAACCTATAACTGTGGGCAATTATGCTCTTTATAGCTGCTGGAGAGAAAACAAAGCACAATTGCTGGCCGTTTAGGCTGTTGCTGGGAATATCCCAGTGTAGGCAGAGAACTGTGTATCCTGGAAACATCCCAGACAGGACGGAGAGAGATGTGGGTCTCTGCCCAAGAGAGGAGCCGGGAGACAACAGTGAGTGCCCTCAAGGGACCATGAAGGGGGAAACGCATGGAGAAGCAGTTGCCCTGAACACAGATCGCTCATACAGAGTAATCTGGATTACTTGGTAAACTGAACACAATCAAACATGCATTTGTACACTGCCAAATGCTAGGTCATACATGTAGTTCCTGCAGGATGGGAAACTGTAGCCTGGAAAGCAGTGACTCTGAAAACCACATCGGGGGTCATTGTACCTAAACAACTAACCAGAAGCTCCCAGGGCCAAAAGGGCTAACACCATCCCTGGATGTATTAATGGGGGTATCAAGCAAGCGCAGGGAGATGATAGTGTCGCTGTGGGAGCGACTCACCTACTGCCTCTTGTGGGCTGATTATATCACACAGAGATGAAATGGCTCTCTCAGAAAAACAACAACGGTGATGTAACAGCAAGTCAAAATGCTGCCAGCCTGTGTGCCATGGTAACAAGCTCCCTGCCCGCTGCGATGATACAGGGGAAGGGCACATTGGAAGGCATAAGCACACACAGCAATATAATGGTGATCACCTGTAGGAAATCCCAGACACAAAAACCATGGGAGACATTTTTCAAAGGTACATGTGAGAGTTGGGTGCCAAACTACTCTGTGGGCCTGGGACAATTTCCCCTGGGAGATTTGTAATCTGCTGTTTCCCCAGCACAGAGAAGGGGCAGACTGCACGTCTGACAAACCCTCACTTACTCAAACCTAAGCAAACTCAAACCTGCCTGGCCCCTGCCTTGCCCTCCTACAGCCTCCACTATATAACCACGTGCCCAAACCTGCCTGGCCCTTCCCAGTTTTCACGCAGCCTCCACTCCATCCAACCACCCGCCCAAACCTGCATTTATTTCTGGTTCTTTCTGAACCAGGCCTAACCGAGGCGCTTGTGCCTCTATCAGGACATCCTTCTCACAGATGATTGGTAGAGTGGATGGGACCCCCCAAGTTGAGTGGCCCCATTAGATCTCCTAGAGAGAGTTAGCTGTCCTGCTCGGTGACACGTTCAGCACAGGCCCAGCCTCACCCAGGCAGGGAAATCCTGGCCTTTGCTCTGAGCTCAAATGCACCATTCACAATGGCCAACAAGAGCAGCTACCCATTTCCTTATCTTAGGTAGTGAGGCAGCTGGTATGTGCAACCTTTGGGGTACAGTGGCCTGGATTCTAGGTATACACCTGCTGTACTTCCCTGTCATGGCTTGGGCCCCCTTCATGCCAGTATCAACCCAGCAATTCTGGCTCAGCCCAGCTGCATGAACTGATCATTGGAAGCTGCAAAGATGCCTTCACCCTGTAGCAGCCAGTGTCCAGGCAGGGATCCCTCCCACTCTTGCTGGGAAGATATTAAAAATTGGCCAGGAGTCACAACTGTAGTTTTGTCCACTTTCACTGAGAAGCAGTGATTCTCCTGCACTCTTCTACACAACTGCAGCTATGCTGTGAATTTACTAGCCCAGTCTGTTGTAGGAGAAAGGTAAATAATACACGAGCTCTTTCTGCAAGTCAAACATCTCATATCTGTTGTCCTGATACCAGTCAAGAAATTTTGCTTTCTCCCTGGACATCATGCTGTCTACACCATAGTGCTCCACACTGGGCATAGGCCCCTAGTAATTTTGGTTTTTTAAAGTGTTAAAAATATGTGGAAAATACCCTTTGCACCCTTCAAACCCCATCACCTGCAGGAGCTTGCTAAGCTTCATGGGCAAGAAGTTTAAAGAGTCTATAAAATGAATGTCCAGGGCCTTAACTTCCACACACATTAGTTTACTACCCTGAGTTATCAGTTCTATGCACATATTTTCCTTCAGTAACTGTCTAACGATGAAGTACGCATCATAACCTTTGGAATTGTGTGCTAGGAACGTGTAGTCCTGGAACTTTTTGTCAATAAAGGTCTTAACAGAGGTAGAAAGACACTCACTGCCCTTAAATTCCCAAGATTTTTCCAGCTTAAGGGACACAGCAAAAATTTAATTGGGCACATGCAACCCTGTCTCCTGCGGGTATTCAAAATCATAAAAAATATATTTTTCTGGTGATTTGGGCTTTCTAATGCTGTCCATAAAACATAGGTGGCTGTCTACATCACCGGTGATCAAGCCCTGACACTGCTTACAATGCCTCCCTTTACACCTGTGCCCCTTGTCCACATAACACTGACACTGATCACATAAAGTTTTAGACAGGCATTTGACTTGTTTTTTCAATGCAGTCTATGTGTCTGTCTACATACTCTTTGGAGCGACAATACAGTCTAAAGCTAGGACACCTCAGCTGCACGCCCACACTCTCTGAGCGCGTCACACTCAAGCAGAAGCAGCAACGATACCTGCTAGAGTGGTTGTGGCTGTACACTGTGTGGCAAAACTCACAATAATTTTTTGCACTGAACAACTTTTTCACATCAAGAACTCCAAATAATGCTCATCATGCAACAGGACGAAAAAAGTCTTGGGGTACACTGGGCCCCCTGTTTTAAAAAACCCCACCCGCCTTTCGCCGCATAAAGCACCACCTGTATGTTGACTCCTAAATGCTGTTCAAACGCCACTATGTCACTGAATATAATCTTTTTTTGGTTCTGACCACCCCAGTTTCTCATGCAACTTTCTCGACCCGTCTAACAATTCCTCATCTGTGGGTTTCTAATCGGACATGATAGCCAAGAGCCCACCCGCAAAACACAGATTGGTACCCGTGTAAATCAGGTCTACTAAACACTGTCTCTTTTTATGGATGACGTGACTACTGAGGCTAGAATTTAAAACTCTACGGCCACCCCTGCCCGTGTTTTTTACAACTGTCACAATGAGGCGCAACATCACATCGACATGCATCTCTCTATTACTCTGTAACAGCTTTGAGTTCTGATTTAAGGAGTCTTCAGCAGACAGCTCATCCCTAGTTCTTCTTACCGAAAACAAAGGGTTGGTTAAATTACGACTCTCTAAATGTAACTGAATGCAATTGTCAGGGGCTACCCTACTGTTAATGTCATCGAGAACTAACTGTATCTCCCTGTGTACGGCTTCGATGGCCTGCTGAGCTGAATTTATTTGCTCAAGATTGACAAAACGAAATTTCTCACAATACCCCCAAATCTAGGTAATTCCCATTGCCAACTTCTCACTCGCTCCATATACACGTCTGTTTGGGGGTCTGCATTTGCATTTTCAGAGTTACTCTATCGGACCATCAGCTGCGTCTTCTACATCAGACGCTATTTGGGAATATATCTGAGCGGCTACTGCGAGGATCATCAGGAGTAGACAGGGACCTGTCTAGAGAGCCTTCTGGGGAATTTTCTAAATTAGATTCTGTTTGAGAGTCACCACCACCCTGCAGGTCAGATTCCACCTCCCTATTCTCAGACACACCAGTCTGAGAGCATCCAATAGGAGGCATCTCTTTTTGTTTTTTTCTCATCACCTCTTTAGCCTTTTAAAAAATTTTTACAGCAACCTTAGCCCGTAACTTTTGGGCAGCCGTCCGTTTATCCCCCAAGCGCTGTCCCCCCTTTTGTTTACGCCTTAGCTGATGTGTACCCTTGAGGATGCCCCTTTTACCCAGGCTCCTTTCCACAACTAGTCACGCCTGCTCAGAGCCACCCTCCGAAAAAATTGAAGTATTTTTCAAAAAGTCACCCACAAGAGCTTTTGCATTTTTGATATAGTTTCCAGTCCTCCTCCTTTCTTTTAGATCCCTGCAGATACAGCGCCCATCAGCTTTCTGAACGAAGCGTCATATTTTTCCCAAATTTTTTTAGACTACCGAAGAGCTGTGCCGAGCTTATTGTGTTGGGAGAATGGTTTGTAATAATTTTCAGATACTTCATCAGGAGATACCCCAGCATCGCAGGAGCTTTCAATCCTTGGGTTTTTATTTACAACCCCTAAAGCGCATGCTCCGGGTTAGTGAATGTGTGTGTTTTCACTCACAGTTTTCTCAGGGTTTGGTGTGGTGTTGACCGCTGAGGAACTGGAGTTGTGTTTGCATGGTTGCGTTTTACCAGTCTTTTGTTTTGTCCTTGGGTTTGACGTATACGAGCTTTGGATTGCCTTGATGCTTCATCTGCACTCTTGTGCTGTTTTGCGTTGGCGCTGTTGTTGTTAAAGGTCTCAGAGCAGATTTCTGATTCTTTGGCGGTTCTGATGCAAGTGTCTCTGTAGCTCTGACTACATTGTCAGGAGAACTGCCCATGCCTGATTAAGAAAAACAGAGATGTTCCAATTTAGCATCAAATAAACATTTTACAAAACTTAACTTTACCATCTTTCTTACCTATGTATTTGCTTAAAATACAAAACCTCATAAAATAACCAAACCAATAAGCAAAATATATTTACTGGGCTTCATCCATCCATCAATCACTGATGCTGGTGAATTTTCCTTTTCAGCTGTCTCTTTCCTTTTTCTTTTGAGCTTGTTTACCCTCTGGTCTAAGGATCTCATGTTTTGACTGTACTGTGGAGCAGACAACATTATTATTATAAAACACATGAAACTGTCTTGTAATCTTAAAAAATAAAATACTCATTAGGGTGTTTTTCTATTTAAAAAGTCATAGTTTTAAAACAAAATAATCCATTTCAGGCAGTTCAACAAACACAGGGTTTGGTTTATTTCTACCACTAGTGGTTCTCTAAAACCTCGACATTTTTTAATATAGGCGCATGTTTACACCATGCACCCAAAACCAAAGTGTGCAATAAAATACTTTTTAAATCCCCACCAGAACTACGTCTTGCACAGACCCCCCACATCACCACCAACTATTGAAACACTAATTTTAAAACAATCCATTTTAAAAACACATCACATTTTGAAGAGTAAAAACCAAACTGTTTTGAAACAAAATATTGTAAAAGCACACACACATATCTCTAGCATAGGCCCCCTGAATCACACACACACAAAAAACCCAGCAGTTTTAAACACACCAAAGCAACAGTTTGCAACCAAATACTTTCAAAAAACCCACACTTATCTCTAGCATAGGCCCCCTGAATCACCAAAAACAATTTAAACATTAAAACTAATTTTAAAACAACCCATTTTAAAAGCACACATCACATTTTGCAGAGTAAAAAAAACCCTATTAGTTTGAAACAAACCAAAACAACTGTTTGCAACCATATACTTAAAAAAAACCCACACCTATGTCTTGCACAGACCCCTAACTCACAATTTAAACATTAAAACTAATTAAAAAACATTTTAAAACACACACACGCTTTTAAAAGCCAATTGCAGAAGGTTACCTTCCACTACAGTGTAAAGGATGCTGGTACATGGTTATTCTGTTTTGCCCCATGTGTATTTGGGCCTTTGGATTAAGGAACAAGCAAAATTTTTAGTTAGTATTATTCCCCAATTGCATCAAACCCCTATGCAATCTGTGTTATACCTGGTGTTTTTTAATTTAACAGTATAAAGCACAACTATAGTTAAAAATGGAGTTTTACCTGGCCCTGGTGAAAAGCAGCTTGAAGTTGCTGTTTCCATGCTACATACTGCAATAAAGATAGGTACCATTATTTAGTAAGGACAGCAAGGACAAAGAGTGACATTATATAATATATATTTTCAGAGTTAAAACAAGCAACATACCTCGGTTTGCTGTCCAGCAGGTTTTCTGTTCAAGATAGTTTCTGTTGAAAGAGGACAGTCTCTAAAAAACGGAGGTTTTTATACCATCCTAACTCTTTGTTTCAAAGTCTGTAGTTAGCAGGTTGATTCGATTACTGCTTGTTTTTAGATTTATGCAACCCCGGGCTGCTTCTTAACCCCATTACACCCCAACCTCAACCGTCACTTCTTAATCGTTCATTGACCTGAGCAACATCTTTTCTGTTCACCTTGTCCGCCAGTGACTCCCACAAGCCATGATCTCCTTCCTCCTCTAGGGGGGTGGATGACGAGAGGCCATCATGCTCATCGGTCTGCCTCACGAGTAGTTGAGTTTCAGGGTCGGGTTGCAGCATATACATCAACAGCTGGGCCAAAGGGCTCCCCTTGGCCGCTCCCTCCTCCTCCTTGGAACTGTCGCTGATGTAGTCCTTTCTCCGCAGGCGGTCGAAGGCCCTCGGAGCTAAAACAAAGTCCAAAGTTCTCACGGGTGTGGTGAAGGAGTCGATGTTTCCTCTTAGCGTTTCCATGATTTCTAAAACACACGTTCTTGAAATGAAATGGCCTCTTCCGCGTGGTGCTGGGACTTCTGGGGAAGGTGTTGTGCTCTGATTGGTAGAGGGTGGTAGGGGGAGCTCTTAGAGGGGTCACATGACCCTCTTCTGGGCAGGTCACCTTGTCCCAGAACTCCCCCCAATTGGTCAAATCTGCTCTCAGGGAGGTCCTCTGTGTCTGAAATCCATCCTGATTGATAGAGGGCAGTGGGAGGAGTTCTTAGAGGGGTCACACGACCCACTTCTGGATGGATCACCCCACCCCAGAGCACTCCGATTGGTCAAATCTCTTCTCAGGGCGGTCCTACAGGGGGAGAAACCCATCCTGATTGGTAGAGGGCGGTGGGAGGAGTTCTTAGAGGGGTCACATGACATTGTTTGCTTCCGGTCATGTGTCTGTCTTGACCCCAGATGTAATACCCCCAGGGGTTAGGTCTTAGGGTCACAAGTGGACGAGGCCCATTATACTACTCATGCACCTGTGGTTTTAAATGTTTCTCACTGAAATATGGCTAAATTTGATTATGGTGTAAAAGCAAATGTATCGTTACGGTGTACTTCTTTGTTAATCAATATACTACATCTTATCAGGAATGTGCACAAGACTCAAGGACTGGGCAAAAGACTATTTCACAGTCTGGTATCTTTCAAAAGAGGAGATTCCAAAATCTAGATGAAATTGGTTAAATTTCAAGATTATTTAAATCTGGAATATCCATTTGGAACAGGGGTAGTATGACACACGTACACATATGTCACATTAACTATTTTGACCACCAGGCAGCAGAAACTGTCTCTAAAACTATAATGCATGGTATTGAGGGCCTGGTTACTAAAGAAACAGTACACTATTAACAATGTGCACAATATTGCTAAACCGTTTAAACAAAAGTAAAAAATAATAAATTAATTGCAGCAAACAATATGAAGGCAAGAAAAAACCAAATTGGTAAAGAAATTATTTGTATTGCTTATGAGAGTTACATAGTAATTACCATAACCAACTTATCAGAGAACATTAAAAAAAGAAAATTGACTGACATTATTAATAAACAGCTAACTAGCATTGCCCTCAGTGTATAACAAAACCAGGGGTAAATTGGCAATGTGTCAAATTGTGTAGACAATTTTCCTGTTAGCACCAGTCATAATTTGGGGTCAGTAACACAGCATCCTAATTGAGGCACGTTATTCAAAAAGATCTTGCTCAGTGTCTGGCTATCAACACTGACTCTTGACAGCAATATTTAATAAATAAATTACTATCCATGCAGCAAGTTATCTGGAAGTCAGCATCTACAAGAAACAACAGGACCTACATCAACTACTGGTGTATCATGCAGTAATGCAAACTTGAAAAGCATCACACACGGCTTGTTATGCCAGGAATGTTGCTGACTTCGCAACTCCAGTGCATGGCCACAATGGTCTAGGCCAGTGTTTTTCAAAGTTTGGGTTGCGACCCAGTACTGGGTCACGGCATGTAAGGCACTGGATCACCTTGCTCAGCACCCAGGGACCCTAACGGCTCTGGTCAGCACCGCTGACCAGGATGTTAAAAGTCCCGTTGGTGGTGCTGCCCAGCTAAGGCAGGCTAGTGCCTACCTGGTCCGACACCATGCTGCACCCCAGAAGTGGCCAGCAGCGGGTCTGGCTTCTAGGCAGGGGGGCCACGGGGCTCCATGCGCTGCCCCCACTCCAAGCACCGGCTCTGCATTTGGTTCCTCTTCTGGGGCGCAGCGCGGTCCGCGGTCCCAGGACAGGCGGGAAGCCTGCCTCTGCACCCTGGCTGCGCCGCTGACCAGGAGCCATCAGATGTAAGTCCACGCCCCAACCCTGTGCCCTAATCCCCTGCCCCAGCCCTGAGCCCCGCAAACCTGAAACCCCTTCCTGCACCCCAACCCTCTGCCCCAGCCTTGAGCCCCTCCCATACCCCAAACCCCTCAACCCCAGCTCCTTTGGGTCATGGGCATCAATTTTCTTCAACCTGGGACCCCTCATAAAGAAAAGGAGGGGATGACAAGATAATGGATTTGAAGGTACAGTATTATTAAACCATGAGGGAAATTCTCAGGGGGGGGGGGCTCTCAAAGTACCTGCAAACTCATTAAGCCTCACAATAGCCATGAGAAGTGGGTATTTTCTCCTTTAACAGATAAATAAATTAAGGCTCCAAAGTTAGGGCTTGTCTACACTGGCACTTTACAGTGCTGCAACTTTGTCACTCGGGAGTGTGAAAAAACACCCCCCTGCGCGCTGCAAGTTTCAGTGCTGTAACACGACAGTATAGCCAGTGCACCATGGCAGCGCTTTAACGTTGCCAGTGAAGACGTGGGCTTAGGTGAGCTGCACAAGCCCATGAGACATCTGGGCTCCAATTCCTAGTTGCCCACCTTAACCCCTCTGTATCACTGCCCCTGCCTGTTGTTTACTGTTGTGTCTGCACAGGTATGCCAGCTCTGCCAATAAGATTGTACTCTGCAGCATGTGTTATATGTAGAGTTGATTGTCCTGCAGCAGCAGATTTACAATCAGCCAGGATTTGTTGGCAGAGGGCTCTTTTTCTTCAGAAGACTTATTTGGTTCAGTGTGCAATAATTGTCCTAGCTACTGATGAGTATTTCGTAGAACATTGCAGTAGCTGGAAGCTGGACTAGCTTACCATATAGTAACATGAGTTTTCTATTTCTGCTCTCCATGATCAATTTTCACAGCTGCTGACTTTTGCAAAGGTACTTGAAAGACAGAAGTATTAGCTGGAAAAATCATGGAGCAGGTCCTCAAGGAATCAATTATGAAACACTTAGAGGAGAGGAAAGTGATCAGGAACAGTCAGCATGGATTCACCAAGGGGAAGTCGTGCCTGACTAACCTAATTGCCTTCTATGATGAGATAACTGGCTCTGTGGATGAGGGGAAAGCAGTGGATGTGTTATTCCTTGACTTTAGCAAAGCTTTTGATACGGTCTCCCACAGTATTCTTGCTGCCAAGTTAAAGAAGTATGGGCTGGATGAATGGACTGTAAGGTGGATAGAAAGCTGGCTAGATCGTCGGGCTCAACGGGTAGTGATCAATGGCTCCATGTCTAGTTGGCAGCCGGTTTCAAGCGGAGTGCCCCAAGGGTCGGTCCTGGGGCCGGTTTTGTTTAATATCTTTATTAATGATCTGGAGGATGGTGTGGACTGCACTCTCAGCAAGTTTGCCGATGACACTAAACTAGGAGGCGTGGTAGATACACTAGAGGGTAGGGATCGGATACAGAGGGACCTAGACAAATTAGAGGATTGGGCCAAAAGAAACCTGATGAGGTTCAACAAGGACAAGTGCAGAGTCCTGCACCTAGGACGGAAGAATCCTATGCACTGCTACAAACTAGGGACCGAGTGGCTAGGTAGCAGTTTTGCAGAAAAGGACCTAGGGGTCACAGTGGATGAGAAGCTGGATATGGAGTCAACAGTGTGCTCTTGTTGCCAAGAAGGCTAATGGCATTTTGGGCTGTATAAGTAGGGGCATTGCCAGCAGATCGAGGGACGTGATCGTTCCCCTTTATTTGACATTGGTGAGGCCTCATCTGGAGTACTGTGTCCAGTTTTGGGCCCCACACTACAAGAAGGATGTGGAAAAATTGGAAAGAGTCCAGCAGAGGGCAACAAAAATGATTAGGGGTCTGGAGCGCATGACTTATGAGGAGAGGCTGAGGGAACTGGGATTGTTTAGTCTCCAGAAGAGAAGAATGAGGGGGGATTTGATAGCTGCTTTCAACTACCTGAAGGGGGGTTCCAAAGAGGATGGAGCTCGGCTGTTCTCAGTGGTGGTAGATGACAGAACAAGGAGCAATGGTCTCAAGTTGCAGTGGGGGAGGTCTAGGTTGGATATTACGAAACACTATTTCACTAGGAGGGTGGTGAAGCACTGGAATGCTTTACCTAGGGAGGTGGTGGAGTCTCCTTCCTTGAAGGTTTTTAAGGCCCGGCTTGACAAAGCCCTGGCTGGGATGATTTAGTTGGGAATTGGTCCTGCTTTGAGCAGGGGGTTGGACTAGATGACCTCCTGAGGTCCCTTCCAACCCTGATATTCTATGATTCTATGATTAGCAGAAAAAAAGTTGCTGCCACATTTCCCCCTTAAATAGTCTCCAGTGCGTGGACTCAAACTGATTCTACCTGTAACAGCAGCAACTGCTGTCAAATAGGGAGGAGGGGAAGCAGCCCAGCAGACTCCACTTCCTCATTCTTTATCATGGCTGACTCTTGGCAACTCATATATAAGTGATAACATCATAGACAGCACAAGTTTTTAAATAAATCCTAGCAACTGCAGCTTCATTACATGAACTTCGAGTTGATTTCTCTCTATCACTAGGATACCAAATACTGTTTCTATGTGTAAGCGGGGGAATGGACCTGCTATTGTGGAGAACTTTCCTGGCTTATACACTACCCCGGTGAAATTGGCTAGTGAAAGGATCTGGGTCCTCGCTCCCACTCCTTTACCCAGAGGCCTGCCTGACCTTGAGGGCTCCCCTTCCACTCTTCTGTGTGGCAGAGTCCTTGTAACCCCAACAAGGCTGGGCCTGGGATTCCTGGGGCCTTGACCCCCAACCTTGTCATAGTCACTTAGGACTGGGGCGGCATGTTATATGGGCCCGTGGTGCCCAGGCTCCAGCAAATTCAGGGCCCAGGGGTCTGGTTCCACCAATGTTCAGGCCAGGTCTCTCCACAGGCCCCACCTGCCGCCCTATGCACCTGCCCTGGTCCCTCATCTGGTCCCGGTGACATTAACAAGTCACCGGGACCAGATGGCATTCACCCAAGAGTTCTGAAAGAACTCAAATGTGAAGTTGCGGAACTATTAACTAAGGTTTGTAACCTGTCCTTTAAATCGGCTTCTGTACCCAATGACTGGAAGTTAGCTAATGTAACACCAATATTTAAAAAGGGCGCTCGAGGTGATCCCGGCAATTACAGACTGGTAAGTCTAACGTCGGTACCGGGCAAATTAGTCGAAACAATAGTTAAGCATAAAATTGTCAGACACATAGAAAAACATAAACTGTTGCGCAATAGTCAACTTGGTTTCTGTAAAGGGAAATCGTGTCTTACTAATCTATTAGAGTTCTTTGAAGGGGTCAACAAACATGTGGACAAGGGGGATCCAGTGGACATAGTGTACTTAGATTTCCAGAAAGCCTTTGACAAGGTCCCCCACCAAAGGCTCTTATGTAAATTAAGCTGTCATGGGATAAAAGGGAAGGTCCTTTCATGGATTGAGAACTGGTTAAAAGACAGGGAACAAAGGGTAGGAATTAATGGTAAATTCTCAGAATGGAGAGGGGTAACTAGTGGTGTTCCCCAAGGATCAGTCCTCGGACCAATCCTATTCAACTTATTCATAAATGATCTGGAGAAAGGGGTGAACAGTGAGGTGGCAAAGTTTGCAGATGATACTAAACTGCTCAAGATAGTTAAGACCAAAGCAGACTGTGAAGAACTTCAAAAAGATCTCACAAAACTAAGTGATTGGGCAACAAAATGGCAAATGAAATTTAATGTGGATAAATGTAAAGTAATGCACATTGAAAAAAATAACCCCAACTATACATACAATATGATAGGGGCTAATTTAGCTACAAAAGTCAGGAAAAAGATCTTGGAGTCATCGTGGATAGTTCTCTGAAGATGTCCACGCAGTGTGCAGAGGCGGTCAAAAAAGCAAACAGGATGTTAGGAATCATTAAAAGGGGGATAGAGAATAAGACTGAGAATATATTATTGCCCTTATATAAATCGATGGTACACCCACATCTCGAATACTGCGTACAGATGTCGTCTCCTCATCTCAAAAAAGATATACTGGCACTAGAAAAGGTTCAGAAAAGGGCAACTAAAATGATTAGGGGTTTGGAACGGGTCCCATATGAGGAGAGATTAAAGAGGCTAGGACTCTTCAGCTTGGAAAAAAGGAGACTAAGGCCTGGTCTACACTAGGAGTTTATCTCGAATTTAGCAGCGTTAAACCGAATTAACCCTGCACCCGTCCACACAACCAAGCCCTTTACTTCGATATAAAGGGCTCTTAATATCGATATCTGTACTCCTCCCCGACGAGGGGAGTAGCACTGAAATCGGTATTGCCATTTCGAATTAGGGTTAGTGTGGCCGCAATTCGAAGGTATTGGCCTCCGGGAGCTATCCCACAGTGCACCATTGTGGCCACTCTGGACAGCAATCTGAACTCGGATGCACTGGCCAGGTAGACAGGAAAAGCCCCGCGAACTTTTGAATTTCATTTCCTGTTTGCCCAACGTGGAGAGCACAGATGACCACGCAGAGCTCATCAGCACACGTAACCATGCAGTCCGAGAATCGAAAAGGAGCACCAGCATGGACCGTACGGGAGGTACTGGATCTGATCGCTATATGGGAAGAGGATTCAGTGCTAGCAGAACTACGTTCCAAAAGATGAAATGCCAAAACTTTTGAAAAAATCTGCAAGGGCATGATGGAGAGAGGCCACAATAGGGACTCACTACAGTGCCGCATGAAAGTTAAGGAGCTCAGACAAGCCTACCAGAAAACCAAAGAAGCAAACGGAAGGTCCAGGGCACAGCCGCAGAGATGCCGCTTCTACACTGAGCTGCATGCAATTCTTGGGTGGGGGGGCCGCCACCACTACCCCACCTCTGACCGTGGATTCCGAGGTGGGGGTAATCTCAGCCATGCCTGAGCATTCTGCGGACGGGGAAGATGAGGAGGAGGAGGAGGACGAGCTCGCGGAGAGCACACAGCACCCCGTTCTCCCCAACAGCCAGGATCTTTTTCTCAGCCTGACAGAAGTACCCTCCCAACCCCCAGACAATGAGGCCATGGAAAGGACCTCCGGTGAGTGTACCTTTGTAAATATAAATCATGGTTTAAAAGCAAGCATTTTTTAATGATTAATTTGCCCTGAGGACTTGGGATGCATTCGCGGCCAGTACAGCTACTGGAAAAGTCTGTTAACGTGTCTGGGGATGGAGCAGAAATCCGCCAGGGACATCTCCATGAAGCTCTCCTGGAGGTACTCCAAAAGCCTTTGCAGAAGGTTTCTGGGCAGTGCAGCCTTATTCCGTCCTCCATGGTAGGACACTTGACCACGCCATGCTAGTAGCAAGTAATCTGGTATCATTGCATGACAAAGCCTGGCAGCGTATGGTCCCGGTGTTTGCTGGCATTCAAGCAACATCCGTTCTTTATCTTGCTGTGTTATCCTCAGGAGAGTGATATCATTCATGGTAACCTTGTTGAAATACGGGAATTTAATTAAGGGGACAGAGGTGGCTGTTCCTACTGGGCTGTTTGCCTGTGGCTGAAAAGAAATCCTTCCCTGCAGTTAGCCAAGCGGGCGGGCAGTGGGGGGGATCATTGGCGCTGAGCTTTTCGCATTTGGCTGGCAGGGATCTTCCCTGATACCAGCCACGCGGTGGGGGGGAGGGATAAAGTGATCATCCCAGAGAATTGGATGGGGGGGGGGAGTTTGGTTTCTGCTGCTGCACGTTAACAGGAAAACCGCAGCACTCAATGGGCTTTGCTTGGTAAATGGGAAAGCAAGGCGCTGCTTTTCTGAAGGCTACAGAAGCCGAAAGACAATGGCTTACCATGGCCGCATGCAAGCCGAATTCTGTTGCCCGGACCTGCGTCTGTGCTCTCTAACACCAAAGCCGCAGCTACTCAATATTAAGATGCAAAATGCGACCTTGTACCGAAATCTCATGTGCTATGTAATGTGAATAGTGTTATTCACCGTGAAAGAGTATAAGCATTGTTCTGTAAAATGTATCTTTTTAAATACTTCTCTCCCTTTTTTCCCTCCCTCCCGCAGCTGCAAATTTTTCAAGCCTCCCTCCTCCGTCCCGAAGGCTATCTCAGATAAGGAGGCGAAAATAAAGGACGAGAGACTAAATGTTCTCTGAAATCATGGAATCGACCCGCAATGAAAGAGCTCATCTGAATGAGTGGAAGGAGCGGTTTCAAAGTACAGGAAAGAGGCCAGTGAACGTGAGGACAGGAGGGACCAACGTGAGGACAGGAGAGACGCTCGAGGTGAGAGGTGGCGGCAGGAAGATCAGAGGAGGCAGGATGCAATGCTGGGGCTGCTGCGTGAGCAAACGGACATGCTCCAGCGTCTGGTGGAGCTTCAGGAACAACAGCAGGATCACAGAGTGCTGCTGCAGCTCCTATATAACCACCACCCCCCCTCACCATGTTCCATAGCCTCCTCACCCAGACGTGTAAGAACGCGGGGGGGGAGGCTTCGTGCACCCTCCCACTCCACCCCAGTGGACAGCCCAACCAAAAGGCTGTCATTACCTTGAACTTTTTTAGTGGCCTTTTCCTTCCCTCCTATCCTCCTCCCAAACCCCACCCGGGCTACCTTGTCAGTTCTCTCCCTCTTTTTATAATCAATTAATAAAAAATAAATGATTTTTAAACTATAGTGACTTTATTTCCTTTGAAAGCAAGCTGTGATTGAAGGGGGAGGGTGGGTTGCTTACAGAGAATGAGTCAAGGGGGCGTGTTTTCATCAAGGAGAAACAAACAGAACTTTCACACCGTAGCCTGGCCAGTCATGAAACTGGTTTTCAAAGCTTCTCTGATGCGCAGCGCTTCCTGGTGTGCTCTTCTAATCGCCCTGGTGTCTGGCTGCGCGTAATCAGCGGCCAGGCGATTTGCCTCAGCCTCCTACCCCGCCTTAAAGGTCTCCCCCTTATTCTCACAGAGACTGTGGAGCACACAGCAAGCAGCAATAACAATGGGGATATTGGTTTGGCTGAGGTCTGAGCGAGTCAGTAACGTGCACCAGCGTACCTTTAAACGTCCAAATGCACATTCTACCACCATTCTGCACTTGCTCAGCCTGTAGTTTAAAACCTCCTGACTACTGTCCAGGCTGCCTGTGTATGGCTTCATGTTCCATGGCATTAAGGGGTAGGCTGGGTCCCCAAGGATAACTATAGGCATTTCAACATCCCCAGTGGTTATTTTCTGGTCTGGGAAGTAAATCCCTTGCTGCAGCCGTTTAAACAGAGTAGTGTTCCTGAAGACGCGAGTGTCATGAACCCTTCCCGGCCAGCCCACGTTGATGTTGGTGAAACGTCCCTTGTGATCCACCAGTGCTTGCAGCACCATTGAAAAGTACCCCTTGCGGTTTACGTACTGGCTGCCCTGGTGCTCCGGTGCCAAGATAGGGATATGGGTTCCACCACAGTTAGGGAATCCCATTACAGCAAAGCCATCCACTATGACCTGCACATTTTCCCGACTGACCAGTAGATGTCTGGCGTTGCAAGCTTCCACAGGGCTATCGCCACTCGCTTCTCAACTGTGAGGGCTGCTCTCATCTTGGTATTCTGGCGCTTCAGGGCAGGGGAAAGCAAGTCACAAAGTTCCATGAAAGTGCCCTTATGCATGAGAAAGTTTCGCAGCCACTGGGAATCATCCCAGACCTGCAACACTATGCAGTCCCACCAGTCTGTGCTTGTTTCCCGGGCCCAGAATTGGCGTTCCACGGGTAGAACCTGCCCCATTAACAACATGATCTCCAAAGCGCTGGGGCCCGCTGTTTGAGAGAATTCTGCGTCCGTGTCCATGTCCTCATCACTCTCGTCGCCGCGCTGCAGTCGCCGCCTCCTCCTTGCCTGGTTTTTCTGGTCCTGGTTCAGCATAAACTGCACGAGAATGCGCGAGGTGTTTACAATGTTCATGACTGCTGTCTTGAGCTGAGCGGGCTCCATGCTTGACGTGGTATGGCATCTGCAGTGCAGTTTTCACCCAGGAAAAAAGGCGCGAAATGGTTGTCTGCTGTTGCTTTCATGGGGGGAGGGGTGAGGCTGTACCCAGAACCACCAGCGACAATGTTTTTTGCCCCATCAGGCATTGGGAGCTCAACCCAGAATTCCAATGGGCGGGGGAGGCTGTGGGAACTATGGGATAGCTATGGGATAGCTACCCACAGTGCAACGCTCCGGAAGTCGACGCTAGCCTCGGTACATGGACGCACATTGCCGAATTAATGTGCTTAGTGTGGCTGCGTGCACTCGACTTTATACAATCTGTTTCCAAAAATCAGTTTCTGTAAAATCGGAATAATCCCGTAGCGTAGACATACCCTTTGGGGGGATATGATAGTGGAGATGAGTGATGTGGAGAAAGGGGATAAGGAAAAGTTATTTACTTATTCCCATAATACAAGAACTAGGGGTCACCAAATTAAATTAATGGGCAGCAGGTTTAAAACAAATACAAGGAAGTTCTTCTTCACGCAGCGCACAGTCAACTTGTGGAACTCCTTACCTGAGGAGGTTGTGAAGGCTAGGACTATAACAGCATTTAAAAGAGAACTGGATAAATTCATGGTGGTTACGTCCATTCATGGCTATTAGCCAGGATGGGTAAGGAATGGTGTCCCTAGCCTCTGTTTGTCAGAGGGTGGAGATGGATGGCAGGAGAGAGATCACTTGATCATTGCCTGTTACGTTCACTCCCTCTGGGGCACCTGGCATTGGCCACTGTCGGTAGACAGGATACTGGGCTAGATGGACCTTTGGTCTGACCCGGTACGGCCGTTCTCATGTTCTTATGTCCCTGCCTGCGCTCTGGGCGGCTGCCCTGACGCTCTGCGCTGTGCTCCCCCGCTGGCCACTGCCGGCTACAAAAGGAAGCAGCGCCAGGGGCAGGCTGAGGGAGGAGGCGAACACATGATGGCAGCCTTCCCCCAGCACCCACCACAGAGGGGCCTGGCCCCTAGGAGCACGTGCAGTGACGGTACCGGGTGAGTGTGCTGCGAGGGGGCCCCCCCTCGCCCAGAGCTCACTGCTGCCAGCATGGGAGGGCTGGTGGGAATGTGGAGTCCTCCTCTCTGGGCCCAGCCCCAGGGCAGCCTGCCTGCACCCCAAACTCCTCATCCCCAGCCCTGCCCCACCCCTGAGCCTGCACCCCCAGCCAGAGCCCTCACCCCTCCCGCACCCCAACCCTCTGCCCTAGCCCTGAGCCCCCTCCTGCACCGTGAACCTCTCATTCCCAGCCCCACCTCACAGTCCTCACCCCCACCCCTCCTCTGCCCCAGCCCTGAGCCCCTCCCACACCCCAAATCCCTCACCCCCGGCCCACCTCACAGCCCTCATCCCAACCCTCTGCCCTAGCTCTGACCCCCTCTCATACCCCAAACCCCTCATCCCCATCTCCACCACAGAGCCCTTATGCCCCCACACCCTCACATTGTGAAATATAGGAAAACTGTTAAATGCTTACTGTTTCCAGTCCATTTTTACATTATTTTAAAAAATATATCTCAGCTTACAAGGCAGCAGTAGGGGAGGGGTGCGGGCGGGACTTGGACCCATTCTGGACAACACCAAAAATTATACAAACTTGCCACCCCTGCTTAGGGCAGGGGCTAGAGTGTCCCCACTCCGGGATGCTCTCTCCGCACTGGATGCTTCCCTGACCCACTGATCATTACATACAGTTCAAAGCAAATACAATTTATTAAACAGCAACCAATTTAAAAAAAATAAGGAAAAAATGGGAAAGGTTAAAGGAAAACACATCACCCCACTCTGTTGCATGGGGACATCACAACCAGCGTTTCTGGAATGTCAGGGAAGTTCAGTCTGTTCCTCACATGTCCCAGGCTCCTTCTCAGGCCCTGGCTGTGCTGCAGGGTGGGTCAGACACTTCCTCTGGTGATGGCCACACGCCTTCAGGCTCTAGGTGGCAGGACCCTTCTTCCTAGCATCAGCTCTCCCTCCCCCCCATGAGGGTTATGATGCCCCTTCAAGTCTGGCCTGCACGGCATCTTGGCTGGGGGGTGTCTCCCTGTGCTGGGCCCACTGCCCAGGGTCCCCCCTCACTCTCCCCAGCTGCTCACTGCACCCGGCCCCGGACTGCTCCAGCCCCAGCCCCAGCTCCACTCTGCCTCATCCCTGGGCTGCTTTTCTGGCCTCTCTGGCTCTGGTTGCTGCAGCTCTGCTCCCAGCACAGGTCTTCTCTCCCTGGGCTGTGTCTCTGGCTCTGGTTGCTACAGCTCTGCCCCCAGGACAGGTCTGCTCTGCAGGCTGCTTCTGTGTCTCTGCTCCCAGCTCTGACTGGCTTCCAGGACTGCTTTTCTGGCTTTTGTTGCTCTCTGCTCCCTGGACTGCTTCTCTGGCTGCCATGGCCCAGCTCCCCAGCTCAGCTCGGGCCCCTGCTCTCTCCTTAGTTCAGCCCCACTCTGTTCCAGGCAATTCCAGCTCACACGGAGGACGGGACCCCTCTGGCCTCCTGACTCCATTAACCTGCCCGCTCTGTCAATCAGGCAGACCTGGAGCATTGGCCTCCCCTCATTATTCCAGGGGACTGTCAGTCTCAGAGTCCCGATTTCCCATCGACCCTTCCCCTTTCTTTTGGTACTGGGAGCAGCCAACCAAAAAACCCCCACTGAGTTTTAGTAAGGGGCCAACAGTTCCCTTACATATGGTTATGAAAGACTCCAATACAGGCTGCACCCAGCCCCACCCTTCCTTTGGCTACAAGAAAAAGTGGCACATACAATAGATGTGGACGATAAAGGGACATTTACAACCCAGCTGTCAACCTTCATCAAGGGCTTTTTATATTAAATAATATACTGTTTCCTACATACTGGAAACAATATTGGCTCTAGGTACTATCAGCAATGACTGAGCCCCTGGATGTTGGTGCCAACTCCTTCACCACTCACACATTATATATAGTCATGTGCTGGAGAGTTGGGAGTGCAGGACTGCACCTATCCATATGCAAAGGAGATTCTACTGCAGGTAACTGATGGCAGCACTGGGCTCATGCCCCTTTCATACAAAGCAAATTGGGTGATAGGTGACAATATTCATAGAGTATCAGGGTTGGAAGGAACCTCCGGAGGTCATCTAGTCCAACCCCCTGCTCAAAGGGGGACCAATCCCCAGACAGATTTTTGCCCCAGATCCCTAAATGGCCCCCTCAAGGATTGAACTCCCAACCCTGGGTTTAGCTGGCCAATGCTCAAACCACTGAGCTATCCCTCCCCCCATTGTAACATGGAGATTCAATAGTAATTATACATCTTGAAAGGATCATAAACAAAACATCCCAGGGGACTAGGGATGTCAGAAAAGGACAGCTAGTTATGTTTTGCAAATGTGTTAACTTTCAAAGAACAACTAGAATTATTTACCAATGCCAGGGAAAAGGGCATTTCAAACAAGAGGGGCCAAGTTTGAAAGGAGATCAGATGAGATGATACAAAAGTAAATAGTCTAGTGAAAACACTGGACAGATGGTCCCTGTGTGTTGCTGACCAGTTGAGTCACTTAAAACTGAAGAGGAAAAGAAAACCCATGGAAACAACATGACTCAAATATGCCAAAATATCTTTATTTTGTATCCTGCAAGAAAAACTTAAGCGAGGACAGATGCAAATGCAACAAAAATAATAAATGCAGGCAGCTGGATGATACTGCCATGATAATCAGTGAGAAAAAAAAACTTTAAATGAGTTTTTATTTAAAATAGTAACTAATTGCTTAGCCCTTCACCCACAGTAACAAACAGATGATAAATGGATGAAATGTTGACACAAGTTTACATCCTTAAACTTTAGAAAGAGGCCTGGAAAGTTAAGGAAGGCAAAAGATTTTAAAAACTCTGAATTGCACAGGAGCTGAAGGAATGTACAATATCATCCTCTTTCTCAAAGGATTTAAAAGTATGTATATCTGCTTAGGATTTGGATTCTTCCTTCTTTAGAGATCTGCAGACATGGAGTTGCCTGCAGAATCTATTTCACTGTAGAGAACGAACGGATATAGTGCTTTTAACAACATTTTGGTTCAAGGCCATGGAATGAGTTCAGCATAGTTTAAATACTTTTGCAACTTCAGCTTTGTTGTTCTGTAGCCATCAGATTCAATACAGTTGAGCAGAGCTTTCTGTTTGAGAGCAGATCTTTCAAAGTGCTCTAAAATCCACCAGCGTACTCAGGTTGTTTTGAAAATGACTATGCCTCATTAGGGCCAAATGGTATAGTGAAAGTTTTAATACACTAGCCACAAAGCAGAGCCTTAAGAACTTTACCAGTGTATGAGATCAGTGCCAATAAAGGCAGAGACAGCACACAACTAAACATAGTTTTATCTTTCCCATTAGGGTTTCACAAGCCACAAATAGAATCATAGAATATCAGGGTTGGAAGGGACCTCAGGAGGTCATCTAGTCCAACCCCCTGCTCAAAGCAGGACCAATCCCCAACTAGATCATCCCAGCCAGGGCTTTGTCAAGCCTGACCTTAAAAACCTCTAAGGACGGAGATTCCACCACCTCCCTAGGTAACCCATTCCAGTGCTTCAAATCCATTTGGTCCAATTTACCAGGAAGAACACAGCAATAGCAAAACAAAAGCACTTGCAGCCAGTTTCCTGAAACCTACTGACTCCTAAGTCACAGAACATTACTTCTGCCCAGTTGCCTGAATGTTACAGTTTTAAGAAGATTAATTTGAGCTCCCTTGGTCCTACATTTTTTCTTGCACCCTAATTGTACAATAGTAACAAACAAACACATATGCTAATTAGGGTTACAGTCTCATTTTGCTGTGGAGGGAGTTATGCATCCCAAACTCTGACAACTAGAAGAGGCAAGGAGTGTAATGAGATAGTGGTTGAAACTTCAAAAGGCTGACTGTCCCACCATATCTTGTATCCTTTACACCAAGGTCATGACAGGAGCACTTGCAGCTTAAACAATGAGAAGTATTATTGCTTTGGACACATATTTGAGTCAGTTGTCTTTCTTGCCATTGCACACAGTTGGGTCCTTTCTGACCCCTTCTTCTCCACTGGGGAAGGGAGACACCTTGCAAGAGAGCAAGACGTTCTTTTTTGTTGTTAAGTGCAAAATATCTGCATCTGAATCTGACAAACTGCAAAGGAATTCCTAACTCTATATAGGCAGATGTAAAATTATTTTATACACACAATTTCAGATGAAAAATACACTGGGATATTTTTATTGCACTGAAGGTTGATTGTTTGCATTGAAGGGACACCACATAGGCTGGGCCAGACCTGCATAATGTACATGTTCACAAGAAATTGCACATTTACTTTAGACTTGTAAAGAGATAATCCCTTATGTTTACATAGCACCTATAATCCCAAATCACCAAGTGCTTTTATAAACTCTTCAAACAGAGGTCACTCCACCCACTACAAAAATACCATTCTCACTGTATGTAACTGTGTCCATCCTGCGCCACCAGCACTATTCCCACACATCTGATGAAGGAGAAGTTAAGAATTATTTATTGACTGTAAATGGCAGAGACTATATGGAGGCAGAATGTATTTACCTGAGTTAGTATATGGCAAGACATAATTGCCAAAACCCTGTTTTGCAAAAAATGCAAAGGAATCTTTAGTGACCAAAAGTAGTCAAGGGTTTTAGATTTATAAAAATACAGGAAATTCACTCTGGTGGTATAAATATGTTGCATATAAGAGTTTCTCAAAAAGGAATTTTAAGAGATTTTCCTTTACTCTTATTTGAAGTCGAATACCCGTTCTCACATTTTGTTTCCCACTGAAGAATTCTGAACAAGGAACATCCCATATAAAAGCAGGTCTTTATGATAGATATAAAAAAGTACTTAGCCAGCTACAGGGAATTGCATATAGAGCTGCTGTCAGTCAGAGAGTTTAAACAAGATGAATTTGGAGAAGAAATCTGGTTCGACCACAGAGAAAATCTACATGTTCTAGACAAAGGCAGAAAGGTTACAGCTGGCCACTTTGTGCAGCAGCAAAGTTTCCATGCAGTGACTGGTGCCAATCTTAAAGCTGTAAGAGGACAGTAGAGGCAGAATTTTAAAAAGCTTAAAAATAGATTAAATTTTCTACCAAGTTTTAAATGCAAGTCAGAGTGATCAAGTCAGAAACCAACCTTTCTACCCAGAAACTTAACTTTATGCATAATATTCCTTAAAATCCCACCACCAACTGTAGTGACTACACCTCTTACTAATGAATGCAATATTTTCCCCTTAATTCCTCCACTCTAATTTTAAAACAGTCAAGACACAATCTGGAAAAAAGGTGAATTTCAGAAAATGGATTCCCTCCATTTACATTGTGAATCTGCCTCAAACCCATACACTAGTTTCCTTCTTTCTGTGCTAACTCCATAGAGCAAAAGAAAAGAGATCTGATTAACCTTAACTAACAAATCTAATCTCAAAAACAAAACATCAGGTTAGGAATTCAACATATAACTAAAATCAATGCAGCCAAACTTCCCAGAAAAGATAGCTTTTCACTAATTTAATACGTCCTTTGACTGAAACATGTAGAACTTTGAGCACTTAGATTTTTCATTCCCAAGACTGCACAATATTTTATAGGTTTATAGACTCAGACATCACGTCCTAGAATTTGGTATATAAACATCTTGCTCTAATCAATCACTGTCTATGGCTCTGATATACAGCAGACCTGGATGAGGAGCAGCACTTAGGCCAACAGAAGCTGAAAGTGGATGGTGATACATTTGGCCACCAGTGCTGGAAGATTTACTATGCATATAGCGTTTGACTTAAGTATCCTTAACATGAAGTGTTTGGGGTCACAGAGGAAAGTAAATACTGAAGGACAGGAGGAATTAAAAGATTCCCATGATAAAGGAACAGTGGAAAACCCATAAGTGCCCATTTCATCAAGGTTTAGTATCCACTCAAGTAGGTAGTATTGCATAAAGCCTACTTTCCTGAGTCCTCAATGAAGGAGGTATAGAAAAGGCTACTTGCAAGAACTGAGGGGGTGGGGGACAGACTCCCATCTGAACCTGGTTCTTTCAGGACAAGATTAAAAAAACAGAAGGAAGTTTAAAAATCGGAACTGGAGCATTTGTAACAAAGGTCATGTTCCACACTCAGTTCACACTGTCGTCCCAAACTGGCTCGTATCCAATTCCTGATCTTCCAGGTCATCTTCACTGAGAGAGAAGTCCTTGTGCTTTGATATCTGGTTGGTGATGCAGTTTGACTCCTGGAACTCGTCATGAACCGGAGAACTGGAATCACTTTGGGTCCCTGGAAGGGTACTTAACTGTTCCCCTTCTGCCATGTAAGACAGAAGATTGTCCAGGATGGGTCGGTTTCTGCAGATTTTAGTCAGAAGATGACTCCTGTGCTTCAGCTGTACAATTAAGTCATCTTTTTTCTGGATAACATTCAACAGCTTCTGAATTGTCTCCTCAGATGAGAGCAGCTTCTGCTGCAGAGCAGTAATTTCTCTTAGAAGAAAACAGAAGAAAAATAGTCTCAAAACAAGGCTACTAAAACATAGCCATGCACATAACTACTGTTCCTCACTTATTTGCCCTCATCCTATAAAGACCTGAAGTGTTTTTCGGTTTCAAAAAAACAGGTTATATAAAATGTTGAAGAAATGATCCCCATATCATTTCAAGCTTCCTGAATCTCTCTCTCATGTCCCTCTCTTTGGGTCTGCTGTTTATGTAGTTCTAACACAGCACTGGCAGTGCAAATAGTGATACTTAACTAACACTTTCCATTATAAGACCTTGTTTCTTATAGTTTTGCCAAACTTTAATCTTTCAGGCTGAAATTTTCCAAGCTGGGTGTCTGCCCCTTGGACTGAATTTTTATGAAAGTTTCAACTAAAACAGTTCAGCCATTCTAGATAATGAGTTTAGGGAAAAATACATTGTTTTGCCCATGTTAAAAATTCTTACAACCATTTCTTTGAGAAGCCCTGCAACAGGAATATGAAATTTGGCAAGGGAGATCAACTGATGTCAGGGAGGTGTGTTTTGCTGTAACTGTAAAAAATTGCCTACATGTGGGCAAGTTAAAAGCCAGTGAAAACTTTAGTTTGCACATGCTCAGTGTGTTAGAAGCTGGCAGCTAAATTCTCCAAAGACTATCTGCACTGAGTATGCGCCATCTCCATACAGCTCCTACATGCTGACTGGACTGCACATGTCCCCCACCATGATATTGTGACTGAGCAGAACTTTTCCCATCCTTGCACCTCTGTTGTAGCACCAAGCTCCAGAATTTGGAGACACTTGCTCCTTTTGCTTTCATCCTGCTAGCATCAAGGGAGCAAGGAGGCGGCAGAAGCAACCTTACTCACCCCTTTGTATCTGAGGAACAGAGGAAGGACACAGGCTGGAAGCAGAAGGGAACAGGGAGATAAGTGGATATGCATGTAAGACAGGGAGGAGAACAGAAGATGGGGACAGAAGGGTCTGTAATCACTAGAATATACTCTCCTCTGGAACCTAGAACTGAACCCAGGATTCCTGAGTCTCAATATTCCTCTGCTGGAATACTGGGATTGGTACTATCCAGCAGATACCCATTTTACCAGTGGGATTGGTACTATCTCTTCCCCTCTAATCAGTCCACATACAGGATAACAGCCTACTAATGCTACCAGATGTTCAATTAACTCAGGCGGTAGAAGTCTGCAGTTTGAGCTAAAGGTCCTGACCCTGCTAGTGACACATTTGATGGTGAATATAGTTCACATGAAGGTATTTTTATTGTTTCAGTTTGCTTTTAAAAATTTTAAGAAAACACATTAAAAGAACACCAAGGTTTCAAAGTAAAGCATTGAATAGTTAGGAAATACCAGAATTAAGGAATACATGATCAAATACTTTTTTCCCTCAGAAGTCCTGTCTTATTCAGCGTGCAGGATGAGCCATGCTCAGGAAATCACCATCATGCATGCGTACAAGGGGACTGACTTAGAATTGCACAAGCAACCTTAGGTTTGGTATTTCCTAACTTGACTTGGCAACCTTTACTACAAAACATGGCCATAACTTGTCCCTACCATTGTTCTCAGAAGTTTAAATTAAACTTTCCAAAACAAATTCAGCCTGAGACAGAGACCTGGTATGAAGAAACTTCATCATGACTGGTTATAGTTTGGCAAAGTAACAAGCAACTGAAAATAGAGCCCTCTAATAAGAAGTTAAACAACCTGAACCTAAGAAGCTCTGTCGACTATTGTACACTACATCAGTCATATTCATATTTTGTGGGGGGGAGAGGGGGCACAAGACTGCTTTTGTCAAGATTAGAAGTTAGCAATCCAGTAGGGTGACCAGATGTCCCGATTTTATAGGGACAGTCCCGATTTTTGGGTCTTTTTCTTATAAAGGCGCCTATTACCCCCCACCCCGTCCCGATTTTTCACATTTGCTGTCTGGTCACCCTACAATCCAGTGACATCCTTTCCATACATCGCTACCATCAGCCAAAAGCCCACCTGACCGCCAATCCTGGCCTATGCTTTTCTACATGTGGCCATGCTCATTTGAACGCACGTTTTACCTCGCCTGAATTCCTACTTCCCCAGGTACATGGGGCTCGCAGAACGACTGTGTCCCCGCGCACAAAGCCGGGGCTGCGCTAGCGAAGGCTCAAAGCGGTTGCTAGGGCCAGTTCGTATTTCCCTGCCGTCCTTCTTAACTCTGGGCCTCCGGGCTGGTCTCACAGCGGGGCCACCCCACTGACCGGCCCAGCCGAGGCCCGGGCCCGGGCCCGGGGCGGGACGTCGGTCTGTCGGCCCCCACGGGGGGGAGTTACACATTCCCGCAGCCCAGCCTTCCCCCGGCCTGGACGCTCAGCCCCCGGGGGCGGGACCGAGCGGCGCCGCCGCGCCCGGTGGCAGCCAGGCAAGTCCGGGCCGGGCCGGGCCGCGCCGCGAGGAGACGCCAGGCGCTGCCCCCGGCGCTACCTGTCCTTGGCAGCCCCCAGCTCCCGCAGCGCCGCGCGCAGCTCGCCGTCCTTGCGGATGAGACTCTCCGCCTGCCCGCGCACCGTGCGCTCGGCCGCGCCCAGCCGCCGCTCCAGCTCCGCCACGCGCCCGTGCAGCGCCGCAAGGTGCGCATTGGCCTCGCGGATCTGGACGGCCGGTGGCGCCGACATATCGGCCGGGCCCGGCTAGTCCCTCCGCGGCTGTGGGCTCCCGCCCCGCCGGCCAAGGAGCGGAGCGGGGCGGGGCGTGGCAAGCCCCGCCCCAGCCAGCCCGCTCCATCCTGGCCTGGATCAATGACTTGGGGGACCCGGGCTTTGGGCAGAGGGGTCCTTTGGTGGCAGGGGTCGCTGTGGGGGCAGAGTGGCCCTTTGGGGGTAGGGCGATGCTCCTCCCTGACAGAGGAGCCCTTTGGAGCAGAACAGGGCCACTGGCGTGGGGTGGGCCCCTTGGGGGCAGAGGGATGCCCCCTCCCAGCAGAGGGTCCCTTTTGGGAGCAGGAGGTGCTTTGAGGCAGGTGGATGGCACCCTGGGAAAAGGGGGGCTGGGGCACCCCAGGAAGAGGGGTGCTTTGGGAGTAATGGGGTAGGGCAGTGGTTTTCAAACTGCGGGTCGCAACCCAGTACTGGATCGCAGAATATAAGGCACTGGGTCATGGCGGCTCTGGTCCCGTCAGTCATACTGCCTGGCTAAGACAGGCTAGTCCTTACCTGTTCTGAAACTGCCCTGTGCCCCAGAAGCGGCCAGCAGCAGGTCCGGCTCCTAGGCGGAGGGGGCGCAGGGCTCCATGCACTACACCAGCTCTACACTCCCATTAGCTGGGAACCGGCCAATGGGAGCTGGAGAGGTGCCTGCAGGTGAGAGCCACGCGGAGCCACTTGTGTGTCTCCGTCTAGGAGTCGGACCTGCTGCTGGCCGCTTCCGGAGCGCAGCATACTCTGCGGTGCCAGGACAGGCAGGAAGCCTGCCTTAGCACCTCCTCTGCGCCGCTGACCGGGAGCCGACTGAGGTAAGCCCGAGCCCCAATCCCACACCCCAACCCTCTGCCCCAGCCCTGAGCCCCGTCCTGCACCCCAATCCCCTCATCCCTGGCCCCATCCCAGAGTCTGCACCCTGTGACATTCTGTACCTTGGGGGAATACCCTGCACACCCATGTTCATCCTTATAATATGATTGTGTGGTATCCAATGCAAAGTTTGTCCTGTCGGGTGTCTTCGGAAGGCTCATGATGCACTGAGCATAGTTGTTATAGTAATGTTTGTTATAGAGTGTAATTTCATTTATATAGTTATGAGGCTGAAAATGTATCCTCATGGCTTAAACAAGCCCAGGCAGAACTCTCTAGGAACAGAGGGGCCGTTCACACCTCATCAGAGCATGTATGGGACAAACCCAGCCCAGCCTCACAGGAACAATGGACATTGGCCTAGGCAGCAACAAAGGATCTGTTGGACTCTCCAGTGAGTCACCCCCCTTCCCTTGGTCAATCAGGGGACTACAATGACATAATGCTCACCTGAATCTGAAGGGGGAGGGAAGCAAAGCCAAGAAGGAAGAAAGAACATGATAAAAGGGAGAGACGTTTGCCATGCTCTTCCTCTCTCTTCCACCTCCATCTACAGACATCACCAGCCAGCGACTGAAGCGCTGATCAAAGGGGAGAGCCTGGCTGAAGGGCAACCAGACAGCCTGTGGTGAGAAGCATCTAAGTTTATAAGGGCACTGAAAGTGTTAAGATCACCTTAGAATGTGTTTTGCTTTTATTTCATTTGACCAAATCCGATTTGTTATACTTTGACTTATAATCACTTAAAATCTATCTATTGTAGTTAATAAATTGTTTATTCTACATGAAGCAGTGTGTTTGGTTTGAAGCGTGTCAGAGACTCCCCTTGGGATAACAAGCCTGATACATATCAATTTCTTTGTTAAAAATTGACAAACTCATATAAGCTTGCGGCGTCCAGTGGACATAACTGGACACTGCAAGACGGAGGTTCCTAGGGTTGTGTCTGGGACCGGAGATATTGGCTAGTGTTATTCGGTTGCACAATCCAAGGAGCAGCTTACATGCCACAGGCTGTGCGTGAACAGCCCAGGAGTGGAGGTTCTCACAGCAGAGCAGGGTAAGGGTGGCTCCCAGAGTCAAGGATTGAAGTGACCTAGCAGATCACCGGTCCGGATAACACCAGGGGAATGTCACAGACCCCCAGCCACAGACCCCCTCCCGTACCCCAACCCTCTGCCCCAGCTCTGTTGAGTCACGGGCATCAACAATTTTCTTCAACTGGGTCTCCAGAAAAAAAGTTTGAAAACAACTGGTGTAGGGGAGTGCTAACTTGAAAGATCCTTACAAATCTTTTGCCCAATTTCACCTCATTTCACTTTTGATAATACAACAATTTAGAGAGCGAAGAGGTATACTCACTGTTTGTGAAGTGGTTAGAGGGCAGCCAGAAAAGCAATGTTCAAGAAGTGTGGAAAAAGCTGGATTTATATAGCTTCTGTTTTACATTAATAAATAATGCATAAAATTTCCAGTCCATTTCTATGCTAGCAGGGCACTGTAGATGCTCTGTATTTCTCTTCCATAAAGCTCTTTCCCAGAACAAGACACACACTTGTTGCAGGAAAGGAAATGTTTTACAGTTTGATTGGGGCACAAAGTTTAGCAAGAAGAGAGTTCCCTGACAGCAATTTCACCATAAAAACAAACACACACCAGTTGCTTCAGCCTGATCACAGCGGCAGTATTGGACTAACGTACAGATTCTACAGTGTGGAAGGATGGCTTTTTCTCATGGCTCAAATGCATTCCTCAAGTTTTACAAGTTTACAATAGGTATGTCTATGCTGCGCCTGGGAGTGAGCCTCCAGCTGGGGCCAACAGATTTCAGGTAGCAGGGCTTATGTTATCATGCTGTGCTAGCCTGAGGGGGCCGGGCGGGGGGAGGTGAGAGCCCAAATTGCAACATCAAAACAACGCCTACGGCGCCTATGGTCGCTATTATTTTGAACACAAATGACATGACAGGTAAAGCCTCAAATCCCAACATGCAATGCCTCCTCTTGATAGGGGTGGCTGGGCTGCACAAAGCTGTTTTGATGTTGTGGAAAGTAAACCCTGATTGTGGGAAAGCCTATTTCCTATAATTCTTTAAACTCCAGGCCCTGAGCTATTGGCCTCTGTGATGAGACAGTAGAAAGTCCTTTACAAAATATAAGGTCTTGTGCCCTCATAGTTCTCTCTTGGTAGAGCCTCAATTGATTTTGTAAAAGCAAACTCCTGATATGGCTCAATGTCTCCCTAAAACAGACAATGCTAGTCTCTTTCCACCCAGGAAAATTAAATATAAAGAGTGATGCTTGTGACGTCTGGATCCTTAAACCTCCTGCACAGAAAATGCCTAAAAGTCATCCGTAGTGAAGGGTTAAATCTTCAGTGCAGCAGATGGGTAATTGTCACCCAGCGGGTCTGTCAGACGGATTATTGTTCTTCCCACTTTCCAAATCCATTTCCTCACCGACCCCAGCCCGCCACTCGGTGCTGTCGCCACCCTCGCTAGGCCTTTCCCAACCCGCCTCATTCAGCGGATCCCCAGGGGACTGGCAGCTGTGCCGGGAGGGCGCTAATCCTCGGTGCAGCAACACACCCAGGCTCGCATCCCTGCAATGGCTCCAGCCTTTCCCCGACTCCTTGTCCGGCCTCGCCCAGCGCATGCGCGCGGCTGGCTAACGGAAGCTCTTTCATACACAGGGAATAAGAGACGCTCGCGAGAACGAGAAGAAGGTATCGCGAGACCCTACGTGGATCCGCGAGTTCTCGCGGTGTTTTGTTTCGTGCCCTTGCAGAGCCGCTGTCGCTGCGATGGTCGGCTACTGGGAGATCCCGGAGGGGACCGACTGCGTCCGCAAGGCCTGGATCACCGGCCGCCTCGGGGCTGCGCTGGGTGAGGAGACTGGGTTGGCTTTGCTACCTGCCGATCCCGCTCATCCCCTTCCGCCCGGGGCGGGGCCTGTCTCGGCGGGGCCGCCCGGCTCCCCTCCGCGCAGCCCCCCGCTTGCCGCCATGGCTCGAGCCCGCCTGGCCCCGAGCTCGGCTAGCGCGAGCCTCTACTGCCGGCCGCGTCTGGCCCCGCGGGGGGTGGCTCAGGCTGCGGCGTAGCCATGAAGCCCGGCTTGTGTCCGGGGGGCTCCTGCCCCCCTCTGGCTGCAGCGCTGCTTCTGGCTGAGATGAAAGCTGAGCCCTCGCCGACTCCGTTTGCGAGCGGGGCTCCGGGAGCTGGGGCTTTAAGCACAGCACGAAATCTCACGAAAGCGGCCGGCCCTGGGAAAGGCGGCTTGAAAACTCAATCCAAAAAATTACACGCAAAAATTGTAGTCATTAAAGTGGTATTGAGGGCTGAAAAAGTCAAACACTTAAGATGAATGCAAAGTCCAAAACTTAAAAGATCCTGCAATGTTAACTTGGTCACAGAAAATACTATGTACAGGCAATATGTCCAGATTCTCTTTTAAATGTAATCTTTACTGTAAAATTTAAGACTAGGCAGGGTGGCCAGAGTAGCACTAAAAGAGCAATATTTGCTTTTGAATGGCCTGATGTGAGTTCTTGTGTTTTTATATATATATATTAAAGTTAGAAGTGCTCTGTTTGCTTGCATTAAGTAGTGTCAGTAAAAGGGCACTAATTCATTACTTTAATGGCAAAATGAAATTTTATTTCATTCTTAGAGCAAAAGTGATTTGCATGGTCTCTCCCTGCCTCGGTTTCCCCATTGATAAATGAGATTAACATTTGCCTCATAAAAAGCGACAAAGAGTCCTGTGGCATTTTATAGACTAACAGACGTATTGTGGGTGATGTCTGACGAAGTGGGTATTCACCCACGAAAGCTTTATGCTCCACTACGTCTGTTAGTCTATAAGGTGCCACAAGACTCTTTGTTGCTTTTTACAGATCCCGACTAAGACGGCTACCCCTCTGATATTTGCCTCATAAGGATATTTTACTTTTAATGGGTGAAATGCTTTGTGATTCTGAGAGGAAAAGAGTGAAGTATTATTGTGTGGGGAATGGTCAAATGCTGCATCTCTCTTTTTCATTCTCTTAATATTTATTACTTTTAATTAATGCACAAGCACTTTGCATATCTGTAAAAACAACAAGGAGTCTGGTGGCACCTTAAAGACTAACAGATTTAT
>NW_020665013.1:2672377-2691421 GCF_002925995.2 Terrapene triunguis
ATAAATCTGTTAGTCTTTAAGGTGCCACCAGACTCCTTGTTGTTTTTGTATATACAGACTAACACGGCTACCCCCTGATACTTGACACCATGCATATCTGTAGTACTTTTCATCCTAAATAATCTCAAATGATTTGTAAATTGTAAAGGGATCACTTCACTTACCTCTGACATGTTATCACTTCAGGAGAAAACTGCAGTAGCTTTTTTAGCAATGTAAAACAAAACTACAGCTAGTTTATGTCCGTGAATAAGTTGTGGTAGCAGCATGCAGTTAATGGGGTGTCCACACATGGAATTTTTCAGGAATGGCCTTTAAATTCATACCCTATGTCACACAGGGTGTGAAATTTTAAGTGATCCTAACCCCCCACTGTAGATGCAGCTAGGTCAGCAAAATAATTTTTCCAACCACCTCTTAAGGGTGTGATTTTTGGAGGTGGAGGTGGATCTGATCTGCCCCCTGCTGCTTCAGAGCTGGCAGCAGACACAGAGCTTCCTGCAGCCAGGCGAGGTACCTGGAGGTAGGTCTGATCTCCCCCACTGCCCCCGAGCAGCTATGCAGGGGAAGAGGAAGTCCTGCCCTCCCTATCCCACTGGATTAGCAGTTGGGGCTTGGTGAATGGTAGGATCCCCCAGCTGGGGCACCCCATTGTTCCCTCTCCCCTACCCCTTCAGTAGCTAGATTTCATGGGGGAGATCTAATTTCACAGTCCGTGATGTGTTCTTCAAAGCCGTGAATTTGGGAGGGCCCTAATCATAAGTGAGTGAAAGTTGAGGGGAAGCAATTTTCATTTTAGTTTTTGCTTCAGTTAACACATATTTAACTTGAATGCCCAATGAAGAGTCTTTGATAAAGAGTGAACATCTTTAAAATGTGAGCGCTCAATTCTGGATGGTGCAGAGCAATCTGGTCCAGTCCAGCAAAGCACCTAAGCATGTGCTCTTCTGGATTGAGCCTTGAGAACTTGCAGTAAACTCTGATGCCCCCCAACAAGTCCTCCAACAAAGCCTGGAAGCTCAGACTTGATATTATTAAAATAAAAACACAAACAACAAAAGACTTTATTCAGAGTAACTACCTTCTTTCTCAACAAACCACAAAACCCCTTTACCTTTCAGGCCTTCTGTATGCATTAGAAAGAAGCCAAAAAAAAAAAAAAAGGGTTAGAACCCCAATTTAAAATAAAATCCTTTAAATTGCCCTGTAGCATCAGTATGACTCAGCCATGCATATCTTGCTTTTGGTGGAAGATCAAAGGTGTGGCTGCACCACTAGCCTAGTAAATCTTCTTGAGTTTCAGTACAGGGGATGACAGGCCCTTAGAATGCAAATGTAATTTTATTTCCTAGCTTTACTCTTGCGCCTTCATATTGCTTGAGATACAGCACAAACAATGCATAACATCGGGCTTTAGATGGTTAGGCTGAAATCCTGGCTCTATTGAAGACAGTGGCAATAATCCTCTTGACTGAAATGAGGCCAGGATTTCACCCGTAGTCTCTTGTGCATTACTCTGGTGATAGAAGTAGTGGAGGTTTCTGGTGCACATTGTGCCATGTAGATCAAGCACAGTAATAAACAAGCATGTTTTGTCCTCATGGAACCTGCATTCAGGTTGTGTTTCTGCACGGGCTCTGACCTGCCACTCATTAAAACTGTTTTCCCTTTTGTAGGCTTGATTGGTTCGGCATATCATATTGTATTGCTCCAGCCTGAGTCAGTCTTTAAGGGTGTGCAAACGGCAGCTACGAGCACTGTCACAATGGGTAAGGAGACCTTGCTTCTTTCAGCAACTGAGTTTCTTGTCTGAAGATGCCTTCATTCAGCTAAATGGACAGCCCATTGTTGAAATTATTGGCCTCTCAAGTAAAGTGACTGGTGAGGCAGGTATGGTCTGGTGATTTTGTGCTGGAGGCTGAGTGCTCCTGGCTTCTGTCCCCAGGTTTGCCACTGACTTTGTTGGCCATTCGGTAACTCAAACTTCACCACTCGGCCTCTGAGTTCCCATCTGTAAAATGTTTACATGCACAAACTTGTGTAGTGTGAGGCTTAATTAATTTTGGTGAAGTGCTTAGAGATCTTGGTATGAAAGGTTCTGTGTAAATTCAGGACATTATAGTTGGTGTTTCCTTTCAGCCATATTCTTTGTTCCCTACTGCTGCTCTTGAAATGTCAGATTAGTCTGGGTATAAATTACATGTTTTGAGGTGGATAATTTAATATCAGTAACTGTAAGTGATGGCTTAAGGAGCTGCTGTCTGGATTCAACACTCACTGTATTGGTATAACTTAAAACTGAAAAAACTTAGGCTATGTCTACACTGGCAACTGAACGACAAAACTTTTGTCTTTCAGAGGTATTAACTCCCCCCCCCCCCCCCTAAAAAAAGACAGTAGTTTTGCCAATGACCAGCGCCGGCGTGAACAGCTCTTTGTAGGCAGGAACACTTTCCTGCTGACAACGCTAACGCCACTCGTTGGGGGTGGAAGTTTTTCGTTGGCAGGAAAGCCGACAAATGGCGGCTATACTGCATGCCTTTTAGAGAGACAGCTGTAGCAACACAGTCCTGACACTAAAAGCTGTGTAGTGTAGACATAAGCCTTACTCCTTACAGTTTGGAATCTCAAATATAAAACTTGAATTTTCAGTGTCTCCATGAAGGTTGTTCCACAGAAATTGCAAACAGCCAGAGCTGGAGGGAAAAATTTCATGGAAGCAAATCCCATACTTTCCTACTTCTTGTTAGCACTGATGATCCCATGCCTTCTGGTCGATGGGGTCTCCTTCTGATCCCTTCCCTCAGATGACTATTCCAAACCAATCTCTGCCATAATACTTGTGCAGAGAGCCTGAAAATGGTTTCTTACCTCTGTCTGCATTTGGGGTACACAGGTTCTCCAGAAGAAGCAAGAGGAGGTCACATGCTGCCAATTTTCTTCCCCATTCTGTACTGTCCTCTCTGATTCTTCAGCATGCTGTGCCTGCAGTACCAAATGTTGACTTCTATCCAGAAACTCTTCATTTTCTCTGATGCACGCAGGGTTGATACTTGGGTCTGTAGTCCTTTAACCTTCCAATAGTCTCTTCCAATATGGAGACCAGCTTGCACTTCATACAGACAAAGTCACTTCTATCCTCTGGGAGAAAGACAAACGTGGCACATCCTGTGCAGGTCACAACAGCTGATTGCTCACTATCCATATTGTCTTCCTTCTACGAGCCTCTTCAGATGTTGTACTTACTGCTCACAGAAGCCTGAAAGGCAAAAACTCTGTGGGAACTCCCCCCACGCACACTTCCTCTGTTCGCAGCTCACTCAGTTCACAAGTGGCTGCTGTTTTTAATAAGGCTTCTGGCTCAAAGCAGTTGCCCCAACTCAAAGCCTTCCCTTCAATCAACCACTCAAGGCCCACCTGGAACAAAGCACTCCCAAATCACACTTTTCAAACAAACCACCACACAATCAAACAGTCATGCTTTTCAAACAAACAAACACATGGTCAAACAGTCCCTGCAACTAGCGCCAGTCAAGCAAATGGTCACAGCAGACAGACACTCGGATATTCAACCCACCAGCTCACAACACAGCCCCTCTAATACAGCACTCACCGTAGCGCCTCTTGGACGGTTCTCAGGCAAACTCCCTCTGTTTGCTTCTCTGTTCACACTAGGTGGCTCCTTGCCTTAAGTTAGCCAGTGAGCTGGCTAGGGAGGCGCTATGGGATATTCTGATGTGAAGCTCCATCAGTCTCTTCTGTTGACACTGTTGTGCTCTGGATAAATAATGAAAGCATGACCCAATGACTCTTTTAAGTGTTTATCCACAGTGAAATCGTAATTTGGCCAGAGAGAGAATGGGAATCAAGCTGCAGTTCAGTGGTTAGGGTACCCACCTGGAAGGTGGGAGACCCTGGGTCCAGTTCATTGCTCCAGTCATTTTCTCATTAGTTATCCACAGTGGAGCAGCTTCAGCAGGAGAGAGTGAGTGCACCTAACATCAGAATAGACCATAAAGACCCCAGTTCAAATCCTTTCTCCCCATCAGGCGGAACCTGGTTATCCCAAAGCCCAGGGAGTGCTCTAACCACTGAGCTAAAAGTTACAAGGTGGGTGTCACCATCTCCACATCTCCCTCCAGCTGGATTTGAATGAGAACTAATCTTGTAAGCGGTCTCTGAGCATCCACACCTACTGTATTGGGCCCCTTAGGTGGCTGAATGCTTGTCCTTCCCTGGTTGGTGAATCATTCTGGGGCATAGGCTGGATTAGGTGTCTGGATGCTTATGTAGTGAGGGAGCAATGCATGTACCCAGAAGCAGGATTTTTCAAGCCTTGTCATCTAGGCAGCTTAGCTGACTGGACCTAGTTGGTTTGCAGTCCTTCCTCAGACACTTCCTTGGAAGATTCAGTGCATATATTGGGGGAAATGCTAGCAAGAAAGAGTGCGGAATAGTGGGGTGGAGTATAATACTAGTGACTATTGAAAACCCTTTAGGGAAACTAATAATCCCTTTAGCAGTTCTCACTCCTGAAAAGGAATTTGTTGATCATTATTCATAAGGCCACCCAGTAGTTTGGAGGTAGGTGCTCTGCATTACTGCATGAGATGCTGTATTTTGAATCCCAGGTCCAAGATGGCAGAAGCATGGAGGCTGGGGTTGCGTGCTCAGTCTGTTGGGTTCATGTTCTCTTATGCTCTTTTTAGCAAGAACTGGCATTGATAAGCTCTAATTGAAAACTGTTGCAGAGCCCTGTATTGTAATACTACGTCACAGTCTGTAGGCTGACTGTGACTTGTATCATAAACACCCAGACTAGACCTAGAAGAAAGGGTACAGAGTTGCCCAGGTGGGGGTGTAGTAACATATCTGAACAAACAGGAAGTTGTGTCACAAAAATGGTTTGATTTGTTTTCTGGCAGCTTTTTGCTTACACAAAACATGTGGGAGTGTGGATGCTGAATCCAGCTGGTCGGGCTGTCTGCTTCATCTGACTAGAAAATGCCATTTTTCTGTGACTTACTGATAATTGTTCATGGCAATAAATATTTATTCCTTTGCTTCCCAAGAAGGTTCAAACCATAACTCTGGCTGTTCCTGGTGCACCAGGCCTCTGGGTAGTATGTTTTCAGCACTGTAGATCTCAGTTCCTTGCTTGCTGTATCCCTTACTCCTTACCTTTTCCTTACAGCTACTTTGGGAGCAGTATTTGGATTGACCACTTGCCTCAGTGCCCACGTCCGGGAGGACCCGGAGGATGCCCTGAATTATTTCATAGGCGGTTGTGCATCAGGCATTGTCTTGGGTGCAAGAAGTAAGTTGTGGTCAGCATAGAGGTTTAAATCAACAGCATGAAGTATTTTTAATGCATTTATATAAATTCTATAAAATTGTCTAATTCTTAAACCCCTGTCTACAGGAAGTTACCTCCTTCCCATGGAAATGTATTGTATGATGCATAAGAATCTAGTCCATGGATATGATATATTAAAATTGGATCTGCTTAGTTGCCATGGTGATATGCACACCTCTCAAACATCAGTCTCTAAGAGCCTGTGGTGGGCCACTGAAATGAACCCCACCTCAATTAAAAAATTGCTCACCAAGAAAAATTGCAACATGCCCTCATAGATTTAGTCCTTTCAGGAAAAGGCATGTCCCAGAAGATGAGCGGAGGCCATGCCAAATTCAGAAGGGCTCCATTGGACCAATCCAGTCTGGTCAAGGTTCAGAAAATTAAGCTGGTCTGGGCTGGTACCAAAATAAACACTGATAGATTGGGGGGGCCAAAGCTAGCTTCAAAGATGAACTGCAAAATAAAAATGGAGTTAACCCCATGAGCCAGCTTGTGTGTACAGAATGGAGTTTAACTACTCAGAAATTATTTTTCTCTGAAATTCTCGACACCTCAGTTCATAGAAGATGTCCCAGAATATATCACTGTGACATTGGATACCAGAAATCCTGTTGCAGTCCATGATGCAACCCAGTAATGCATCCTGGAATATCTTCAGCAAACCAAGAAAGGTTTACAGAGATTGGGGAAAGAAGGCTGCGCTTGTTTTTATGCTGAATGCACCTTCAGCCTGGTTAATGGGGCAATATGTCTGTTACAATTGTAGTTCTAATCTCAAATGCGATGATGTAACCAATTAACTATGGGGCTCCGTGCTTACTGTTTAACAAATGTGACTCACTTTACAGGTAAAGAGGTGTTCTTAATTTAGCTGCTAGCTCTGCAAATTCTCCATGTACTCTGAGAGTCAAGCTGATTTCTTGCCTCTTGCACATCACTAACAGGCCCGCAGGGACACTTATGGAGTCCTATTGTCTTCAGTGGGTTTTCTTCAGGTATAGATGATTTGAACTTAAAAAATGTTGATCAGGAAGAAATTGAATCTGGCTCTACTTTTCTTAGCTGTGTTGGCTTCCGAGTTAATGGGAGTAAAAACCAGGGAACATTTTAGTTCCTAAAGTAAGCAATTTGGATTAGATTCACATAGGAGACAGGTCTATGGGATAAGAGGGCTTGATACCTCAGAAACTGCCTGGGCTAGAAACAATGGAAAACCATGTATCTTTAAGAAAAGAAATCCTAAATTTCTACTTCCCATCAGCCCTTTGGGCTGCCTGCAGTCAAGTATCAATATCAAAAGAAAAATCCAAATGTGTTAAGTTAACAATATAAAGTATGAGTAAATCTTAACATATCTTTCTTTCACTCTCTTCCCAGCTCACAGCTATGCCACTGGTTCCTCAGCATGTGTGGCGCTAGGACTTCTGGCTGCTTTTACAAAGATAGGCAAGCGAGAAGGCTGGAAGATAATAGGACCTCCCAGACTCTAAATGTAGGCTGGCTCCTGTCTCGGAAATGTTTTTCAAATGTCCTGTGTAATAAATTATCCTGGAATAACACAGATACTGCTGACTCAGGGTGTCTCTCATTGAATTTGAAGTTGAATGATACTCAAGGAACATAGTTTTATAAATTAAATAGTAACTGAGATGCAAGAAGATCTAGTAGTTAGAGCAAGGAACTAGGATTTGGGACTCCTGGGTTCTCTTCTAGGATGTGCTGCATGACCATAAGCAAGTCACTTTGTCTACATACCTCTGTATTATTGCAAAAAGAGATTGAGAGGGAGAATAGAGTGAAAGTATGTTTGTCTTTGGAAGATTCCTCTCCCTGTCTTGACTTGAAGTGGGCACATCTTATTTGAATTAGAGAGTTCAGGGGCCATTTACTGAGACTTCTAACAATGACACACTGGAGTTAACAAACACTTCAAATGTAGCACTGGGTTGGTTTAGATTCAAAGTAAAACAAGTTTATGAACAAAGTCAGAAATGGTTATCAGCAAGTTAAAGTGAAAAACACTTTCTAGTGAGTGAGACTTATCATCATGCTCTCACATGGCTGTGGGTGAACCAAGCCTGGGTCTGTAGTGTTCAGGGCCCTGCATGTGACCATATATTGGGTACATGGACACACAGTTTGTTCATGCACTCTGTGCTCATGCTACATACATAAATGCACACATCGAGTGTGCACAGTACACATGAGCGCGCACAGTGCACAGAAGCTCATGGACACACTACACATGTTCATATGCACTCAAACTTCAGGTGCAGACATTATGCATGCCTGCATGCACTGTGTGAATGAGGTTAATATGAATTTACCAAGTTTGCAATTGGATTTTAAGCTGAAGTCTGACAAAATAGATTTGCTAATTTGGTAAGTGTGGTAGCCAATATGATAGAATTTCATTAGAAATAACCCTTTTTATTGTGTCCAGCTTACTCATTTTAATGCTCTGTTCATTTCTAGGTTTACCTTTGACTGTATTTCTCGATCAAGGAATTAGTTATTCTTAACCAATCAGTTAGTTAATTCACCCAGAACCACATAAATTCATCAATCAAACGTAGACACAACCAATGATCTAGGCATGTACTGAACACACCAATACACATGCTGTCTTGTAACCAGTTAACATAGACCAGTGTAGGGGGTCCAGCAACTATACCAAAGAACAATGCAAATCACCAAGTTTGGTGCTCATTGTTGCCAGGTGCTGTTCAACTGCTCCTAACAGGCCTGACAAACTCACTAAACCTAGCACACTGTTTTCATGGCATTTATCCAAAACGGATGTCATGGGAGCTCTCTAATAAAAACTTATGTCATACTAAGCCTCATAATCAGTGAGATGTATGTATGATTGATCTTTAAGGAATTGTGTATATGTATAATTTTAAAGTCTGTGTTAAGGTAGGGTTGACAAGTCGGTTTTTGCCAACTAGAGGATGTATGTTCACCTGTCTGCCTCAGTTCACGTGTAAATTAAGCATTGTAGCCCAGCACAATGGAAGCCCTGTTTGCATAAGAAGTCAATATGAGGATGTGAAGTCAAAATAAAGTCAGCACACCAGAGAACAAACCCTGGGGCAGGGTGTCATTCTGACTTTAAGGGCCAACAGTGAACTTCAGGGATAGAAGGAGAAGGCAAAAGGACACCTCTTGTTTATTCTGCACCTGAGGCAGTAATCAAGCAGCCAGGGTTGGAATTGCTGCAAGCAGGCTTTAGGTGAGAATGGACAGCTGGCAGGTGGTTAGCCTAGTAAAGTTAAGTTTAGTCTCTAGAAGGTGAATATTGATATTGTGTTTGTAACTTTTCTGTTTCCATTATCCTTATTCACTATCTCTATAATCTTAGCCTTTAATAATAGACTAATAGTGAAAACAATCATAAATCTATCTCAGTGCTGTGGTGTTATATAGAAGCTGATCCTCAGTTGATTCAAACAAGCTTGTGTATGCATTGTCCTGTTAGGGATAGCAAACTGGTGTTTCTATAAGTAGCCAGTGACAGGGATTGGATATCATAGGGGAATGTGTCAAAAGGGCTCAGGGACTGGGGTACATCTATAGTTAACCTGCAAGGCGAAGACAGGGCTGGCATAGCCCAGAGAAGAATGCTTGAGTGGCTGAAAGGCAGGTGGTGTTAGGGAGCTGACACTCAGCCAGGCACAGGCAGGACTTCTTCACACTGCAAGCAGGGGCTAACAAGGTGACTCACAGTCCTGGATACCCTGAGAATCATCACGAGCTCATGCCTTGATCACATTTATAGTATGCAAATAAAATAAAGTCCAGACCAGTGATATACATATATGATGCCTTAAAAAGGCCAATTTATCAAAGCTGAAAACAATTGTGAGCCAAATCAGTGGGAGGAAGAATTTAATCAGAAAAATGACTGATTATCAGACTGATAATTGGGACTTGTTTAAGAACATTTTATTAGATGCAATAAAGTCACAATCCCACAATGGATGAAGAAGGCCATATTGGTTCAAAAACTGAGCTGCTTTTTATAGCTGCCTTCACTTCCCACTTAGAGGGGACGTGAAGGCAGCTATAAAAAAAAATAGTATATAACAATTGGAAGAAAGGGAAAGTTGATAGTAATGAATATAAATCAGAAGCTAGGAACTGTAGAAAATGGACAAGGGACACAAGGCGAAATCTACATCCAGAAAGTTAAGGTTAATCAGGAGTTTTTAAGGCACATTAGGAGCAAAAAGAATCCTGATAATAGTCTGGTCGATTAGGAGATGGAATTTGTAGAATTATCAATAATAACAAAGAAAAGGCCAGTCAACCTGACTTCAATGCCTAGGAAGCTACTAGAGCAATGTATAAAACATTCAATTTGCAAATACCTGGATGCTGAAGGGGTAATTACTAGTAGCCAGCATGAATTTACTAAGAACAAATCATGCCAAACCAGATTTATTTCCTTCTTTGACAGGGTAAGTGGTTTGGTGGATAGGGGCAATGCATTGGACATAATATATCTGGATTTCAACAAGGCTTTTGACAGTCCCACGTGGCATTTTGATAGGTAAGCTGGAGAAATGTGGGCTGAGCAGAACTACCATTAAGTGGATATATAATTGGTTAAACAACTGCAAACAAAGAGTAACTATTAATGAAATGATGTCAGATTGGAAGGAGGTCTCAAGTGGGGTTCCACAGGGATCTGTTGTTGGTCTGGTGGTGTTTAACATCTTTATTAGTGACCTGGACGTAGGAACGGAGAGCAAACTGACCAAATTTGCAGATGACACACAGCCGGGGGGAGGGGGAGTTTGCCAATGCTTTGCAAGATAGAGCTAAAATTCAGAGGGATCTTTATAGATTGGAGAACTGGGCTATAGACAACAAAATGAAATCCAACAAAGACAAATGTAAGATGCTACACTTAGGGAAGAAAAACTAAATGCACAAATACTGAATGGGGGATAACTGGCTTGGCAGCAGCACTGCTAGGAAAGATCTGTGAATTGTGGTGGATCACAACCTCGACATTGAGTCAGCAGTGTGATGCTGTTGCAAAAAAAAAAAGCAAATGCTCCAACACAGACCCAGGGTCTGAATCACGTGCCTCAAAGCTGCAGGCTTAACTGAAAGCAGATTAAGAAGTGTTCCTGTCTTTAACACTCAGATGCCCAACTCCCAATGGGGTCCAAACCCCAAATAAATCCATTTTACCCTGTATAAAGGGTATCATAAACACTGATAGAGAGATATGCACAGCTGTTTGCCCCCTCCCGGTTTTAATACATACTCTGGGTTAATTAATAAGTAAAAAGTGATTTTATTAAATACAGAAAGTAGGATTTAAGTGGTTCCAAGTAATAGCAAACAGAACGAAGTGAATTACCAAATAAAATAAGTAAAACACGCAAGTCTAAGCCTAATACAGTAATAAAACTGAATACTGATAAAATCTCACCCTCAGAGATGTTTCAATAAGTTTCTTTCACAGACTGGATGCCTTCTTAGTCTGGGCACAATCCTTTTCCCTTGTTCCAGCGCAGGTGGTAGCTAGGGAATTTCTCATGACTGCCGCCCCCTTTGTTCTGTTCCACCCCCTTATATAGCTTTGGCACAAGGCGGGAATCTTTTGTCTTTCTGGGTCCCCACTCCCCACTTCTAAATAGAAAAGCACCAGGTTTAAGATGGATTTCAGTACCAGGTGACATGGTCAAATTTCCTGTTAGACTCCAAGCCTTCATTCCTCCCAGCCTGACTCATAGGAAGCCTGCCTGCAAACAAAGCCATCCACAGTCAATTGTCCTGGCTGATGGGAGACATCAAGATTCCAAACCACCATTAATGGCCCACACTCTGCATAATTACAATAGGCCCTCAGTTATATTTCTAGTTTCATATGCAAGAGTGATACATTTATACAAATAGGATGACCACACTCAGTAGATTATAAGCTTTGTAATGATACCTTACAAGAGACCTTTTGCATGAAGCATATTCCAGTTACATTATATTCACACTCATTAGCATATTTTCATAAAATCATATAAAGTGCAATGTCACAATAGTACTGCTCTATTTGGTGCTGGTTGGAAGCTCCTTCACTGGAGGTTTTCAAAAGGACACAACAAATCCTATGTCTTGGCAGGGGGCTAGACTAGATGACTTGCAGTCCCTTCTAATCCTATCATTCTAAGACAGAAGTGTTCAATAAATATATCTGTTCGGTATGTGGGAAAAACGAGATGATGTAGTCATTTCATATGACAATACTCCATTCCACTAGTATTTCAGGAACATATTAAACAGCAGTGACTAAAGTTAGATATTTTAAAATCAGGAGGTCCAGATAACTTGCATTCCAAGAGTTTTAAAAGAGCTGGCTGAGGAGCTTGCCGGACCCTTAATTTTGACCTTCAATAAGTCTTGGAGCACTGGAGAGGTTCCAGAAGACTGGAAGAAGACTATTGTGCCAATTTTTAAAAAGGGTAACTGGGATGACCTGGGTAATTATATGTCTATCCATCTGACATCAATCCCTGCAAGATAATGGAGTGGTTGATATGGGACTAGATTAATCAAGAATTGAGGATAAGATAATTAATGCCAATCAATACTTATTTTTGAAAATAGATCCTGTCTTGATATCTTTTATTGAAGAGATTACAAGTTTGGTGGATAAAGGTAATAGTGTTCATGTGATAGGATAGACTACTGTAAGGCATTTGATTTGATACCATATGACGTTTTGATTAAAAAATAGAAACTTATAAAATTGACACAGACACATTAAGTGGATTAAAAGCTGCCTAAACGATAGGTCTCAAAATGTAATTTAACTTTTTTATTAATGACCTGGAAGAAAACAAAATCATCACTGATAAAATTTGCAGATGACACAACAATTGGGGGAGTGGTAAATAATGAAGACGTCAGATCTCTGATTCAAAGTAATCTGGATTGTTTGGTAAATTGGGTGCAAGCAAATAATATGCATTTTAATATGGCTTAATGTAAATGTATACATCTATATAAAAAAAAAGAATGTTAGCCATACTTACTGGATGGAGGCATTTTTTTTTTCTAATTTATAGTTGAAAATTATTTTTTCCTTAAAAAAATGTCATTTGCTTTTACATGAAAATTTGATCTTTTGTCAAATATTTTGACTTAGTTGAAGAATCTATTTTTTCCATTTTTCTCAAGTTTTTAAAGTGGAAATATCAATTTTTCCATTTTATTGCAAAAATACACTTTTATCATACAATATTGTTGTATACAATCAGTTGCTGATCACTTGCTGTTCAGACTCCCTGTCTCTATAGACTGGTAAACCTTTGAAATGGAGTCTACTGAAAAGTAAAACCCAGACCTAGCTTCTCTCTTCTGCTGGGTGTAGTCATGCTGTCTCTTCCCCCACTTGTTAGCTTGATAGCTTTGTTTATCTGGCATGCCAGGATGCCTTCGTTGGGTACGTCTACACTACGGGATTAATCCGAATTTAGATCATTCGAATTTGGGAAACAGATTGTATAAATTCGATTGTATGCGGCCACACTAAGCACATTAATTCGGCAGTGTGCGTCCATGTACCGGGGCTAGCGTCGATTTCTGGAGCATTGCACTGTGGGTAGCTATCCCATAGCTATCCCATAGTTCCCGCAGTCTCCCCTGCCCATTGGAATTCTGGGTTGAGATCCCAGTGCCTGATGGGACAAAAAACATTATCGCAGGTGGTTCTGGGTACAGCCTCACCCCTCCCTCCCTCCCTCCCTGCATGAAAGCAACAGACGGCAGACAACCATTTCACGCCTTTTTTCCTGGGTGAACACTGCAGACTCCATACCATGGCAAGCATGGAGCCCACTCAGCTCCAGACAGTAGTCATGAACATTGTAAACACCTCGCGCGTTCTCGTTGAGTTTATGCTGAGCCAGGACCAGAAAAACGAGGCGAGGAGGACGCGGCGGCGGGAGCGCAGTGACCAGCGTGATGAGGACATGGACATGGACACGGACACAGAATTCTCTCAAACCGCAGGCCCCAGTGCTTTGGAGATCATGTTGTTAATGGGGCAGGTTCTATCCGTGGAACGCCGATTCTGGGCAAGGGAAACAAGCACAGACTGGTGGGACCGCATAGTGTTGCAGGTGTGGGATGATTCCCAGTGGCTGCGGAACTTTCGCATGCGTAAGGGCACTTTCATGGAACTTTGTGACTTGCTGTCACCTGCCCTGAAACGCCAGAATACCAAGATGAGAGCAGCCCTCACAGTTGAGAAGCGAGTGGCGATAGCCCTGTGGAAGCTTGCAACGCCAGACAGCTACCGGTCAGTCGGGAATCAATTTGGAGTGGGCAAATCTACTGTGGGGGCTGCTGTGATGCTAGTAGCCAAAGCAATCATTGAGGTGCTGCTACGAAAGGTAGTGACTCTGGGAAATGTGCAGGTCATAGTGGATGGCTTTGCTGCAATGGGATTCCCTAACTGTGGTGGGGCGATAGATGGAACCCATATCCCTATCTTGGCACCGGAGCACCAGGGTAGCCAGTACATAAACCGCAAGGGGTACTTTTCAATGGTGCTGCAAACACTTGTGGATCACAAGGGACGTTTCACCAACATCAACGCGGGCTGGCCGGGAAGGGTTCATGATGCTCGCGTCTTCAGGAACACTATTCTGTTTAAAGGGCTGCAGCAAGGGACTTACTTCCCGGACCAGAAAATAACCGTTGGGGATGTTGAAATGCCAATAGTTATTCTTGGGGACCCAGCCTACCCCTTAATGCCATGGCTCATGAAGCCATACACAGGCAGCCTGGACAGGAGTCAGGAGCTGTTTAACTACAGGCTGAGCAAGTGCAGAATGGTGGAAGAATGTGCATTTGGCAGTTTAAAAGGTCGCTGGCAATCGCTACTGACTCGCTCTGACCTCAGCCAAAGAAATCTCCCCATTGTTATTTCTGCTTGCTGTGTGCTCCACAATCTCTGTGAAAGTAAGGGGGAGACCTTTATGGCAGGGTGGGAGGCTGAGCAAATCGCCTGGCTGCTGATTACGCGCAGCCAGACACCAGGGCGATTAGAAGAGCACACCAGGAAGCAGTGTGCATCAGAGAAGCTTTGAAAACCAGTTTCATGACTGGCCAAGCTACAGTGTGAAATTTCTGTTTGTTTCTCCTTCATGAAAACCCGCCCCCTTTATTGACTCATTCTCTGTAAGGAACCCACCCTCCTCCTTCCCCCAGCTTGCTTTCAAACCAAATAAAGTCACTATGGTTTAAAAATCATTTATTCTTTATTCATAGATTATAAAAAGAGGGAGGGAACCCGGGTGGGGTTTGGGAGGAGGGAAGGAAAAGGCCATTAAAAAATGGTTAAAAAAATGACAGCCTTTTGCTTGGGCTGTCCACTGGCGTGGAATGGGAAGGTGTACGGAGCCTCCCCCCCCCGCGTTCTTACACGTCTGGCTGAGGAGGCTATGGAACATGGTGAGGGGGGAGGGGGGTTATACAGGGGCTGTAGCGGCACTCTGTTATCCTGCTGCCGTTCCTGAAGCTCCACCAGACGCCGGAGCATGTCTGTTTGCTCACGCAGCAGCCCCAGCGTTGCATCCCGACTCCTCTGATCTTCCTGCCGCCACCTCTCACCTCGAGCGTCTCTCCTCTCCTCACGTTGGTCCCTCCTGTCCTCACGTTGGTCCCTCATGTCCTCACGTTGGTCCCTCCTGTCCTCACGTTCACTGGCTTCTTTCCTATACTTTGAAACCGTGTCCTTCCACTCATTCAGATGAGCTCTGTCACTGCGGGTGGATTCCATGATTTCTGTGAACATGTCGTCTCGCGTCTTCTTCTTCCGACGTCTTATCTGTGATAGCCTTCGGGATGGAGGAGGGAGGCTTGAAGAATTTGCAGGTGCTGGAGGGAGGGAAAAAAGGAGAGAATTTTTTAAAAAGATACATTTTGCAGAACAATGCTTATACTCTTTCACGGTGACCAACACTATTCACATTACATAGCACATGTGATTTCTGTGCAAGGTCGCATTTTGCCTCTTAATATTGAATGCCTGTGGCTTTGCTGCTAGAGATCACAGACGCAGGTCCGGGCAACAGAATTCGGCTTGCATGCAGCCATGGTAAGCCATTGTCTTTCGGCTTCTGCGCCCTCCTTTCCCACATACCAAGCAAAGCCCCTTGAGTGCTGTGGTTTTCCTGTTAACCTTCAGCAGCAGAAAACAAACTAACCCCCCCCCCCATCCAATTCTCTGGATGATCGCTTTATCCCTCCCCCCACCGCGTGGCTGGTATCAGGGAAGATCACTGCAGGAACCAAACTAACACCCCCCACCCTGCCATGAATTCTCTGGGATGATCGCTTTATCCCTCCCCCCACCGCGTGGCAGGAACCAAACTAACACCCCCCACCCCGCCATGAATTCTCTGGGGTGATCGCTTTACCCCTCCCCCCACCGCGTGGCTGGTATCAGGGAAGATCCCTGCAGGAACCAAACTAACACCCCCCACCCCGCTATGAATTCTCTGGGATGATCGCTTTACCTCTCCCCCCACCGCATGGCTGGTATCAGGGAAGATCCCTGCTAGCCAAACGCGAAAAGCTCTGGGCCAATCACCCCCCCGCACCGCGCGCTCGCCTAACTGCAGGGAAGGATTTCTTTTCAGCCACAGGCAAACAGCCCAGTAGGAAAGGCCACCTCTGTCCCCTTCATTAAATTCCCATATTTCAACCAGGTTACCATGAGCGATATCACTCTGTGGTGACGACACAGGAAAGGAAATAGAGCACCAGGTTTGTGGTAGCTAGATAGCTTCACAAGCTTTAAGCCAAAAAGCCTCTAGGAAAACTTTTCCTGGGGTTTTTATTTTTTTCCTTACTTTGTTTACAACACTTTTTAGTGGTTACATTTTTGCGCATAGAAAAGCCAGGCAGTATACATGCACATAAGATAACGAACCCATCTCTTGAGCGCGTGAACACCAGCTGCGAGGGTACAATCAAATTAGCCAAAAGGTTTTCCCAAACACAGACGCTGGGTTGAAGGTCACTCCTGCCTCGTTGCCATGGGAGCAGTTTGCCACGCCCGTGGGCTGGCGATTCGGGAGCTATGCATTCCTACATCACTCTCCTGAGGATTACACAGCAAGATAAAGAACGGATGTTGCTTGAATGCCAGCAAACACCGGGACCATACGCTGCCAGGCTTTGTCAGGCAATGATACCAGATTACTTGCTATAATCATGGCGTGGTCAAGTGTCCTACCATGGAGGACGGAATAAGGCTGCACTGCCCAGAAACCTTGTGGCAAGGCTTTTGGAGTACCTCCAGGAGAGCTTCATGGAGATGTCCCTGGAGGATTTCTGCTCCATCCCCAGACACGTTAACAGACTTTTCCAGTAGCTGTACTGGCTGCGAATGCATCCCAAGTCCTCAGGGCAAAGTAATCATTAAAAACCCTTGCTTTTAAAACAAGTTGTATATTTTAAAAGGTAAACTCACCTGAGGTCCCTTCCATGGGGTTGTGGTCTTGGATACTGGCTTGGGAGGGTTGGGAGGGTACTTCAGTCAGGCTGAGAAAAAGATCCTGGCTGTTGGGGAGAACGGAGTGCTGTGTGCTCTCCGCAAGCTCGTCCTCCTCCTCCTCTTCCCCCTCCGCAGAATCCTCAGGTGTAGCTGAGATTATCCCTGCCTCGGAATCCACGGTCAGAGGTGAGGTAGTGGTGGCGGCACCCCCTAGAATTGCATGCAGCTCGGCGTAGAAGCGGCATGTCCGCGGCTCTGACCCGGAGCGACCGTTTGCCTCCTTTGTTTTTTGATAGGCTTGTCTGAGCTCCTTGACTTTCACGCGGCACTGATCTGAGTCTCTATTGTGGCCTCTCTCCATCATGCCCTTGGAGATTTTTTCAAAAGTTTTGGCATTTCGTCTCTTTGAACGAAGTTCTGCTAGCACTGAATCCTCTCCCCATATAGCGATCAGATCCAGTACCTCCCATATGGTCCATGCTGGTGCTCTTTTTCGATTATCGGCCTGCATGGTTACCTGTGCTGATGAGCTATCTGCGGTCACCTGTGCTCTCCACGCTGGGCAAACAGGAAATGAAATTCAAATGTTCGCGGGGCTTTTCCTGTCTACCTGGCCAGTGCATCCAAGGTCAGATTGCTGTCCACAGCGGTCACAATGGTGCACTGTGGGATAGTTCCCGGAGGCCAATACCATCGAATTGCGGCCACACTACCCCTAATTCGAACTGACAAAATCGATTTTGGCGCTACTCCGCTCGTCGGGGTGGAGTACAGAAATCGATTTTAAGCGCCCTTTATTTCGAACTAAATGGCTCCGTTGTGTGGACGGGTGAAGGGTTAATTCGAATTAACGCTGCTAAATCCGAATTAAAGTCGTAGTGTAGACCAGGCCGTTGTCTTTGCCTGCTGATCAAAGTGGTCCACACATGCTGATCCCCCAATAACCTTGTGAGGTTTGATGGTTCTGTTTAGTACACATGTAAATTGCAATTCCATTGTTTCTGGTTGACCCTGCTTCATTTGTAATCAAGACCTGTACAAACCTGTTTACTAGCTCCCCCTGACATGCCTGTTTTAAACACACTTTAGTCATAATTCCAGTGTATGTCTTTTACTCTGAATACACATTTCATGATGCCTCACAAGGCATATTTTGTACAAACATTATTACAATGGTGTAAACAGAGTGAATACAGGAGTGCTTAGTGTCACAAGGCATATGGAAGTTGCTACCACTGGATCCTTGAGGCTGGCAGGGGTAGCTGCTTGCCACCACATCTGAATCCCTGAGGCACATGGGATGGGATGCAGATGGTCGTGTTATGCAACCATTGGATCCCCAAGGCTGGTAGAGGTGGGTGTGGGCAGATGGATGCCGTTGCCACAGGATTCTTGAAGCCTGAGGAGAGGGTGTGTTGGGGGGGTGGAGATAGCCAGGTGCCACTGCGACCGGATCCTTGTGGATTACAGGGATCCAGTGATGGTAGTATCCAGCTGCCCCCACCACCATGGCTGATGTCAGATATCCAGTGTTGGCAGAACCCTGCAGCCCTCACCTGGCCCCATTGTTACCCGGGGTTCTTTTAACCCAAAGCTCTCGGTAACTTTTACTCTGTGTGAGGTGGGATCAGGAAATAAATCAAGGGAGACACGGCCATCCGACCAATAGATGGCTGGCACAAATAGGACAACACAAGAGTGCTTTCACTTAAAGCTAAACTTTACTTAGTCTCAAGCACTTACACACATCCGCAACAGGTTAGTGAAACACCCCCAACCCTCAATAATTACCGAAGCTGAGCGTGGCTTTCGAGTGGCACCGTGACAGGCTTCAGCTGGCCAGGCTTCGTCTGCCGGTGGGCACCCGGAGATGTGTCCAGAGGGAGTGTCCCTGAAGAGCCCCTCCTGAGAAGTCCAATTACCTCAAACTTTTCCCCCTTATTTATACATTAGTAATACCATGACATATCCCTTAAAGAAAACTTGCTAAGCAAGCAGGGTTAAAAGGTCAGACACCTTATGATTGCCAATTAACCAGAGGTTTTTTTTCCAGAGTGTCCATGCCTTTGGGCCCTGACAAACTGAAGGACATAAATCCACACCATGTAGAGGTTAAAGCATAGGGGTTTATTACACACAGCGCTGGCGGAGTGTCACCTGG
>NW_020665013.1:2696421-2708028 GCF_002925995.2 Terrapene triunguis
CATATACCAGGTTGTTATATAACATGCACATGGATTTTAACCCTTCACAAACATTCCCGGGGGCACATATAAACAGACTTCTTGTTTTTCTACAATACATGCATCAGCAATTTTAACACTCTTAGCAGGAAGGTCACGGGGTCAAGCTGCCCTCTCTGTGGCACCCAAAACCCCCTCCCCTCCTGTCTGGTTACACTGAGGCCGCTGCATGACCAATTTACGACCTGCTGACTGGGCTATTCTGTTAGCAATAAGCAAGAATGGTTCAGTATGGCCTGTTAACTTGTCCACTGTTAGAAACAAGCGATAGTGGTTTAGGCACTTTAGTGGTTTGCCAAAATCTCCCCGAACACCATGTCACCCTCAGTGATCCAATAGTGGTGATGCACAGGTGCCTCCCACCCTACCCCCTAGGGATCCAGTTGCGGCCTCAGGGATCCAATGGTGGAGGCACCTGGCTGCCTATCCACACCAGCCTTAGGGATCTGGTGGCCATGGCATCTGGCCATGCTTCTGCTGGCCTAATGGATCCTGCTGGCCTAATGGTGGCCACCTTCAGCAGCCCATACCCCTCTGTCAGCCTCAGGGATCCAGTGGTAGTGGCACCTGACTGTCCCCTCACTCCCTGCTGGTCTCAGAGATCAAATGATATGCAGCATCCAGCCGAACACTCTAACCTCAGGAATCCAATAGTGGAGGCATCTGGTCACCCCTACTCCCTGCTGATCTCAGAAATCCTGTTTGGTGGCACCTGGTTATCCCCCCCACACCCCACATTCACCAGCCTCAGGAATCCACTGACAGTGGCACCCAGTTGTATCAACCCCCAACCCAGGGATCCAGTGGCATCAGCCACCAGACACTCCTGGCTGCAGCAATGCCCCAACCGGTGCCAGGGATCCATTGATGGCAGCAGGTGGCTGCCCCCCCCCCAGCCTTAGCAATCCAGAATTACCAGCCTCAGAGATCCAGTGGCACCTGACCACTTCCCACAACTGGTCTCTGGGATCCAGTGGCCATGGCACCCAACTGCCTCCACTCCCAAAATGGCCTCAGGGATGCAGTAGCAACAGCACCTGATTGTCCCCACGTCCCCAGCCTGGCCTTAGGGATGCAGTGGCAACAACATCCAGCTGTCCCACCTGCCCTCCTGCCTCAGGGACCCAATGGCTGTAACACCCAGCCTCACCAAGTATCATGTTCCTGGGCTAGATCTGGACTGGCTATAGTGCTTGCTAATCCACACCAGCTGTGTTCCTCATAAGAGCCTTTGATTCTCTGCTAGGCAGGGCTGAGACAAGGTGGGTGAGTGTGATGGGATCCCCAGGGTACAACCTGGAACTGGGGTACTGCTGTGTCCCCTTAACTCTTCAGCCTGCGCTGTCTCTCACAATGCTTTGTTAGTGACAAGCAGCAAATCCCTCTGGGCGCTGTTATCACTCAGTACAACAGCATGTGGAGCCCCACACCCAGCTAAATTGCATGACTGCTTCCTGAGCCACTCACAAATCACACAGAGAAAGGCACCAACAAATCTTCCAAGCTCCCAGCCTTGCACCCCAGAACTGTACCATCTTGCCCTGGTCAGAAGTCTGACCAGTATAAGTTCATTACCCAGTCCACCCCCCCTCGATGTGGAGAGAACACATACTAGGCTTTGTAAACTGAGCTGAGATTCCCCAAGCACTTCAACTGAAACACACTGTTTTAGGAAAAATATAAAACAGATTTATTAACTACAGAAAGATAGGTTTTAAGTGATTATAAGTGGCAGGCAAAGGTCAGAGAGAGTTCCCAAAGAAAATAAAAGGGAAGCGTGCAGTCTAAACCTTAACTTTATTAAACAGGAATATTTGTATCAAGCAGTTTTTCTCACCCCACTGGATGTTGCAGGTGGGTTACGGTTCTTAATACACAAGCTTTCCCTTTAAGCCTGGGACCAGTCTCTTCAGTTCAAGTCTTTGTCTTCTCAGTGTTCTTATTGCTTCTAGCGTAGGTGGGGGGGTGTTACCCAGGGTTTTCAGAACCTAAAGTAATGGTAACTTAACTATTTCACTCCAGGAGGTGTCAGGAATAAATCAATGGGAACATAGCAATTCTGTCTGATGAAAGGTTAATAGAAGTAAGTGTGTTCTTATTTAAAACTACTATTTATTAGATTTAAGCACACACAGACATAAGTAATAGGTTTAGCGCATCCCAAATAATTACCTAGAATCTGAGGTGGTTTTGAGTAATTTGCAGCAGGTCAGCAATGGCTAGTTGCTTCCCCACTGGGGAGTATGGTGTCAGGAAAAAAACATCTTAGGATAGCTTCAGAGAACTGCTCCCAAGTACACTCTATTATATATTTTTATAACTAACTTTTACAAAACACACAGCTCATAGTGACCCCAATGGGTCATCACCTCTCCTAACTTCAATCAACTACTTATCAACAAACATTCCTAACAATCTTAGTCATAATAAGTTTCTATATCAAAGGCAACCAAATTCAAGGTCTTCATCCACTTATTTTCTTTCAGTCTCAAATTGTTGACTCTTTTCTCCCCTACTTCCATTCTGATTAGCAGAATGCATTTGACCTTATCTCCAGAAGCCCTGCTGGTTCAGATTAACCCTTAACTATGTGGAGTTATAAATTAATGGTTGCTAAATGCATACAATATGGTTGCAATTAGCTTGATCAACATCTGGGGTACACACACCCCTCAAATCTGGGGCGACAGGGGAGGAGAAAAGTAAGAGCATGATGCCCTTGTACCCTGTTTTATATTCTCAGTCCATGTGCCTAGAAAACACTTCCCCAGACATGTCCGGATGGGCTTTGCTGAGCCACAGAGTTGAGCAGTCCCCCATTGTGTGATGCTAGTGCAGATCTCTTACAGCATTGTAAATCCCTTGTTTAAAAGTCCCCTGCTGATTAATGGTAGTTTAACACCCTCCTGGGAGTGGATCACCTCCTTTGTTGTCTCTGGAGAACTAGCAGTGGACAACTCTTAAACTTACATCATATTTCAATAACAACTATACAGCAAAATCTCATAACTTCATACACAGTAATGGTATACATATTTTAACTGAACAATGGGTTTCAGCAGATTTTGACCTTTCCTATGGTATCTTACATTGCATGCCTTGTATGACATATATCATAATTATCTGACAGTGGTGAATATGGGAGTTCCAAGGTGCTGCTTTGAGGTACAGAGTCCCACAGTGAGGTATAGCTGTTATGGTTATGGTAGACTATTTGATCGTGTATTTTTAGCTGTGACACTCTGAGTACTTTCCCCAGACCTGAGGAAGAATTCTGTGTAGCTCTCTCTGTGTAGCTCTCTCACCAGCATAAGTTGGTCCAATAAAAGATATTCCCTCATCCACTCTGTCTCTCTCCTATTCTGGGACCAGCACAGCTATAACACTACATACAGGGTATGTCTGAGGTTTATTTAAATAAGGTATTTTACATGCAACACCACCCAGTGGCAAAACAGTATAATGCAGGGTAGCATTCCATTCCATCTCCCCCTTTAAGTTCTTACCATTTACAATATTTACTCTATTGTGCTATCTTCAGTACATATTAGTCTGTTAACTGTCTCTGAATCATACTGATTTTCCAATTACACGACCCAAATGCATAACAACTTGGTCATCTGGCTGTCCATTAGTTGCAACAACTGGCTATGGCTGGTTTGGAATCCTTGAGTCTTCTTCTTGTTCTGCATCTACCATCTGTAGAGTTTGCTCTGTTGATTGTACTTTCCGAGGGACAAACTGTAGTTGTCGATGGTTTCTGTTGAACTCTTCACTCTCAGTCAGGATCACATATAATTTGGGCGCTGAATTCTTCTTCTTTATGACACCTGTAGTTGTGCATCCTTTTTCTCCATCCAATTTGACATAAACACAGTCACTAGGTTCTAGAGCCAACAGTTCTCTCACTGAATGATGTCTGTGGTAAAAGTGTTCATAAGCTCTTTTAGCCTTTTTATCAAATTTGGCCACTCTCTTCATGTCTGGCCACCTTGGAGATAGGTTCTTTTCCAAGTTGGAACAGTTGTTCTGAGCTGTTTTCCCATCAGGAGTTGTTGTCTATCTGTATTGATCTGTAGCTCAGAAGAGCAAGGAATGGATCTTCCTGCTGTAGGATTTTCTTAGCTGTCTACAGACAGCTCTTCAGCCTCTCCATTTGCTTGTGTGTAAAGTGGGCTGCTAGTAACATGATCAAAATCATATTTCTTTTGGAATCACAAATTCTGCTGTCTTGTGACTTGTGGTCTGTTGTCCATCACTAGTTGTTCTGGAATACCAAAATGAGCAAAAGTGCACTTCAGCTTTTTGATAACACTGTGACATGCTATATCTTTCAAGTACATTATTTCTATATACCTGGGAAAACAGTCCATGATGGCCAGGTAATGATGTCCTCTGAATTTACATAACTCTGCAGCTAGTCTCTTCAGTAGGGTGTAATGTCCCACAGATCTCAAACACAGGCCTATCGGTCCCGAGGCAATGCTCTTCCCCCAGGTGCCACTCACCTGCTTAGCTGAGCAGGGGAAGAAAAGAACTAGTAAAGTGATAGCTCACAAAGGGTCCCACTCCTGGTTGGGGGAAATGTCCAACACCCCCAACTGGCTGGGGAGCTTTATTTAAACCAAGAAAAGCCACAGGAAATTATCTGAGCAACTAGAAGAATCCCCGAACCCTGCCTGCTTACCTGACTTCTGAGCCCCGATGTTTCATGTTCTCCTTATCCCACACTCCCTGTCTGTTCCTGGTTCCTACCTCACTTCAAGTCCCTGCTCCTACGCTCTATCCCTGATGCTGATTCCACCTCTAACCCCTTGCTTGGCACTTGACTCTATCCCGTAGGCTTGACCACCCACTCCCCAGTCATTACGTAGGGGTTTTTGTACACTCTCTTGTTCAGCATAGTCTCTTAAGTGAATTTGTACTGGATGTCCTTTCAAAACTCCAATGTCATCAAATCCTCTGTTGAGTTCTCCCTCCTTTTTCACTAGGCCCATCATGGCTGGCACGTGGAGGCTGAGAAGGCTCTTGATCTGTGGTCCTTTGATCATATACACTCTGAATGCAACTTTTATCTTTGTAAGGTTTTTTTGTAGTGAACTGGCCAATGCAGTTCAGATACATCCAGGGCTAGTCTGAGCTGCATCTGGTGACTTCAGCTCCAGGAGGGGTTGAAGGTAAGTACCTTCTGAGATGGCTGTGATGTCAGCTCCTCAGTCAAGTTTAAAGTTAATTGTCTTGCCACAAATATTCAAGTTGACTCTTCAGACAGGTTATTTGTCATCACAAGTGATAGATCCCAGAAACTATGGCTCTTGATTGTCTGTAATATGAGTCAACTACTGTGACTCTCTGTACCACGGGGGAACACCCTGCACCCCCATGTTCATCCTTGTAAAATGATTGAGTGGTATCCAATGCAAAGTTTGTCATGTCAGGTGTCTTCGGAAGTCTCATGATGCATTGAGCATTATTGTTACAGTAATGTTATAGTAATGCTATAGGTTATAATTTCATGTATATAGTTATGAGGCTGAAAATGTGTCTTCATGGCTTAAAATAAGCCCAGGCAAAAACTCTCCAGGAGCAGAGGAAGTTCACACCTCATTAGGGCATGTATGAGACAAATCCAGCAGAGCCTCACAGGAATAAAGGACATGGGCCTAGGCAGCAACAAAGGATCTGTTGGACTCTTGAGTGAGTACCTCCTTCCCTTGGTCAATCAGGGACTACAATGATGTAATGCTCACCTGACTCTGAAGAGAGGGAGCAAAGCCAAGAGGGAAGAAAGGACATGATAAAAGGGAGAGACGTTTGCCATGCTCTCTCTCTCTTCCACCTCCATCCACAGACACCACCACACCAAGCGACTGAAGCGCTGATCAAAGGAGAGAGCCTGGCTGAAGAGCAACCAGCCAGCCTGTGGTTAGAAGCATCTAAGTTTATAAGGGCATTGAATGTGTTAGGATCAGCTTAGAATGCGTTTTGCTTTTATTTCATTTGACCAAATCCGACTTGTTATGCTTTGACTTATAATCACTTAAAATCTATCTTTATAGTTAATACATTTGTTTGTTTATTCTACCTGAAGCAGTGCATTCGGTTTGAAGCATGTCAGAGACTCCCCTTGGGGTAACAAGCCTGGTACATATCAATTTCTTTGTTAAATTGATGAGTTCATATAAGCTTGCAGTGTCCAGCGGGCATAACTGGACACTGCAAGACGGAGGTTCCTAGGGTTGTGTCTGGGACCGGAGATATTGGCTAGTGTTATTCGGTTGCAGAATCCAAGGAGCAGCTTACGTGCCAGAGGCTGTGCGGGAACAGCCCAGGAGTGGAGGTTCTCACAGCAGAGCAGGGTCAGGGTGGCTCCCAGAGTCAAGGATTGGAGTGACCTGGCAGATCACCGGTCCAGATAACACCAGAGGGGAATGTCACAACTATCTATCTACTTTAAAACACTAAACAGCTGCAAAATATCATTTTTGTATTACACCATACGCCTCTGGCTGGACATGCACCATCTCTTGGGATATGACTTTTGCCATACCTTGTGCACACTAGCATAGCTAGTGGGGTGCAGGGGAAGCAGCCGCTTCCCCTCATCAAATTTTTCAAAAGCGGCTCCTAAAAGGGCCCCGCAGCTGTCCACCCCTCCCCTAGCTCACTTCCCCCTCCTCCCCTCCCCTGAACGCTCTGCCCCGCTTCTCCTCCCCCTCCCTTGCTTCCCGCGAATCACATGTTCGCGGGAAGTCTGAAAACAAGCAGGGGCAGGCCGGCAGCAGTAGGTAAGCTGGGGCGGGGAGGGACGCGAGAAGGAGGGCTCCGGGGACGTGTGGCGCAGCACAGCCCAGTCCGGCCCTGGCCTGCTCCCTCTGGCCCCGGCCAAGCGGCTCTGGCCGACCCCAGCGGCCCCGGCTCTGCTCGGGCCCTGGAGCGCCGGCCCGCTCCCGGCCCCAGCGGCTGCAGCGGAGCGTGCCAACCCACTCCTGGCCCTGGCGGCTCCGGGCCGGCTCGGCCCCGGCCCCAGCGGCACCGGCCGAGCACCCCCGGCGGCTCCGGCCCCAGCGGCTCCGGCCCGGCTCGGCCCAGGCCCCACGGCCCCAGCCCGGTCCCGGCCCTGGTGGTTCCAGCCGAGCACACCGGCCCGCTCCCAGCCCTGGCGGCTCCGGCCACGTGCACCGGCCCAGTCCCGGCCCCAGTGGCTCCGGCCCAGCTCGGCGCCGGCGCCGGCCCCGGCCCTGGCAGCTCCGGCCGAGTGCGCTGGCCTGCTCCCGGCCCTGGCGGCTCCGGCCCAGCTTGGCTCCGGCCCCAGCGGCTCTGGCCTGGCCCGGCTCAGGCCCTGGGACGTGGGCCCCAGGGCGCCGGCCCCAGTTCCGCCCGAGCGCGCCGGCCCCGGTCCCGGCCCTGGCTGAGCGGCGCCGGCCAAGCACCCCCAGCCCCAGTGACTCGGGCCTGGCTCAGGCCCCAAGGCGGTGGCCCCGGTTCCCGGAATGCAGCCAGAGCCGTGCGGCTTTCCCCCCACCTCTGCCATGAGGAGCCCTCCGGGCTTCCCAAAGGCTGTGCCCCCTGCTCCGCCGGCGGGAGCTGCCAGCCCCAGCTAGCCCTCGCCGCCAGCCCGCCCCCGGCCCCCTCCCCCCGGACCAAGCCCCTGTGAGGGGGGGGCGCAGCATGGCCACAGAGTGGCTGGAGGAGCCAAGGGGGGGGCGCGGTGTGGCCGGAGGAGCCAGGGGGGGGGCACTAAGCGGCCAGAGGAGGAGCCAAGGGGGATGTGTGGCCAGAGGAAGAGACAAGGGGGGCGCCTTTTTTAGGTTTGCTCCCCTGCACTTAGGACCTGGCTACGCCACTGCTTGTGCATGTAGGCTGGAATTTGTCCCTTTTAGCCTGGGAGTTCTCTCTCCTTGCCTCAGGGGTTTAAAATCACTTTTAGCATCAAGTGGCTGTTTATTGCTCCTGCCTTTTGTTTTGTTGTTTGACTATGCCCTGGTCTACACTACAAGCAACTGACGTGGCTTTTCCTGTCAAGATAGCTACTACCTCTTGGGGAGGTGGAGTACCTGTGCCGGGAGAAGCTCTCCTATTTCCATAGGTAGGATCTTCATTAAGGGCATGTCTACACTGGCAACGTTAAAGCACCGCACTCTCCCAGCAGTCTAAAAAAAAATCTCCATGAGCGAGAAAGTTGCAGTGCTGTAAAGTGCCAGTGTAGACAAGCCCTAAGCGTTAAATTGGAGCAACTGCACGAGCGCAGTGTTGTAAGTGTAGGCAAGCCCCCATTCTGCTTTTAAAAAACATAGTAAGAGAACAAAAAAAGTGTCACCGTGGCTAAACAACGAAGTAAAAGAAGCAGCTAGAGGCAAAAAGGCATCCTTTAAAAAGTGGAAGTTAAATCCTAGTGAGGAAAATAGCAAGGAGCGTAAACTCTGGCAAGTGAAGTGTAAAAATATAATTAGGAAGGCCAAAAAAGAATTTGAGGAACAACTAGCCAAAGACTCAAAAAGTAACAGTAAATTTTTTTAAAGTATATCAGAGGCAGGAAACCTGCTAACCAACCAGTGGGGCCACAGGACAATCCAGATGCTAAAGGAGCACTCCAGGAAGATAAGGCCATTGCAGAGAAACTAAATGAATTCTCTGCATCGGTCTTCATGGCAGAGGATGTGAGGGACATTCCCAAACCTGAGCCATTCTTTTTAGGTGACAGATCTGAGGAACTGTCTCAGATTGAGGTGTCAATAGAGGAGGTATTGGAACAAATTGATAAACTAAACAGTAATAAGTCACCAGGACCAGATGGTATCACCCAAGAGTTCTGAAGGAACTCAAATGTGAAATTGGGTAACTACTAAGTGTGGGATGTAACCTATAATTTAAATCAGCTTCTGTACCAGATGATAGCTAATGTGACACCAATTTTTAAGAAAGGCGCGCGAGGTGATCCCGGCAATTATAGGCTGGTATGTAGGGATATTAAAGAAGGTACTAACAGTGATTCCCCCAAGTGACAGTGACCCCCCCCCCATAATTTGTCCCCCACACTTTAAAATCCAACAGTTTCACCAAGTACAAAAATCTCTTGGGTCTTCTGTTAAAACTTGTAAGCTACTGTCTGTAGAAACCATTGATTGTATCTGTCCTGTGAAAGATATTTTATCACTATGTAAAACTTACAAACAAGTTAATTGACTATGTTCTTGAAGTAAACACAATGTTACCACCCCTGCTGTGAGCCTTAAGCCGTTGCTTCAGGCAGTTTATTCTGTAATTGATATAATGTAAACAAACGCTATAAGTCGTTAAGTGACTTTCGCTTCATTGTAACAGCAACAGCTCCTAGGAACAGACCCCCACCCTCTGTGATTAAAGGGCTGGGAGTCTCAAATGAATTAGCACACACCCCGAAAGTGGTGGAGACAGTAAATTAAAATATGGTTAAGATATGGAATGTATGTTGATGAATGCTTGATGTACATGAATGGTTAGGGAGGTTCCAGCCTAGAAAGGGAGTATCCATCGGCCAAAGAATGTGTCAAGTAGGACCACCAGACAACCTCCCCCCCTCCCCCCCCCGGAGGGTAAACTGGGATCCACCCCATCACCTGGAAGGATGAGAAACACAAACTTTGGACAGTGTGGAGCCACCAGGAATGTGCCACTTTGGACAGGAATGTGCCATCTGCTGATTGAGTCAGCAACAGCAGGATGAAACAGTTCCCATAGACTAACATAGGAATTAATTCCTATAAGAATGGACTCTAAAGACTGAGGACTTGGAGTCTCTGGTTCTGCTGCCAACCTCCAGGAGCATCAGGTGCATCTGACACAGACTTGGCTCCATCCTCATGACCAAGATACCTGGCCAGTAACTTGGCATGAGCAACTTCTAGGCTGGTAACTATAACACCTATACAGAACTTGAATGAATGATTGTGTGAATTAATATATATATGTGTGTGTGTGTGTGTATGAGGAATAAGTAGTGATAGGAATAAGTAGTCAAACAACGTTGTTTACTTTTATCTTTTGCTTTATCATTATATTTACAATAAATGTGGCATCTTTGCCTTATCCCTCTTAATAAGATCCTGCTGGTTTTTATTCTATTGGTATAACAGGTAAGCCTAACTTCAGTACTGGGCAAATTGGTTGAAACTATAACAAAGAATAAAATTACCAGACACATAGACGAACATGATTTGTTGTGGAAGAGTCCTTGTAAAAGGAAATCATGTCTCACTGATCCACTAGAATTCTTTGAGGGAGTCAACAAGGGGATCCAGTGGGTATAGTGTACTTAGATTTTCAGAAAGCCTTTGACTAAGGGTATGTCTACACTACAGGATTAATCCGAATTTAGATAATTCGAATTTGGGAAACAGGTTGTATAAATTCGATTGTGCGCGGCCACACTAAGCACCTTAATTCGGTTTTAAACCACATTAATTCGGTGGTGTGCGGCCACACTACCCCATTAACTTAAACACAGTAATTCGGTGGTGTGCGTCCACACTAACCCTAATTCGAATTAACAAAATCGATTTAGGCTCTACTCCGTTCGTCGAGGTGGAGTACAGAAAACGATTTAAAGGGCCCTTTAATTCGAATTAACTGGCTCTGTAGTGTGGACGGGTGAAGGGTTAATTCGGATTAAGGCAGCTAAATCCGAATTAAAGTCCTAGTGTAGACCAGGCCAAAGATCCTTCACCAAAGGCTCTTAAGCAAACATACACAAACAGGCCCTGTGCTAGCCTCACACAGTTCCTGCTTGGCAAACAGAGAAGGTGGTTACCAGTTTTATAGACTACTTCTTCCTTCCAGGTCTGTTCTTCTCAGCCCTCTGGTCTGTCTCAGATTCCCTCGAGGCCAGGACTTGGCTGCCTGGAAACCCCTCGAGTCCACAGGGCAGAGTTTTGGCTACTCTGTCCAGCAGCGTTGCTTCTTTAAGCGTTAATTAAGGAATCCTCCCCAACAGTAATTTAATTTGCTTGATTTTTATACTCTTTTTCCTCAAAGGAGTCACATGTCTTAAAAGCATGCCCAGTGGGCATGTGGCTACTGATTTTTACCTACTTAATACTTCAGGAGGAGACTGCAGAGTGGTGCCAACTGAACATTACCCCACATTCACTCCCTTATCAATCATTCACTTCAGACCCCTGCGTGATGTCCTTCAACAGGTTTGAGATGCCCCAGTCAGCCCATGTTCTACCCAGGATATCTACATATGTCGTTTGCTTTCAAGTGGACATGTTTGCTGACCCAAAGATCAGTACTGATGAGACACTCAGCATGGAGCCAGTCAGTTTCACCTCTACCATCTGCCTGATGCTAAGAGAAGGATTCTGCTCCCAGAATCTTCTTTCGCAGTTCAGTCATGTCAAGCCATGTTCCCACACCATTCATTCAGTATGGCCACACCAATTCGGCACCATCCCAACAGTGGGGTGTGTATGAGGATGGCTAATGGGGGGTGTATGAGGATGGATAGGTAGGTGGTGGGGGTGGATGGAGCTGGATAATGGGGATGGATAGATAGATGTTGGGGGTGGATGGGGATGGATAATGGGG
>NW_020665013.1:2708038-2714501 GCF_002925995.2 Terrapene triunguis
AGAATAATGGGGAGTGGATGGGAATGGATAATGGAGGTGGATGGGGATGGATAGATAGGCGCTGGGGGTGGATGGGGTTGTATAGTTGGTTAAAAGGGAAAAATTCCTGAAAACACAAACGTTCATCCCAAAACCATTGCCCCCGACTCCCTTATCTTTTCTGATCAACCAGCTCATTGACCACACAGCTGTCCCGGGAGAGCGCCCCTCCCCAACCCCCCACACGCACTCCCTATCGAGATGGGGCCGGTGCAGGGGCCTCGGCTGCTTGTTCGTTAAGAATTCCTCTAATGCTTTGGGTGACAGTTGTGAGCATGGAAACTTCGGCATGGCGAGTCTGCCCAGACACACAGTGAGAGACAGTCCCTGCCCCAGATGAGATTAGGGCCCTGTTGTGCCGGGCGCGGACCAGACACAGTGAGATGGAGACACAGGAATCCTGGCTCTCTCCCCCTCTCCCCCCGATCTAATGAATTTGCTGTTCACACGCTACAATTATAGCTTAATCTGGTGTCTCTCCAAAACACTTCACAGTGTGTGAACATGGTGACCCATTCCCGCACCACTGAAATGCAGCAGTCTCTGGGGTGAGGCGCAGCAGTTATTTCACAGCCTCACAGATATGCCCCATAGGGTGCATTCAGTCAACTCTGAAATTCAGCCGCTGCTGAGGTGGGATGCGTCAGCCGGCTGCCAGCTCCAAAAAACATTCTCTGATACTTTGAAACCATTGAAGCTGTTCTGAGCAGCCTTGCAGACGCCAAGAGCCCCTGGTGTCCTCTAAATGCGACATTTGTAGGCCCAGACTAGGGAAAACTGCTGGGAGGTGAGATCTCAGAGCAGCTCTCACCTACCCCCAGAGCTGGGAGAGCAACTGGTTGTCTGGGCTGATCCCACCGCTGAAACTCATCATGGAGGCAGTGGGGTCAAGACCGATAAAAATAGTCCCTCCTCGTGTGTTTCTGCAGAGAGTTGAGGGAAAGGAGCCGAGAGAAACTTCCTACCTCCCAGCAGCGAGAGACTTGCTGTTTAAGAGACGATAAAGCCCAGTGGTTATAAGCAGTGGAGTGGGGGAGGGGGCTGGCTGGAAGGCAGGACTCATAGACTCAAAGACTTTAAGGTCAGAAGGGACCAATATGGTCATCTAGACTCAGAGATTTACAGGTTCTAAAGCCAGAAGGGACCATTACGAGCATCCAGGCTGCACTACCCCCTGCCTCCAGCCAGGGCCATCCTTAGATTTATGGGGCCCTATGCAGTATTATTAAACTGGTGCCCCTATGCCCAACGTCAGCCCAGGCTCACAGCCCGGGGGGGAGGGACGAGGCAGCAAAGGATAGTGAGCTGCCCGGCCCACCTCACGGCGGTGGAGAGTCACAGTTCCTGGCAAAGACCCCCGTACCCTTTCCTGCACGCAGAATGTGCAGCGCCGGTGCATTCGGCTCTGTGAATACAGCCCCTGCCTAAGGACACTGCAGAGTGTGCTGGGTGTGCGGGAGCCGACCCATTCTTACCTGCTGTCATGGGCAGTGGGTGAAGCTGCCACTTGGGGAGGCTAGCTCCCCAGCCCACCTGTGGCCCTGCCCATACCTCACCCCTGCTCTGCCCCAGGTCCCGCCCCCACTCTGCCCAGGCCCCGCCCTCTCCGCACTGTCTCCCTCCTCTCTTCCCTCCCCCACCCTGCTCACCCCCCTTCCAGCCAAATCCCTGAACCCAAATGATGCAAATGACATTTGAAAAAAACACTCTTCTGCAATTTCTTTCTAAAGAAAATGGAGCATGTTTTCCACTGCATGCTAGATGGTGAAGACTGGACATGCAGAAGCACTAAATTTGGGGATAAAAAATGTCAGTCACAGGTTTTTTGATATACCTTGAAGTTTGTCAGAGATTTATTTGCAAAAACTTTGTAGTAAGGGCAAATCAGCTGTCTTGCTGAACACAACATTAAATATTATGGAATACATGATGCAGCTCTTCTCTGTTTTACATTTTCTTAATCAGTATTTCTAAGATGATTTTATATTTTAAATGTACTCTTAAGCCTTCATAAAGTAATCATTCCAGATTACTACATGTTTAACTCACTGAAACAGACATTCTTTTAAATTAATCAGTCACAGAGGTTTAGTGTGTTCATAACAATGTTCATTGCTTTTAGAATTTACTTTGTGTGAGCTCCATAACAATAGACATGTTTATGAAATTTCACCAACTTTAAAAAATGTTTCCAAAGATTTTAGGCATAACAAAGGATTTTATATCTTACTAAACTACTTATTTTGCTGACGGTTCTCTTAAAACTAGTTCATCAAATCGTCAGAAGTAAAGAAAGGGAAACTCATTTGTCCAGCTATCTGGAAGGAAAGGGGTGTTGTCCCTTTAAGGGCTCTCTTCAACTGGGAGATGGAGTGGGGTGAAGGGACAAAGGGATGGACACAAAGGACAGGAAGACTTTGGAAGCAAGTTTTTTGTACTATAGTAATTAAAATTAAACACTAATGAAATATTTTTAAAGCAATTTTTACACTATGTTCCTGTAGACTGACATGTTCTGAGTAAATATTACAGTAATGCACAACTGTTTTTGTCAGTACATTCAGAAACTGACAGTAGATACCTGGGGGTTGGCAAATGCCTGTTAAATGGCTTCATTACCACTTGAATGACTCTTTAACAGTTTCAATGTTGTGCTAATAGGTCTGGCAGGCTGGAGGCTTTTTCACTTTTAAATTACTAGGGCTGCAGCAGCCAGCTGTGGGAGCCTGCAGGAAGGGTCAGAACAGGGATAGGAAGACACGGGAGGGTGGACACCAAGACCCACGGGTGCCCCAAATTTGTGGGTACCCTACACAGCTGCATATGCTGCGTATGCCAGAGGTGCTGCATCTTAGCGCCGAGTGAGCCATCCCTGTGGGACAGCTGTTACCTGGTTGCCCTGTGCCAGAAGTGGCTGCATTTCAGCACCCAGTGAACCATCTCTGCATGGTGTTATGTGCAGCTCTTACCCTGCCTCCAGCACAAATCTGAGGGTCAAGCTAGAGCATCCTCAACTCTGCCCACTTGCATGTGTGCCCTCAACTCTGCTCCCTTCATAGATTACAAGCCCATGTCTGGTGGCCAAGCTAGAATACCTTGAACTCCGCCCCCTTTGTAGATTTCAAGCCCATATCTGGTAGTTGAACTAGAGCAGAGCTTTTAGAGGGAGACGCCCAATCTCAATGGAAAGACTCCAAGGGCTGCAGAATCTGCTCCATCCCTGGGGAAAATCTGCTTCTTATTTCCAGTCTGGATTTGTCTGGCTTCATCCTCCAGCCATCAGATCTCACTTTGCCTTTGTCAGCTGGGTTAAAGAGCTCTCTGTGCCCCAAAATCTCCTTCGTAGGGAGGAGGGTGGTGGAGAATGTGGGGGGGTTTGTAATCATTTGATGACTCAGTTTCTCCACTCGCTTGGCCCAGCTCACCACTGGGTGTGAAGGGCTTAACTTCTCCCAGGGGGAGTGAGACACAGCCGGACGTCAACTAGGCCTGCCAAGGCTGGAAGCTGGAATGCGGGGCCCAAGGACCAGACCACATTCTGCAAAGCAGCAGGGAGAACAGGTGCAGATGGCACCATGACTCTAGGTGTGAATTGGCAAAGATTTATGTTTGTGGCTGCTCAAGGCAGAGCGGGACTCCACAGGGCTGCAGGAGAACCAGAGCAGCCAGCATGTGCCAAGAGCTCATAATTGCTTCTCTCCTTGGGCTCCCCCTTCTCTAGCGCATTGAACACCCGCTGCTTCTCTTTGCTTGCAGGGCCCTTCCCAGGTGGTCCCCTTCCCAGCTAGTCCTCGCTCATTCACTGTCGACACACACCGCCGCTCTGTCCGGGGGCCAGCCTCCAGCACCCGCTTGTGGCATTTCCAATCCAGCCTCTGCAGGTTTTGTCCCAGGAATCCTGAGTCCCAGTTCCATCCCCTGCTCTAACCACCAGACCCCACTCCTCTCCCAGGACTAGAACCCAGGAGTCCAGACTCCCACCCGCCACACTAACTAAACAACCCCACTTCCCTCCTAGAGCTGGAACAGAACCCAGGAATTCTGGTGCCTAACCCATCGCTGAAACCACTAGACCCCACTCTGCTCTGAGAGCTGAGAATGGAACTCAGGAGTCCTGGTTCCCAGTCTGCCCACCCCCTTCTCCCCTCCCACCCCATCTCTCACCACTGGCTTTTCTTGACATGTGAAGATCAGGCCTGGTGCCATCAAGAGCCAGGAAGTCTTTATCACAGTTCCTTTTCCTCCCCTGAGCCCCAGCCCCTGCCAGCCTGGCACATGGGCCAGTGGGTTACAAATCCATGAGCAGAGATGTTTGTCTATCTGCTGTAGCCCCCTACCTCCCTGCTTACTGTCCGCGGTGGGATAGGACGGAGCTCCCAGAGGCTAATGCAGCCCCAGGGCCAGGGTAAGTGCTGTGCTCCTGAGATCTCACAGTCCTGGGAACTTCCATGATTGTGTTTGGAGCGGGGGGAGGGGAGGTGTTTTGGGAGAGTGGCTCTTAGAGTCTCAAAGGGTATGTCTACACTTACCTCCGGGTCCGACGGCAGGCAATCGATGTTCTGGGATCGATTTATAGCGTCTTGTCTAGACGCGATAAATTGATCCCGGATCGATCCCGGAAGTGCTCGCTATCGACGCCGGTACTCCAGCTCGGCGAGAGGAGTACGCGGCATCGACGGGGGAGCCTGCCTGCAGCGTCTGGCCCCACGGTAAGTTCGGACTAAGGTACTTCGAATTCAGCTACATTATTAACGTAGTTGAATTTGCGTACCTTAGTCCGAAGTGGGGGGGTAGTGTGGACCAGGCCCTAGCAGCATAAACTGAAATGGAAGGTAGTATCAGCTGTCCCGCCCCAGAGGTGCTGCATCTTAGCGCCGGGTGAGCCATCCCTGTGGGGCAGCTGTTACCTGGCTGCTCTGTGCCAGAAGTGGCTGCATTTCAGCACCCAGTGAACCATCTCTGCATGGTGTTTATGTGCAGCTCTTACCCAGCTGCCCCACCCCAGAGGTGTCTGCGTCTCAGTTCCAGGTGAGCCGTCCCCACGCAGTGTCGGTGTGCAGCTGGTAACTGTGTTATATGGTGTTTGGATGAAGGAGTAAATATCTTGTAGATGTATTATTAGTTAGTATTTGCTCTGTAGTAGTGCTGAGCCCCAAGCACAGACAAGGACCCCAATGTGGTAGGCGCTGCAGAAACACAGGAATACCGCTACTCCTCTGGGGAGCGGGGGGAAAATCCACGGCCTTGCAGGTCAGTTACCCAAAGGAAGAGAAATTAGTGCCATGGAGGCTGGCAGGGCTGGCTCTAACTTTTTTGCTGCCCCAAGCAAAAAAAAACCACGCCCCGCCGAACCAAAACCAACCGCCCCTGAGCACCGCCCCGCCCCGCCGAACCAAAACCAACCCCCCCCAGCGCCGCCCCGCTGAACCAAAAACAACAACAACAAACTCCCCCGAGCACCGCCCCACTGAACCAAAAAAAAAAAAAAAGACCCCAAGCGCCACCCCGCCAAAACAAAACAAATAAACAAAACAAAACAAAAAAACCCGAGCGCTGCCCCGCCACCCCAAGATTGGCCGCCCCTTACAAGGTGCCGCTCCAAGGACGTGCTTGGTCAGCTGGTGCCTGGAGCCGGCCCTGGAGGCTGGGTATATTCTCAGTGCAACTTGTTTATTTGCTGTACGTGCACCAGTCCTGTACAGAGGTTGTTGTAAATGGCATCCATGGAACTCCCTCTGTGGGTACTTTCAGCAGAAACCACCGATGCCAGGTTCCCAGGGAGAAAATGACTCCCCACAGACTGAGGCAGCGAGCACCCGAGAGAGAACTAAAGTGCAAAAATGAATGAAAAACTGATGTCTTCCAAAGCCTGAATAGTTGATTGCACGCTAAGGGCATGAACAGGCAAAGCTGTTTGTAACAGTGCCACCTGGAGGCTTCTGGCAGAACAAAGAAAAGGCGCAGCTCATGTGCCATGGAGACTGAATTCCCCCTGGGGTCTTTGCTGAGCCATTCTGTACGCCATACTCATGCCCCCGCTAATGCCCCCTCCCCTCTAGGGGGCAGAGGAGCGCTCAGTCCCCATGGCCTGTTCAGCCAGTGAGGGACTGGTTAACACCCTCCGGGGGTGTCGATTTTGTGCTTCAGAAACATTTGTTAGAAACAGGTCTGAGATGCTCACAGCTCACACCACCCAGCCGCCTACCAGAGAAAAGCCCCTGCTTCCTCCCCTGGTCTAACCATTAGACACCACTCCACTCCCCAAGCCAGGGATAGAACCCAGGAGTCCTGGTTCCCAGTGCCCCACCCGCTGCTCTAACCTGTAGACTCTGCTCTCCTCCCAGAGCTGGATAAAGAACCGAGGAGGCCTGCTTTCATCACTCGTCTTTGTGCAGCAGGCCATCAGGGTCCCGTTGTGCCAGGC
>NW_020665013.1:2714511-2719212 GCF_002925995.2 Terrapene triunguis
AGAGACAGTCCCTGCCCTAGCTGGGATCAGGGCCCCGTTGTGCCAGGTGCTGCCCAGACACACAGCAAGAGACAATCACTCTCCCAGCTGGGATCAGGGCCCGGTTGTCCCAGGCGCTTCCCAGACACAGTGAGAGACAGTCCCTCTCCCAGCTGGGATCAGGGTGCTGTTGTGCCAGGCGCAGCCCAGACACACAGCGAGAGACAATCCCTCTCCCAGCTGGGATCAGGGTGCTGTTGTGCCAGGCGCGGCCCAGACACACAGCAAGAGACAGTCTCTACCCCAGCTGGGATCAGAGCTCAGTTGTGCCCGGTGCTGCCCAGACACACAGCGGGACACAATCCCTGCCCCAGCTGGGATCAGGGTGTGACGTTGCAGTCTATATGATTTTATAAAAATGTGCTAATGAGTGAATATAATGTAACTGGAATATGCTTCATGCAAAAGGTCTCTTGTAAGGCATCATTACAAAGCTTATAATCTACTGAGTGTGATCATCCTATTTGTATAAAAGTATCACTCTTGTATCTGAAACTAGAAATATAAAATATAACTCTGAGGGCCTATTGTAATTATGCAAAGTGTGGGCCATTAATGGTGGTTTGGAATCTTGATGACTCCCATTAACCAGGACCATTGTCTGCAGATGGCTGTGTTTTACCTGTAAGTCTTCCTGTATATGTGTGTGCTGGCAAGTGGACAATGAAGTCTTGCAGTGACATGTGATCATGTCACCTGAACTGGAATCTATTTTTAACCTGGTGTCTTTCCATTGAGAAGGAGGGGGTGGGAACCCGGAGAGGGACAAAGAATTCCAGCCTAATGCAAAAGATATATAAAGGGCTGGAACAGAACAAAGAGGAGAGGAGCCATCATGAAGAATCCCCTAGCTACCACCTGAGCTGGAACAAGAGCTGTACCAGGGGAAAGAAGTGTGCCCAGGCCTGGAAGGTGTCCAGTCTGAGGAAAATCTTACTGAAGCATTTCTGAGGGTACGTCTTCACTACTCGCCGTATCGGCGGGTAGCAATCGATTTATCCGGGATCGATATATCGCGTCTCGTTAAGACGCGATATATCGGTCCCCGAATGCGCTCACCGTCGACTCCGGAACTCCACCAGAGCAAGCGACCATCGATCCCGCGTCGTCTGGACCCCAGGTAATTCGATCCAAGATACTTCGACTTCAGCTACGCTATTCGTGTAGCTGAAGTTGCGTATCTTGGATCGATCCCCCCCCCCAGTGTAGACCAGCCCTTTGGGTGAGATTATCTGTATTCAGTTTGATTAGACATAGATTTGTGCGTTTTATTTTATTTTACTTGGTAACTTACTTTGTTCTGTCTGTTACTACTTGGAACCACTTAAATCTTACTTTCTGTATTTAATAAAATCACTTTTACTTATTAATTAGCTCAGAGTATGTATTAATACCTGGGGGAGCAAACAACTGTGCATATCTCTCTATCAGTGTTATAGAGGGCGAACAATTAATGAGTTTACCCTGCATAAGCTTTGTACAGGGTAAAATGGATTTATTTGGGTTTAGACCCCATTGGGAGTTGGGCATCTGAGTGTTAAAGACAAGAACACTTCTGTGAGCTGCTTTTAGTGAAGCCTGCAGCTTTGGGGCAAGTAATTCAGACCCTGGGTCTTTGTTGGAGCAGACGGGAGTGTCTGGCTCAGCAAGACAGGGTGCTGGAGTCCTGAGCTGGCAGGGAAAACAGGGGTAGAAGTAGTCTTGGCACATCAGGTGGCAGCTCCCAAGGGGGGTTCTGTGATCCAACCCATCACAGAGGGCACTGTTCTTTCAGGCGCTACCCAGGCACCCAGTGAGGGACAGTTCCTGCCCCAGCTGAGATCAGGGCTGTGACAAAGTGGGACTGTTCTTAATGTTTCCTCTGAATACTGTGTGGGTACCTCAGTTTCCCCTATACATTTCTTAAGTCTCTAGGGGTGAGACTGTGCATAAATGGCTGGCACTCTGTCTCCTGAAACTAATGGCTGAGGCCCTTCCCCCCTGCAAGGGGATAGCTAAAGGTGTTGGAGAACAAAGAGATATGGTGACCTCCTGTCCTGGGAAAGAGGAAAAGGCCAGAAAAGAGGGGCTGGAGAGGTTCAGTCTTGGACTGGCTGGGGAATCGTAGAGAACCCCAAGGTTGGGGGCTAAGTTCCCTACTACCCAGAAGGGCATGGCTAAGGGGGTCCTGTTTATGCCTACAAGCTCTGGTGTGGACTGTATTCCTGTCATCTAATAAACCTTCTGTTCTACTGCCTGGCTGAGAGTCACGGTGAATCGCAGGAAGCCGGGGGTGCAGGGCCTTGTCTCCCCCAAACTCCATGACAAGGGCCCCATTGTGCCAGGCGCTTCCCAGACACACAATGAAAGACAGTCACTACCCCAGAGATCGTGGCTCTGTTGTGCCAGGTACTGTCCAGACATACAGCGAGAGACAGTCCCTGCCCCAGCTGGGATCAGGGCACCATCCTTTCAGGCTCTACCCAGGCACCCAGTGAGGGACAGTTCCTACCCCAGCTGAGATCACAGCCCCATTCTGCCAGGCGCTGCCCAGACACACAGTGAGGGAAAGTCTGTGCCCAAGCTGGGACCAGGGCCTCCTTGTGCCAGGCACTTCCCAGACACAGTGAGAGACAATCCCTGTCCCAGCTGGGATCAGGGCTCTGCTGTCCCATGTGCTGCCCAGACACACTGTGAGAGACAATCACTGCCCCAGCTGGGATCAGGGCCCCGTTGTGCCAGGTGCTGCCCAGACACACAGTGAGAGACAGTCTCTACCCAAGCTGGGATCAGAGCTCTGCTGTGCCAGGCACGGCCCACACACACAGCGAGAGACAGTCCCTGCCCCAGCTGAGATCAGGGCTCTGTCATGCCAGGAGATGCCCAGACACACAGTAAGAGACAGTCGCTGCCTGTGACGAAGTGGGAATTTTCTTAATGTTTCCTCTGAATACTGTGGGGGTGCCTCAGTTTCCCCTATGAATTTCTTAGGTATCTAGGGGGTGGGCAGGGCCGGCTCCAGGCACCAGGCACACAAGCTGGTGCTTGGGGCAGCACCTGGAGGGGGGCGGCGAGGCGCTCCGGCCGCCGGGGAGAGCGGGGCCACAGCCGGGCTCGCCGCCCTCCCCCCGGCTCTCTGGCCGCCCTCCCCCTGGCCGCCGGGATGGGGGGGAGAGCCGAGCCGCCGGGGGGAGAGCCGAGCCCCCGCCGGGGCTCACCGCCCTCCTCCCAGGGCTCCGGCCGCCCTCCCCTCCGGCGCCCTCCCCCCGGCCGCCGGGGGGAGAGCGGAGCCCCCGCCGGGGCCCCGGCCCCCCCCCCCCCCCCTGGCTCCGGCCGGAGGCTTTTTTGCCTGGGGCGGCAAAAAAGCCAGAACCGGCCCTGGGGGTGGGATCAGGATGTATAATTGTTGCAGAGCCCAAGTAGGCCCCTGTGATACTGTCTGGACAGAGAATGGCCGACACTCTGTCTCCTGGCAATTAATGGCCTGGGCCCCTCCTCTGCAAAGATGCCAACTGAAGGTGTTGGAGAACAAAGAGAACAGGTGACCTTCTGGCCTGGGAAAGAGACAAAGGCCAGAGAGGAGGGGCTGGAGAGTTTCAGTTTGGGGCTGGCTGGGGACGTGGAGTGAGTGCAGACATGGATGTCTGGCTCACTGCCCCCCAAAATGGACCTGGCTGAGGCGTCCTGTTCTCTGTACCTACAAGCTCTGTTTTAGACCATGTTCCTGTCATCTAATAAACCTCTGTTTTACTGGCTGGCTGAGAGTCATGTCTGACTGTGAAGTGGGGGTGCAGGACCCTCTGGCTTCCCCAGGACCCCGCCAGGGCGGACTCGCTGTTTGAAGCGCACGGAGGGGCAGAGGATGCTGAATGCTCCGTGGTCAGACCCAGGAAGGTGAAGCCATGTGAGCTGCTTGCCTTGTAGACAGTCTGCTCACAGAGAGGAGACTTCACCAGAGTCCTGCCTGGCTTCATAGGGAGCAGTTCCAGAGCATCGCCCGGGGACTCCGTGACACTGCCCCAGCTGGAATCAGGGCTCCCTTGTGCCAGGCGCTGCCCAGACACACAGCGAGACAGTCCCTCTCCCTGCTGGGAAGAGGGCCCCGTTGTCCAAGACACTGCCCAGACACAGTGAGAGACAGACGCTGCCCCAGCTGGGATCAGGGCCCCGTTGTGCCAGGCACTGCCCAGACACACAGCGAGAGACTGCCCCAAAGCATTTGCAGTTTAAAAAGAAAAAGTAAGATTTTTATCCTCATTATACAGATGGGGAAACTAAGGCACGGAGTGGCTAGTTCGTGGTCACATGGGGCTCAGTGGCAGTGTTGTGTAGCCCATAGAGCTAGCTTTAGCATTTATTTTATGGGGCAGTAATGCAAAGAACCCACAGGCCTGTCTCCTGTGCGATGCTGGCTGCAGCAGTTAGCATAAGGCTTGGGGCCTATGATAGGGTTACCATATTTGGAGCCTCCTAAAGGAGGACACTCCACGGGGCCCTGGCCCCGCCCCCAGCCCCGCCCCCGCCCCCGCCCCCGCCCCAACTCTGCCCCTTCCCCAAAGTCCCCGCCCCAACTCCGCCCCCTCCCCTGCTTCCCGCAAACATTTGATTCGCGGGAAGCAGGAAGCAGGTAAGCTGGGGGGGTGGGGGGAGGAGGCGGCCCCGGCCCCTGGCCCAGCGCGCCCC
>NW_020665013.1:2729212-2750314 GCF_002925995.2 Terrapene triunguis
TGGCGCTCGGAGGAGTGGCGGGGGTTGGCGTGGCGCTGGGGGGCGGGGGCTGGCTCTCAGAGGAGGGGCGGGGCTGGCACGGCGTGGCGCTGGGGGGCGAGGGCTGGCGCTCGGAGGAGGGGCGGGGGTTGACGTGGTGCGGCGCTGGGGGGGCGGGGGCTGGTACGGCACGGCGCTGGGGGGGCGGGGGCTGGCGCTCGGAGGAGCTTGGGTGCCTGGTGCCTGGAGCCGGCCCTGTCCCCAGTGAGGCTATGGTGAGGGGCAGCAGCAGGGGAGGCCACACATGATGACAACCCTCCCCCCCCCCGGTACCCACCACAGGGGAGGCGAGTGGGCTTTCTGGATCTGAGAGAGGCCCTAGGAGCATGTGCAGTGACCGTGGTGCAGAGTGAGTGTGTTGCGGGGGAAGAGGAGGGGTCCCTCCCCTGGAGCTTGCTGCTGCCAGTGGGGGGGGGGGCAGTCCTCTCTGGCCCTAGCCCTGGGGCAGCCTGTCTGCACCCCAAGTTCCTCATCCCCAGTCCTGCCCCATCCCAGAGCCTGCGCCCCCAGCACCCCAACCCTGAGCACCCTCCTGCACTGTGAACCCCTCATCCCCAGCCCCACCCCAGAGCCCTCACCTGAGGGGAAAAACACACAATTTAAAGTTGGTGGTCAGTTTGGAGTATCATTGTGTTTAGCACAATACTTGATTATTTTACACCCTTTAAAGTATATAACTAGTCGTATACAGGTGTTACAAAGTGGGAATGTTCTTAATGTTTTCTCTGAATACTGTGTGGGTGCCTCCGTTTCCCCTATGCATTTCTTAAGGATCTAGATGGTGGGATAAGGGGGTGTGATTGTTGTAGAGTCCTAGAGGGCCAGTGTGATGGTGTCTGCACAGAGAATGGCCGAAACCCTGTCTCTGGACAACTAATGGCCTGGGCCGCTCTCCTGCAAGGTGCCAACTGAAGGTGTTGGAGAACAAAGAGATCAGATGGCTTCCTAATGCCTGGAAAAGAGACAAAGGCCAGAGGAGGGAGTGTTAGTGCCTGTGCAGTGTGCAAGGGGATGCTGGGATGCTCTGGAACCACTCCTTCAAAGCCAGTCAGGACTCTGGGGGAGCCTCCTCTCCCTGAGCATACTGTCTCCAGTGCAAGAAGCTTACACGTTCCTGGGTCTGACCTCGGAGCATTCAGCATGAGCTTCCACACCGTGCGCTTCCCGCAGCGAGTCCGCCCAGGCGGAGTCCTGGGGCAGCCAGAGGTCCCTGCACCCCAACTCTGCAGTCAGACATGACTCTCAGCCAGCCGGGAAAACAGAAGGTTTATTAGACGACAGGAACACAGTCTAAAACAGAGCTTGTAGGTACAGAAAACAGGACCCCTCAGTCAGGTCCATCTTCAGGGGTGGGGAGCCTCTTCCCAAGTTCTGGGCCTCTCCCCATTTCCCGAGCCAGCTCCAAACTGACACTCCCTCCTCTGGCCTTTGTGTCTCTTCTGGACAAGGAGGCCACCTGATCTCTTTGTCCCCAACACCTTCAGTTGGCACCTTGCAGGGGAAACTGAGGCACCCACACAGTATTCAGAGAAAACATTAAGAACATTCCCACTTCGTCACAACAGGTGCAAAAAAATATAATACTGTAGACTGAAGCAGGCAAGTGCTGCTTCTGACTTTCCACTTTTAATTGACCCTTGTAATCTTGTGGCGCCGCTGCGTTGTAGCTTCATTTTCATCCCAGCAACAAATTCTTGATTTGTAGGACCACTAATAATCAACAATGGATTTTTCTCATAGTGATATTGTGCAATAAAGAGAAACATTGCACTTAAATGCTTACGGCTTTACGGCTTCCAGTCCATGTTTACACTATTTAATAAAATATATATATCGGCTTACAGGGCGGGAGTGCGGGGGGGGGGGGGGGGGGCAGCACCACCATTTTGGGCACCACCAAAAATTATACAAACCTGTCGCCTATGCTGGGATTATTTAGTCTGCAGAAGAGAAGAATGGGGGGGGGGGGAGTTCAACTGCTTTCAACTACCTGAAAGGGGGTTCCAAAGAGGATGGATCTAGACTTTTCTCAGTGGTAGCAGATGACAGAACAAGGAGTAGTGGTCTCAAGTTGCAGTGGGGGAGGTTTAGGTTGGATATTAGGAAAAAACTTTTCATTAGGAGGGTGGTGAAGCACTGGACTGGGTTACCTAGGGAGGTGGTGGAATCTCCTTCATTAGAGGATTTTAAGGTCAGGCTTGACAAAGCCTTGGCTGGGATGATTTAGTTGGGGAATTGGTCCTGCTTTGAGCAGGGAGTTGGACTAGATGACCTCCTGAGGTCCCTTCCAACCCTGATATTCTATGATTCCATGATGCTATGAAATATTGCTTCCCCGAGCAGCAGTGGGTGGCTGGACATGAGCATCCAGGAAATCACACCTCTAGGATTATTGCAGAACCTGATTGTGGCCTCCAGCAGGCCCAGGCCATCCTGTTCCTAGCACAGACAGACTGTGATGTGGTGTTTATCTGGGTACCCAGCAAGTCTTGAGGAAGGGCGATGCTGGGTGTGTTGAGGGGACAGCAGGGAGGACAGTGGAGAGGTTCAGCACCAGCTGCAGGCAGGAGAGTATTGCCCTGACAGAGAGCAGCATGGACACAGCCTCTCTAGGTCCTGGGTAGCAGCCATGGCTTCAGGTCTCCTGGCTCTCAGCTTTCCCAGCTGGGTTTCCCACAGTATCCACCAGATGACAGCAGTGTATTTAAAATGCTTTTTAGTCCGTCCCTCAGCAGCGGCCCCAGAGCTCCCTATTCCTTAGATCGCAAAAATATTTTGACCAAGTTCCTGTGGTAAACAGGGCTAATGTGACCCATGGCTGTATAAACAGGGGGGTAGGGAGCAGGAGCAGGGAGGGGATTGTACCTCTGACTATGGCATTGGTGAGACTGATACCAGTAAACTGTATCCATGTTTTAAACCGGTCATTGAAAATTGGGGCAGTGCAGAAAAGAGCCACAACATTATTCAAGGGCTGGAGAAAAAAGTAAAAATCTTAAATGAATCAAACTGTACCATAGATTCTCTATGGATAGTAATTTCATGCTCTAATAATAAAAATATGGAGAGTAGGGATATATGACCGACCACCTGACCAGGATGGTGATAGTGACTGTGAAATGGTCAGAGAGCTTAGAAAGGCTATTAAAATTCAAAACTCAATAATAATGGGGGATTTCAACTATCCCCATATTGACTGGGAACATGTCACCTCAGGACGGGAGGCAGAGATAAAGTTTCTTAACACCTTAAATGATTGCTTCTTGGAGCAGGTAGTCCTGGAACCCACCAGAGGAGAGGCAATTCTTGACTGAGTCCTAAGTGGAGCACAGGATCAGGTCCAGGAGATGAATATAGCTGGATCACTTGGTAATAGTGACCATAATATAATTACATTTAACATTCCTGTGGCAGGGAAAACACCACAGCAGCCCAGCATGGTAGCATTTCATTTAAAAAAGGGGAACTACACAAAAATGAGGAAATTAAAAGGTACAGCACAAAAGTAAAATCCTTGAAAGCTCCATGGAAAATTTTTAAAGCCACCATAATAGAGATTGAACTTAAATGTATACCCCAAATTAAAAAACATAGTAAGAGAACCAAAAAACTGCCACTGTGGCTAAACAACAAAGTAAGAGAAGCAGTGAGAGGCAAAAAGTCATCCTTTAAAAAGTGGAAGTTAAATCCTAGTATCATCCAAGAGTTCTGAAGGAAGTCAAATGTGAAATTGCAGAACTGCTAACTGTAATTTCTAACCCATCATTTAAAACAGCTTCTGTACCAAATGACTGAGGATAGTTAATGTGAAACCAATTTTTAAAAAGGGCTCCGGAGATGACCCTGGCACTTATAGGGCGGTAAGCCTGACTTCAATACCGGGCAAACTGGTTGAAACTATAGTAAAGAACAAAATTGTCAGACACATAGATTAACATAATTTGTTGGGGAAGAGTCAACATGGTTTTCGCAAAGGGAAATCATGCCTCACCAATCTACTAGAATTATTTGGGGGGGGGGGTCAACAAGCATGTTGACAAGGGGTTTCAAGTGGCTATACTGTACTTAGATTTTCAGAAAGCCTTTGACATGATCCTTCACCAAAGGCTCCTAAGTAAAGTAAGCTGTCATGGCTTAAGAGGGAAGGTTCTCTCATGGATTGGTAACTGGTTAAAAGATAGGAAACAAAAGGTAGGAATAAATGGTCAGTTTTCAGAATAGAGAGAGGTAAATAGTGGTGTCCCCTAACCCTAACCCTATTCAACATATTCATAAATGAGCTGGAAAAAGGGGTAAACAGTGAAAATTTGCAGAGGATACAATACTACTCAAGATTGTTAAGTCCCAGGCAGACTGCGAAGAGCTACAAAAGGATCTCTCAAAACTGGGTGACTCGGCAACAAAATGGCAGATGAAATTCAGTGCTGATAAATGCAAAGCTTTGGAAAACATAATCCTAACCAAACATATTAAATGATGGGGTCGAAATTAACTGTTACCACTCCAGAAAGAGATCTTGGAGTCATTGTGGATAGTTTTCTGAAAACATTCACTCAATGTGCAGCAGCAGTCAAAAAAGCGAACAGAATGTTGGGAATCATTAAGAAAGAGATAGCTAATAAGACAGAAAATATCATATTGCCTCTATATAAATCCATGGTACGCCCACATCTTGAATACTGCGTGCAGATGTAGTCAATATATGTTAAAAAAGATATGCTGGAATTGGAAAAGCTTCAAAAAAGGGAAACAAAAATGAATAGGGGTATGGAATGGCTTCTGTATGAGGAGAAATTAAGAAAACTGGGATTTTTCAGCTTGGAAAATAGATGACTAATGAGGGATATGATTGAGGTCCATAAAATCATGACTCGTGTGGAGAAAGTAAATAAGGAAGTATTATTTACGCCTTCTCATAACACAAGAACTTGGGGTCAACAAATGAAATTAATAGGCAGCAGGTTTAAAACAAACAAAAGGAAGCATTTTTTCAGATAACGCACAGTCAACCTGTGGAACTCTTTGCCAGAGAATATATAGTGATAAATCCAGGACAGACAGCTGCAAGAAGGGGATAGAAAACAGTCCCAGAAGGTTAAAAGGCCTGCCTCCCTATCAACTAAAGAGGAGTGACTACAGGTCAATCAGGTTCACCTGAGGCAAGAGTTACCAGAGATAAATTAGGATCAGCTGGGAGGGAATTACCTGAGGCCAATTAGGATCAGCTGATTCCAACTAAGGGCTGCCTGAGACCTTTTTAAAACCCTCCCTGGTTGAGGGGGGGATGGCCCCTGCTACTCTGTCTGAGTGCGATCCTGTGATTCATCCCTCCTATAGAGTGGACCACCAGGGCCTGGCACCCCCTGTTTACCAACTGAACAACCTCAGCCGGTAACTGGGAGAGAACTTTGTTTTTCTTGGCTGTTCATTGTTCATTTTCCAGCTCCATTGTATAGCCCTTGTACAGTATATCTCTAAATGTCTGTGAACTAGATTGTTCATCGTATGTTAACTTTATCTTGTACTAGAACTGTCCACTGAGTCTTATGTTCTACCTTTCCATCAGAACTTTACATACTCACTTCCCCTTTTTCCCACCCACATGGGTGCCTTCCTTCCACCCCATCTCTCTGTTCTTGAAGGGATACTTTTGAGGGGGCAACTGTGGCATCCATCCTAACAGTCAGATCGATTAACAGAAGCATGACAATTACTGTGTCTTTAAGTGAGTCTCTTGCTACTCAGGACTTGTTCAGATTGAACAAAGACTTCACCATTTTGCATCTTCTACATCTGATTCTCCTTCCATATGTTTGTGTCCCTCCAGCATCCAGCAAGTCGCCTTTTGAGCAGCTAGAGAGAGGCCTGTGTGCAGTAAAGGTTGGCTTTTCAGCCTGGATTATCACACACACATCGCCAGAGGAGTAGAAGGGAGTAAAAGAGTTAACAGACAGATGAGAAACATTGTCTAATGATGTTTTTAACTCATGACTTGTGGGGACTAATCTTATGGGGGTTTTTTAGGCTCTGACTCATGGTTTTTGCTCTCTGAGGCTGACCATCCTACCCCAGCATGTCCGAAGTGAGTGAACCCCACTCTCCAATACAGGAATAAGGGAAATAAAGAGAACCCAAGGTGGCCAGTGATGAGTGACTGGGGACACTGGAGACTCAGGGAGGAGAGCTGTAGGAGCTGCAGCAGGAGGAGGCAGAGCCCTGTCTCAGAGCAGCACTGGAGTCTCTAGTGCAAACGGCTCTGCAACGGAAGTGTGATTGTGGCAAATCAGGCAGCTGGCGTTGCTGGATGCGAAGAATTGAGAAATTCCAGCCTCCTGCTGGTTTAACAGAAAAAGCCCAAGAGTACCAAGTAAATGTCCAGCCATTTGCCATAGATGCTGCTGCTGACGACATCCTGTGTGCTTTTGATGCCCATTCCAGGGGCAGATAGAACGTTATCTAGGAAAAGGCCAGTTTGAATAGCAGGTGCCAAGACCAAGGGGAAACAGCTGAGACTCTCATTACTGCAGTTCATGGTCTTGCTGAACGTTGCAAATACGGAACGTTAACAGAAGAACTAATAGGCGATGGAATAGTTTATCTCATAAGAGACACCAACTGATCAGCACAGATTCAGTTAGATGCAGATTGCACACTAGCACCTGCTACAGCAAAAGTGAGAACAGTGATGTAAGCAGGGTCTGAATGAGCTCTCCCCTGACATCTAGTGATGACCCCGGGAAAAGCCTTCAGGAGCAGACTGTGTTTCCACTGACATGCCTACACTGCCTAGGTGCGCAGCAGAGGGAGCTGCAATGACAAAATAATCAATTCTGACTGGTTTTGTTTACAAATCACTCTAGTATTTGAGTGGAGGGGCAATGGAATGTTGTTATCCTGAGTGTGTGAGCAAAGGGCAGCAGAACTGTGCTTTGCGGGCCGTGACTGAGCGGGTCACTCAGGGATCCTCACTTGCTAAGCGGGGGGTGGGTGCCAAATGCCAGTGAGAGAAAGAAGGGGGTGGAGGCAGGAATTCTTTTCTGGTGGTGTGGGCTCTGGCTAAGAGTGGTAGCTGTCATTTGACCCTGTTCTCTCCCTTGTTTAAAGACAGAGCTGGTTAGTCTCAGTGGTGAGCCCTTGTTTTGTTCAGTGGTCACTACCCCTGCAATCACTGCTAACCAAGAAATGTCTGGGATAGTGCATTGAGTATTGATGAGCTATTAACACCTGTCTGGCCAATGATGGGTACTACTGTCCCTATCAAAAGGCTGGCTTTGGGTGTTTCCCAACCTCAGCACATAAGGCAATAACTCATAACTTCACATACAATGGTAGTACGTACAATCCAACAGGATATTAATGTTGAACAAATCAAGCCTTTTAAAATTATACTTTACAAGGCATACTTTGTACAAAACTTATCATTATATCACAGTGGTTAATATGGGGATTCCAGTGTGCTACTTTGAGGTAGAGTGTCACAGAGGTAAACCTCTGAACTCAGGGTCTTCACTGACCAAAGACAGCCAAATGTGAGTGGGGTGCAGCTGATGGAGAGGGGAGTGATGTGCTAAAGGGACACTTGCTTGTTGGCCTTTTCTATCACAAAGTGGGAAACTGAGGGAAAGGACACTCCCTAACACACCGTGGGGTTGGGTTTGCTTATGTCACATGCTAGGAATGTGGTGGGGATGTTTTCAAAAATTAATGGTGGGTTTCTTTTTCCCTTTTATTAAAAAGTTCTCTTTTCTTATACACAGACTCAGTGCTTGCAAGTGGGGACGTGTTGCCTCCTAGAGCCACCCAGGTGTAGTTTTAAGTTTTCCACATAGTACTGGGTGGGTACTTGAGTCAGTTCTGTTCTGTATTGTTAAGAGGAACCCCTAGATATTGAATCTGGCCCTTGTGGCTGCCGACTCCACCTGGCAGAAGATTACACAAGAAACCATAAAGAAACAGCAAAGTGACTGGCCTGTTAGTGGCACAGGGAGACTGCATTGTTACCCGGGGTTCTGTTAACCCAAAGCTCTCGGTAACTTTTACTCTATGCGAGGTGGGATCAGGAAATAAATCAAGGGAGACATGGCCATGCGACCAATAGATGGCTGGCACAAACAGGACAACACAAGAGTGCTTTCACTTAAAGCTAAACTTTACTTAGTTTCAAGCACTTACACACATCCGCAACAGGTTAGTGAAACAACCCCAACCCTCAATAATTACCGAAGCTGAGCGTGGCTTTCGAGTGGCACCGTGACAGGCTTCAGCTGGCCAGGCTTCGTCTGCCGGTGGGCACCCGGAGATGTGTCCAGAGGGAGCGTCCCTGAAGAGCCCCTCCTGAGAAGTCCAATTACCTTTTCCCCCTTATTTATACATTAGTAATACAATGACATATCCCTTACAGAAAACTGCTAAGCAAGCAGGGTTAAAAGGTCAGACACCTTATGATTGCCAATTAACCAGAGATTTTTTTTCCAGAATATCCATGCCTTTGGGCCCTGACAAACATTCCCGGGGGCACATATAAACAGACTTCTTGTTTTTTTTTAAATACATGCATCAGCAATTTTAACACTCAGCAGGAAGGGCGCGGGGTCAAGCTGCCCTCTCTGTGGCACCCGAAGCCCCTCCCCTCCTGTCTGGTTACACTGAGGCCACTGTATGACCAATTTACGACCTGCTGACTTGGCTAGTCTGTTAGCAATAAGCAAGAATGGTTCAGTATGGCCTGCTAACTTGACTACTTGGGGAGGTTTGAGTGGTTTGAGCATTGGCCTGTTAAACCCAGGATTGTGAGTTCAGCTCTTGAGGGGGCCACTTAGGGATCTGGGGCAAAAATCTGTCTGGGGATTGGTCCTGCTTTGAGCAGGGGGTTGGACTAGATGACCTCCTGATGTCCCTTCCAACCTTGATATTCTATGATTTTTCTATATTCTACTGTTAGAAACAAGCAATAGTGGTTTAGGCACTTTACTGGTTTGCCAACATCTCCCCGAACAGCAACAGACCAGAGCACTACAAATATGAGCGGAGACACAATGTGAACAGAGCAGTCAGACCCCATTTCCAATATCAGAACAATTCACAGCTCGAGAGTGGGAGACCAAAGAACATTCATATAGCAATTTCCCTTCACCCCCCAGGAGAGGTGTACAGCCTCCCCACCTTAATTTCCCCAACATCCCCCACATGCCGTGTTGCCAATTTAGTTGATTTGAAATTTGAATTAACATTAATACACACTTTAAAAGCAGATACAGTATATGATAAAATACTTTTACCTGAGATATGGGTTTGAAAAGTATGAACAAAGACTAACTTTCTCACACAGCTGTTATTTATGACAGTGTCAGCGCATTTGTTTAGTCTGCCAACCTAATAATTTAAAATTATGATTTGTAAGCAAGGTCTGAATGAGCTCTCCACTGACAGGTCGTGATGCGCAGGTGGTGGGTAGAAAGGCTTCAAAACCAGACTGTATTTACATGAACACACCGACTCTGCATCGAGCAGACAGAGCTGTGTTGCCCGAGTGATCGATTTCAGCTCGTGTTACAACTCACTTTAGCATTGAACGTGGGGGGGAATCATGAAATGTTATCGTAGAAATAATAGAATATCAGGGATCTCAGGAGGTCATCTAGTCCAACCCCCTGCTCAAAGCAGGACCAATCCCTAAATGGCCCCCCTGAAGGATTGAACTCACAACCCTGAGTTTAGCAGACCAGTGCTTAAACCACTGAGCTATCCCTCCTTATTGTCTGAGTAAAGGGCAGCAGAAATGTGCTCAGTCTGATTGAATGGGGGGGTCTCCCTCAGTGCTTAATTTGTGCTAAGCCTTACCAGGGCTGAGCCCCAGCACCGCTAGGCTCGGAAGTTCATAGCCCTGGGACCTCTGGGCTTGTCACATCAGTAATGAAAGTAACAAACTTGCTTGGAGGAGTCTGCGGCTTGATCCTGGGAAAGAGGTAGTGACCTTGAGAGGGCTGGCACACTAGGGATTCTTCCTGGAAACTGTGGGAGCTGAGAGCACACAGGCCTGCGAATCCACAACAACTTTGGAAAAGAGACGTGATGGCCTATCACCATCTCCTTAAGAAGGACATTGTAAACCTGTGCAAAAAGAGAGGGTTATGCATTGGAAAGTTTACCAAAGCAGTTAATCGTGCAGCTGGAGGATGATGACCACTCTAAGGAGCAGAGTCCTGACCCAAATGGGGCCACAAGATGATCTGGGAGCAGTAGCCAAGTGTCCCCAAGACTCCTGTCCCCAACCAGATGGTGGTCGTCATGATCAGGTTCCCCATCAGGGGATCTGAGATGGATGGGATTGGAGCTGAGTCCGAGAGAGCTGGAGGACAGTGAGAAGGAGCGAGAGGACCATGAGAGACTGCGAGAGCCCAAGAAAGAGCTGCAGGAGAAGCAGCAGCAGCAGCATGAACTGGCGATGGTGGAGCAGAGAGGCATAGCGGACCTCCCAGGGGTGAGTGGGGATAGAATCCAGGGTGCCAGTTCCTCAGGGAACCTTGATACTAAATTGCTGCCCCTGGCTAAGGAGGTGGTGAATGTGGATACCCACCTCGCTACCTTTGCGCAGGCTGGCAATTTGAACCAGGGGGACCCTGTGGAAAAGCCCGTAGATGCCATCAGCCAGGTGGGTGGCGTGGTGGACAGGCTTCCACTCCTGGCCCCAGCCTATATGTCTGCATGCCCTCTTCTGGGCTCAGGCCCCTCGGACCCCCAGTGGGAGCGGAAGGTGATTGGAGATATGCCTGGGGTTGCGAGGCCCTGGGACAGAGAGAACCCTTGTCAGACCCCAGGTGGTGCAGCCTCAGATGCTGAGGGGCTGTGTGACCTGGGTGAAGGTCCCCAGGATGAAGCCCCTTGCCCTGCCTATGGCCCGGATACTTGTGCAGACACAGAAGGGGTCGGGCTGGCTGGTAGTTGGGGTTCTCCAAGATATCTGCTGTGAAGTCCTGTTGGGGGATGACTGTGTCTCTTTGGGAGAAGGATCCAGGCCCTGCTCCTGTAACGGCCGAGGATCTGAATTTGAATCCAGGGAACCAATCGACGGAGATGGAAATTGTCAGTGAAAATGCAAATGACCTGGCTGGCAGGGGGGAGGAGCTGCCCAGGATACCTGCCTGCCTGTAACCAGACCCCTGGGGCTGAGTGGGAGGGAGTGCTGCTCCCCGCCCCCCTGCACACTGGAGAGGGGGCTCAGGCTGGGTCTGTTGCTGTGATCAAAGCAGCAAGCTCACTGCCAAACCCCACTGGGACAGCAAGAGCAGCGCTGAGCATGGCAGGAGCTGAGACCCCCCCCCCAGCTGAGTGGGGGAACACCCAGGCAGGGCAGGTCTGCTGCCAACCAGGTTTGCCTTGTCCAGACGTGCTGCTGGGAAGTGATTCCACAGCAGGGAGAGTAGGCACCGACTTCCCTTCTTTCAAGCTTGGCTGTCGGTGGGTGCAGAGCACCCACTAATTTTTCTCCGTGGGTGCTCCAGCTCTGGAGCACCCACGGAGTTGGCGGTTATGACAGGGAAGGAGCTACCAGGGATAGGGCTCAGCGGGGTTGTGACCCCCCGGTCCAGGTAGCGAGAGGGAAGAGGTTCCACTCCCTTCCCCAGCAGCTGAATTCCAGACCGAGCTGCAGAAGGATCCTTCCTTGGATAAGCTAAGGGAACTTGCTGGCCACAGCGGTGCAAACCCCCTTGGGAAAGACTGCAGGGAAAGATTCCTGTGGGAGAAGGGATTCCTGTACCGGGAATGGGCTCCCCAAGGGGAAGTAGAACTCTGGGGAATCAGGAGGCAGCTGGTGCTGCCCCAGAAGTACCACCGCAGGCTATTGTACCTGGCCCACGATGTCCCAGGGAATACAGTGCACCGGGCAGCAGCTGCTGCAGAACTTTTACTGGCCTGGAGACTGTGACACTGTCCAGCAAGACTGCAAGTCCTGCGACCCCTGCCAGAGGGTGGGGAGCGCCCGGGATAAGGGTGAAGCTCCCTTGAGACCCCCCTGTGCATTATAGAGGAACCTTTCCAGAAGGTGGTTATGGATATAGTGGGGCTCCTCAGCAAGGCGACCCAGTTGGGGAAGAAATATATCCTGGTGGTGATTTTTCCACCCACTACCCAGAGGCAGTGGCTCTGTCCTCCCACAAGGCAGACGTGCTGCTGACCAGAGGGGGGGTGCTTACAGACCAGGGGTTCAATTTCATGTCATCCCTGCTCTTGGGCTTGTGGGAGAAATGTGGGGTCTGGCGCACCTGGGCCTCTGCATATCACCCTCAGTCCAATGGGCTGCTGGAGAGATTTTATGGGACCCTGAAGATAATTCTGAGGACATTTACGAATCAGCATCTGCTGGACTGGGACAAGTACCTACCCCACCTGCGGTACAGGGAAGTACCCCAGAAATGCACAGGGTTTTTCCCTTTCGAAGGGAGGAGAGTGAGGGGAGCCCTGGACCTAGTAATTGACAATTGGGAGGAGAAGGGGAAGACACCCCCCCCCGCCGGTGGATCGCTTTCCTGAGATCATTTTGCCCTTCTTTGGACTTTCTCCCTTTTGGCCACATGGTTCCTGAAATGCGGAGCCCAGAACTGGACACAATACTCCAGTTGAGGCCTAATCAGTGTGGAGTAGAGCAGAAGAATTATTTATTGTGTCTTGCTTACAACACTCCTGTTAATACATCCCAGAATGGTTTGCTTTTTTTGCAACAGCATTACACTGTTGAATTATATTTAGCTTGTGATCCACTATGACTCCCAGATCCCTTTCTACAGTACTCCTTTCTAGGCAGTCATTTCCCATTTTGTATGTGTGCAACTGATTGTTCCTTCCTAAGTGGAGCACTTTGCATTTGTCCTTATTGAATTTCATCCTATTTACTTCCGACCATTTCTCCAATTTGTCCAGATCATTTTGAATTTTAATCCTAGCCTCCAAAGCACTTGCAACCCCTCCCAGCTTGGTATCGTCCACAAACTTTATAAGTGTACTCTCTGTGCTATTATCTAAATCATTGATGAAGATTTTGAACACAACTAGACCCACAACTGATCCCTGCGGGACTCCACTCAATATGCCCTTCCCGCTTAATTGTGAATCACTGATAACTACTCTCTGGAAACGGTTTTCAAACCAGTTATGCACCCATCCTATAGTAGTTCCATCTAGTTTGTTCCCCAAGTAGGTAATTACAGACTGTGATCAGATCACCCCTCAACCTTCTCTTTATTACGCTAAATGGATTGGGCTCATTGGGCTGTAAAGCATATTTTCTAACACTTTCATGATTATCATGGCTCATCTCTGATCCCTCTCCAAGTTATCAGCATCCTTTTAGAAATGTGTGCACCAGAACTGGACACAGGATTCCAGCAGCAGTGGCACGTGTGTCAAATACAGAGGGAAAATAACCTCTCTACTCCTACTCCAAATTCCCTTGTTTGTGCAACTCAGGATGACATTACCTCTTTTGGCCACAGCATTACACAGGGAACTCAAGTTCAGCTGCGTATCCACCACATCCCCAAATCTTTTTCAAAGTCCCCGATTCTGTCAGTATGACCTTACACTTTTTGCATGTATGTGTAAGCATGCATTTGGGTAAGATTCGAAATGTTCATTGACCTAGTGGGTAATATGGCCAATCTCTTGGGATTGGTAAAACATTATATATGGTGAACAAGATTTTACGTAATCTTCACAATATCTGTCTTGGCTGTCTGAGTGGAAGCCCAGGCTGGATTGCTTTAAGGGAGTTGTGTTTTTGGCTTCTGGATAACCAGGAAGGTATTGTTGAGCTATTTTGTTGCTGCCTTGGTGAATCTAATTATGAGAATAACCACCAGTTTTGGGGACTGTCTGCCCCATTCTTTGCAGTTCATCCTGATTGAGCTTCCCCTAGGGCCCTGTGTTGTCCAGGGTGAATGCCCTAACTGATGGGCTACAGGTTACTTGGGACGCCACCTGATGCTCCTCCCACACCCCCAACCTGAGGTGTGCCGCACAGCCGTTCTTGCAATAAACACCTTGGGCGTTGCATCGCTGCAGTGTGTATGGTGAAGATGCTCTATCCATCAGGCGAGCTCTCTCTCCTGTTGGCATAAAAAACCCACCTCCGTGAGCAGCAGAAGCTATGTCAGTGGGAGAAGCTATGCCAATGGGGGGTGGTTTATCCACATCCCTGAGTGACATAAATTATGCGGGCATAAGCTGTAGTGTAGACATAGCCTAACTCAGGCTCTGTGGATGCCATGGGGTGGCTAGCTGAAAGTTAGGCATTACACACAGAGTCCCCAAGTCACTTTGTCGCTCTGGGCCAGAGCGCAGAAGACTCTGGTTGTATTACATTTCACCTAAAACCAAGAGTCTACACTAATGATAACTCTTTAAACAGTATCTGAGACTTTATTACCACCATCCTGTTTAAAGAACAGGAGTACTTGTGGCACCTTAGAGACTAACAAATTTATTAGAGCATAAGCTTTCGTGGGCTACAACCCACTTCTTCGGATGCATATAGAGTGACAAACCATCCTGTTTGTTTCCTACGTCAGTCTGAGGTGCACTCAGAGCTTGTTTCCAGGCGTCAACGTGAATATTATCTCCATACCAGGTCAGTAGATCTCTGGAAGGGCAATGCCTAGAGAAAGGTTTCTCTCCCTAGTCACTTTAGCAAAGGAAATATGCCCCTATTCTGCAAATCAGTCAGATGTCTGGTTCTTTGCAACTTGTACCACTTAAATGGTTATTTTAACCCTATTGGTGTTGAAATGACTGTGATGCTGACAGACCAGGTGTCAGAGCCACGACAATTCACTTGTTTGTTAGTGTAGATTGAAGTAATTGTGATATGTCTTACTGTCTTTGATATTTAAACTTCATGAAAACTAATAAATGAGGTATTGTATTGTTTTCACTTATCTGTTCCTGTTGTAACAGCAAACATTTGCCTGCTGTATATCCCTGTAACTAAATAACTCATCAAAGAAACCCTGTGAAACGTAATGAAGGACTTAAGGACTTTAACAGAAAATGCTAATTTCAAGGCAAGCGCCATTATGGTGATGATTGGCGATCAATGACTCAAATTGCATTCTCACTCCCTCATCCAAGGAAAAACCCATGTAAGTAGACACCCTGTCAGCTTGTTTTCTATATGGAGAAACTATAAATATGGATTTAAACAAAAACCCTTTATCTCTGACTGTTTGGACTCTTACAGGGAAGTGTGCCAGATGCAAAGTGGAGATACCCAGATACAAGCTAGTTACCCCTTAAAAGACTTTGGGAACTGGCAGTTTATTACATTACTGCCACCATTTGGACTTACACATTGTAACTCACTTGTTATTATACTTTACCTGCTTTAACCTCTTAACTCTAATTTCTTTTTCTTAATAAACTTTTACTTAGTTCACCATAGAATTGGCTACCAGAGTTGTTTATGGTGTGACATCTAGAGTACCTATTGATCTGGGATAAGTCCCTGGTCCTTTGGGACTGGGAGCAACCTGAGGTGGTGTGATTTTTGGTTTATGTGACCATTATTGCTAATTTCTGTTTGTCAGAGCAGCAAGATTGACAGGAGGCACTGAGGTGACTGTCTGTGACCCCATGGTAACACTGGTATAGTGATCCAGGTGTTCACATTTATCAATGGCTTTGTGAAATCTAAATACAGAACACACCACCATATTGGGCTGTCTGCCCTGTTTTTTGACAGTTTGTCCTGAGATTGGCACTCACAGTTGTGAGCCACTCCAGGCAGCATGGCAATGACAATGTTTCATTGTACAAGGAGAAGGACCAGAGAAATTATTACAATATTTAAATTACAACTTACCCAGGGCCGCCCAGAGGGGGGGCAAATGGGGAATTTGCCCCAGGCCCCCGGCCCCGCCTCCACCTTCCCCCATCCCCCGGTGCCTCAGCGTGCCGCGTCAGGAGCGGCCCTGGACAGCGCTGCAGCGGCGTGGCTTGGGCCGGGCCTGAGCTCCTCCCACTGAGTCAGAGCATCATGGTAAGGGGGCGGGGCTGCGAGCTCCGGTCCCGCCAGAACCACACCGCTGCAGCGCTGTCCAGGGGCCAGGGCAGCTCCTGGACGCGGCGCGCTGAGGCTCTGAGAGACGGGAGAGGCGGCGGTAACCCAGGAGTGGCCCTGGACAGCGCTGCTGGGGGGGCGGGGGCGTTCCGGGGGTCTGTCAGGACTTGGCGGGGGGGGGTGGATAGGGGTCAGGGCAGTCAGGGGACGGGGGGAATTGGTGGGGGGTGGGGTCCCGGAGTGGTGGTTGGGGGGGGCGGTGAGAGGACAAGGAGAAGGATGGGTCAGGGATTCTGAGGGGGCAGTCAGGGGGCAGGAAGTGGGTGGGGGTCAGATAGGGGGCAGGGTCAGGTTGTTTGGGGAGGCACAGCCTTCCCTACCCTAAAGCTCATTCAGCAGTTGGAGGCTTGCAGACAGCTATTTAACCCAATGAGCCAAGCTGTTATCTTTTCCCTTAGGGCTACCATCCCTTTCACTTCTCAAATGCCAAATTACAGTCTACATTTCATTTCAGTGCCACAGGGAGATTCATGTCAGGGGAGGGGAGCTTCATTTAAAATTAGCCACTTTAGATTAACAGTTAGAGCCAAGAGAGCCATGGGGGAGGGATCACATGAGAAGAGCAATATCATACACCACCTACCTCCTTCCCAACCCTATCAAGGGAGACCCCCCCCCCCTGCATTCCCCGAGGCTCCAGAGGGGTTAATTCAGTGGTTCTCAAACTTTTGTACTGGTGACCCCTTTCACATAGCAAACCTCTGATTGTGACCCCCCCCTTATAAATTAAAAACACTTTTTTATATATATTTAACATTATTATAAATGCTGGAAGTAAAGCAGGGTTTGAGGTGGAGGCTGACAGCTCGCAACCCCCAGTAATAACCTCGTGACCCCCTGAGGGGTCCCGACCCCCAGTTTGAGAACCCCTGGGTTAATTTAGTTTTAGCACCCTGTGTCCATTCACATGCATGTGCTATTTTGAGCATTTCAGTTTTCACAACATAGGCTCATTCCAGATTCTGGAACAAGCTCAAATGCTGAGTTCGTATAGTATGTACATAAGCTATACTAAAGACAAACCCACAGTAACCGTCTCCAGTTTGTGAGGGACCCCATGGAGCCAGTCTCTAGGAAACAGATACATTCATGGAGGTTAAGTCCATTAATGGCTATTAGCCAGGATGGGTAAGGAATGGTGTCCCTAGCCTCTGTTTGTCAGAGGGTGGAGATGGATGGCAGGAGAGAGATCACTTGATCATTACCTGTTAGGTTCACTCCCTCTGGGGCACTTGGCATTGGCCACTGTCGGTAGACAGGATACTGGGCTGGATGGACCTTTGGTCTGACCCAGTACGGCCATTCTTATGTTATAATCTAAATGAACCCAAAGTTCTGGAGACAGAGATGACTCAAGGAAGCCAGCAGAGTATCAGAAACCTGGACAAATCTCTGACTGGATGGGCTCAGGCGTTTGGTCACAAGCTGAGGTGGTTCAAAAGTTTTGGATTTTTTTAAGCAGCATTTTTTTATTGTTTCTTTAAACAATCAAACACAGCAAACAGCAAATATTTGGCCACACACTTCTGAACCCCCAAACCATGTTCAGGTTTTGGCAGACTAATTTCAGCTTTTCAATTAAAAAAAACCACAACAAATTTTGAAGGAAAGCAGACATTGTCCGTGATTTTTTCTGCTTTTTAAAAACCCCTAAGTTTTCGATCCAAAAAAAGTTTTGACGGAAAATATTTTTCCAACCCTTTTAATGAGCTTTAGTGCCTTTTAGCACTAGCTGATGCTGAGAACCAGTGATACCTTGTAAAGGTGACTTGAAAAGAAGTCTTCTCAAAACTGGGTTTGTGCCGAGATGTGGAAGGTTTTTAAATGTTTATTTTTCCCAGGACCACCTGGGGGGCGGAGGGGAGGCAAGTGGGGCAATTTGCCCCGGGGCCACAGGGGCTCCCATGAGAATATAGTATTCTATAGTATTACAACTTTTTTTTATGGAAGGGGCCCCCAAAATTGCTTTGCCCCAGGCCCCCTGAATCCTCTGGGCGGCCCTGAACTTACCTTGGTGTCCTGTGGCTCTGCTCCTCCCTGAAACAAGGAGAAAGTGAGAGATGAGAACTCCCCTGAACATAGACACTTTGAATAGTATGCACTTTCAGTCTATATTAGGAATGAATGGGATTTACAAAATTTGGCCAGGATCGTGGTACAAACAAACAAGCAGAAATGAATAGACAGTAAATTACCTGAGAGCTTCTACTCTGACCCTCAAATAAAGTCCTTAAAAATATGTTTCAGTCAATCTCTATTCAGAGCCTTCTCAAATTTAAATAGTGGGAGTTGGGTACCGAAGTGTCCCTTGTTCCTATGAAAATCCTTCCCTTCAAAGCATCTCAAACTGAAAACTCTGTTAACTTTGTGTCAGGTACAATATTAGAAAAAACACACACTAGACGAATGTGTTATATAAATATTAAACCAAACCAAACCACTAAATATCTGAAATTTCAACTAAATTTCCAATCCTATCCTTCCCCCAGCTGGTACATTCCTGACCCCTAATGTGAACACGTATGGGTATGTTATAAATATTACAAGTCAAGAACATTCTCACAGTATGTAACACACACAGCTGCTTTCGACAGAACCCCCAACCTCAACACGTAACGAGGCAAGATAAATAAAAATCAGATAAACTGTATGGGTTTTATCTTGACCTGCATTCTGATTACCAAGAATCTTCACTCCCCAGGAATGAAGATTATTTAGATAGAATCAATAATACAGAATACGCTGTACAAAGCAATTCAGAATCACCATTTACCCTGACTCAATACTTTAAGGAGAAGAACACTCTGATGGCTTGGATACCATCTGCCAAGACATTGTATCTTATCGGATTCAGTGTTGTTGAAAGCTATGACACTGATAGAAATGCAAGGCCCTCATTGAGAAAGAGCAGACATTTGTCTGACACTTCATCGAGAGGCCTTCGAGAGCCACTGAAGGAAGATCAGTCAATAGGCAGACAAATGTAACTGGGGCCGAGCTGTGCACCCAGCAGGCCAAACATGGTTCCCCACACACCTGGAAATGTGAGTTACGGGGAGGCAATGCAGGGTAATCACGATGGACAAGGAAGCTTTCCTCACCAAGTGAATGATGGACATCGTACTGGAAAAGGGGGAGGGAGGGATGCTGATGCTCTGTGTAATTCAAAACTGAGTAGGCTAATGTACATTCATGCCTGGCAATAATTGAGGGAACATTGTTAGGGGGCTTATTCTTTCACCCTCTCACTTCCCTGGTCCTTCTCGCATGAACAGAGAGCAACAATACCCGAAGTCCGAAGGTGCAAACAATTCGATGAACTTCCAGCAAGCATGATTCCAGTTTCCTTCTCGATCCAAATTATGCAACTTCAGCTACGCAAATAGCGTAGCTGAAGTCAAAGTATCTTGGATCGAATTACCTGGGGTCCACACGGCGCGGGATCGATGGCCGCGGCTCCCCCGTCGACTGCGCTACCGCCACTCGCTCTGGTGGAGTTCCGGAGTCGACGGTGAGCGCGTTCGGGGATCGATATATCGCGTCTTAACGAGACGCGATATATCGATCCCGGATAAATCTATTGCTACCCGCCGATACGGCGGGTAGTGAAGACGTACCCTAGTGTCCCCCTTCCCAGCTCTGATACCACAGAGCCTTGCCTGTGTCCCTGTTCCTGTTCCCATTCCCTGTTCCCATTCCCGCCCTTAGCAAAACATGATCCCAATTCCCCCACCCACAGTCCCTGTTCCCATTCCCCCCTTACTTCCTGATTGACTGCAGACTATATCGTAAAACTTGAGTTCTGTTTAGCTATACCTTAACCAATCATTTTACTGAAATTTTACTAACCAATCCTAACATGCTGTAACATGGTTATTTAACCAATTATATCCCACCACCTTAATTGGTTTACACCCGACAAAATTAATTATCCAGCAGACAGAAACAATCACAGAACCAGACCGACATTATACAGACAAACAATAGGGAAGTGGAGACTACAGTGATAGAACAATACAGAAATGAGGATTTCACATCACAGCTATTGATAAGTGAGTTCTTGCCAGACAGGTTGCTATCAAACTAAGTTTCCTTTTACATCTTCTAGGCTCTTCCCTTTCTCTGGCGCTGATAGGAATATCAGGACAGGATTGTATTCCTAACAGCCCAATAGCACCTTATTTCAATGTGACTACTTTGGAATGTGAGGATATGACCATACACTTCCCAGTTTATGGCTGGCCTCTGCTGCTTAGCCGAAGGCCTTAGCCTAAGAACCAGGCCTCAGACTGTCACAGTAAGAGAAGGCCCACAGTGATTTTGATTCTTTCTTTAATACCTCTGTCATAACTATAAAGGGAAGGGTAACAGCTCTCCTGTGTACAGTACTATAAAATCCCTCCTGGCCAGAGACTCCAAAATCCTTTTACCTGTAAAGGGTTAAGAAGCTCGGGTAACTTGGCAGACACCTGACCCAAAGGACCAATAAGGGGACAAGATACTTTCAAATCTTGGGGGGGGGAAGGCTTTTGTTTGTGCTCTTTGTTTAGGTTGTTGTTCGCTCTTGGGACTGAGAGGGACCAGACATCAATCCAGGTTCTCCACATCTTTCTAAACAAATCTCTCCTATTTCAAACTTGTAAGTAAATAGCCAGGCAAGGCGTCTTAGTTTTACTTTGTTTTCTCAACTTGTAAATGTACCTTTTACTAGAGTGTTTATCTTTTTGTTTGCTGTACTTTGAACCTAAGACTAAAGGGGAGTCCTCTGAGCTCTTTAAGTTTGATTACCCTGTAAAGTTATTTTCCATACTGATTTTACAGAGATAATTTTTACCTTTTTCTTTAATTAAAAGCCTTCTTTTTAAGAACCTGATTGATTTTTCCTTGTTTTAGATCCAAGGGGGTTGGATCTGTATTCACCAGGAGTTGGTGGGAGAAAGGAGGGGGATGGT
>NW_020665013.1:2750324-2818575 GCF_002925995.2 Terrapene triunguis
TGGATCTGTATTCACCAGGAGTTGGTGGGAGAAAGGAGGGGGATGGTTAATTTCTCCTTGTCTTAAGATCCAAGGGGTTTGGATCTGTATTCACCAGGGAATTGGTGAAGGGTTTCTCAAGGTTTCCCAGGGAAGGGAATTTAGTTTTGGGAATGGTGGCAGCGGACCAGATCTAAGCTGGTAGTTAAGCTTAGAGGTCTTCATGCAGGCCCCCACAGTTGTACCTTAAAGTTCAAAGTGGGGATACAGCCTTGACAACCTCTATAACTAGCTAAGTGATAAGAATACACCTAAATTCTTAAAGTATAGGCCTTTACAGACAGGCCTGAATATCTCTATCCTAACAAACATCTGCACGGCAAAAAAACCCCACCCTGTGATAGCAAGTCTCACAGCCTGGAACCAAAGACTAGCTTTGAGACCTACCCCCATGGCTGGGTCTCAGAGATCAAGCTCCAGCCCAAGAGAGAACATGCACACAGCTGTTTTTAGTCCTGTAGCATGAGCCCAAGTCTGTAGACCCGCGCTTTGAGACTCGCTGCTGCGGGAGTTTTAGCAGTGTACACGTATCCTGAGAGGCCTCCCCAGTAGAGCTGGTTGGAATTTTTCCAATGAAACATAGTTACATCAGAAAATGCCAAGCTGCTGGACCAAAATGATTTGTAAAATCTATTACAAGGATGACGAAACCTTCAATGAAAGAGATGCTGCCAAGATGCTGAACGAGGCTGGCTGATGAGACTCCTTCAGCAGAGTTGGAAAGAGGAGAGGCTTGGAGCTTGCTGTGCTGGGACAGGGCATTTCACGTGTAAAGGATGGTAGGGAAGGAACACAGAGCTGAACATGGCAGAAATATAGAGAAGGAGCATCTAGGACTGAATGTGGTGTATTCAGGACTGTGTTGCAATTGCAAACTGGCACTTGAAGGCTGGTGGGGGTTTCCATGAGATCTTGTAGCATCTGAGTCAGTCAGTAAAGAACCAGCCTAGAATAAAGTAGGGTGAGTTGTGCCTCTCTGCCAGGGAGAATAGCCTGCTTTTTCTCTCTCTCTCTTTGGGTTACTGTGTGTTTCTGACAAAATGTACCCTTGTGTTCACGCCCTACACACTTCGCAATAAAGCTCTGTAAACAGTATGACTTGTGTGGTATTATTTCAAAACTCATACATTTCTGGTCATTGTTGTCCTGATAAAATGTGTGTGGCAACATAGTATGTGACGTTATCAGTTTCCACGGTGTGGCGTTCTTAACACATGTTCCAAACTGAGGTTGGCAAACAGGTCTGTCTGAAACAAAGGAATGTTTGCTCTGCTTTATTTGCACTTAAGGAGCAAAGCAAATCATCAAGCAGGAAGAGTAGTCAAAGAATCCTCAAACAGGTGAGGAAAAGCAGCAGAAAACATCCCTTCTTGAAGATTCTCTGTCTCCTGAATCTCAGCTGGAAACTTTTCCCAAGAGGTGGACTGACACTAAAAATGAGGGACAAACACTCCAGGGCACCCCCCATCTGTGTCCCTCTATGCACGGTAAGAGAAGGGACAAAGGAAGCAGCCATTAAACAGAAGACTAGATCCTGGCTGAAATTTGGCCAGTAAGACTGTTGAGAGCATGTGGTGGGAAAGCTTTGCTTTGAATATAACACAATTTCTTAAGTTAGGCACCAGTTGTGTTTTATCGTCATTTTTCTTCTAACCATTTTGGACGTTTATGCCTCCTTACTTGTATTCACTTAAAATCGCTCTCTTTGTAGTTAATAAACTTGTTTAATTGTTATATCTAATCGACTGTGTTTAAATTGAAGTATCTGGGAAACTCGATTTGGTGTAACAAATTGTGCATATTATTTCTTTTAAAGAAATATGGACTTTTTATGAATTTGTCTTGTGCAGGAGAGGGCTTGGCACTACAGGACAGATATTGCTGGGGGAACACCCTGAAATATAACCAAGGTGTGGCTGGCTGGTAGGATTGCCAAATTTCTAATCACACAAAACTGAACATCTCTGCCCTATCCAATGTCCTGCCTCTTCTCCGAGGCCCCGCCTATGCCCTGCTCCTTCTCCGAGGCCCCGCCCCTGCGTGCTCCATGCCCCTCTCCAATCGTTGCTCACTCTTCTTCACCCTCATTCACTTTCACCGGGCTGGGGCAGAGGATTGGAGAGGGAGGCGAGGGCTCTGGCCTGGGGGGTGCAGGCTCTGGGGTGGGGCCAAGGATGAGGGGTGCGGGGTTCCAGCTGCAATTACTGCGGCTGCAAGGAAGCAGCTGCCAAGACCCTGCAGCCTCTGGGCACATGGGTGGCCCTGCAGCTCTACACATTGGTCACTGTACCCGGCCAATGGGAGCTGTGGAACTAGTACAAGGGGAGGGCAGCACACAGAGTTTCCCTGGCTGTCGCAGAGCTTAGGGGCCACAGGGACTTAATGGCCACTTCTAGGAGCCGTGTGGCGCTGGGGCAGGCAGGGAGCCTGCCTTAGTCCCAAGCCCCTGCTGCACCGCCGACTGGACTTTTAATGGTCCACCAGAGCCACCAGGGTCCCTTTTCGACCAGGCGTTCTGGTGGAAAACTGGACGCCTGGCAACCCTACTGGCTGGCTGCTGCACACACACAGACATAGCTGAGAGGGACTTGCATGCTGGAGGCTGTTTGTGAGCAGTCCTGACTGGTGCGTACAGCAGCAAAGCAGTGAAAAGGGAACCCCAGGTTAGGGGGAAGGGGTGACACAGCTACTCACTAGTCTAGATTGTCCCCTGGGTATGTCACACCTGCCTTCTGCAGGGTTTTGTGACTCACAGTCTAAGGCGTCAGTCTCTCCCCCATTTGTTGTGCAGGAGCTCAGGCGCCTAACTCAGGCTTTGTGAATCCCAGTGATTTTTCTAGGTGCCTAGAAGTGAAGTGTTGTGACGCTCAGCATCACTGTGCCTAACTCCTGTTGTGTATTCAGACCGTCGGGCCAACGTTCCTTTGTGGAGCTGGGCCTAATCTCATTTTGTAATGGCAGCACAATATCATAATCTTGTGCTTAGAGTTTAGACATGGAGCCCTGGGTGAACTTGATTTTCTGTGTGAACTGCTGCATGTGAATCAGATTAAAGCAAAGTGGCAGCACATCACAAGTCAAAAATAGCTTTAAGGAAACCCACGAAACCAAAAGAAGGGGTTACTCTCCTGTGCAGTAACTGTAGTTCTTCTAGAGGGTGTGTCCCTAGGGGTGCGCCACACTGGGCCTGCGTGTGCCCCTTGTGCCCTGCATCTAGGCCAGTGGCTCTCAAACTTTTGTACTGATGACCCCTTTCACATAGCAAGCCTCTGAGTGCGACCCCCCCCCCTTATAAATTAAAAACATTTTTTTTAAAAATTAACCATTATAAATGCTGGAGGCAAAGCGGGATTTGGGGTGGAGGTTGACAGCTCGCGACCTCCCATGTAATAACCTCGCGACTCCCTGAGGGGTCCTGACCCCCAGTTTGAGAACCCCTGGTATAGGCCATATCAGGCTGCATGGCCAAATGGTCCCCCGAGTTCCTTCTGCACCACCAAGTCTGAGCAGAAACTCTGAAGCAGAGGAAGGAGGACGGGTAGTGGGGCACCCAGAGGGACACACGTCTCAAAGAACTACAGTTACTACACAGGGGGAGTAACCCCTTTTTCTTCTTCAAGTCCTATCCCTACTACCTCTCAGGGTGATTTCTGAGCAGTATCCCCAGTAGGAGGAAGAAGCTTTGGAATGGAGTCCAGAACAGAAGAGAAAATTGCATTGCTGACTGCAGCATCAGACCTGGAGACATTGACTAATGCATAGTGTCTAGCGAAAATATGTACTGAAGACCACATATCAGTCCTGCAGATATCTGAAATGGGAACATTTTAAAGTAGATCTATAGATGTAGACTGTGATCTGGTTGAATGTGCCAAAATACTGATAGGGAGTGTAATGGCGACAGCTTGGTATCAAGTTGTGATTCAAAAGTCTCTGGATGGAAATGACAAATCCCTTAAATCTGTCTGCAGTCAAAATGAATAGTCTATTGGATTTGTAAAATGGTTTAGTTCTGTCGAGGTAGAAGGCTTCTGCCCTCCTGACATCTGGAATGTGGAGAACTGTCTCCTGGTTGGAAGTCTGTGGTTTTGGGAAGAAAACTGGCAGCTATATGGTCTGATTCAGGTGAAAATTGGAAGTCACATTAGGGAGAAAGCTGGGATGAAGTCGGAAGGACACCTTATCCTTGTGAAACATTGAAAGGGGGTGGGGGGAGGGGCTGCCATTAATGCACCAATCTCGCCGACTCTGTGAGCTGAGGTATAAGTATGAAAGGCATTTTTGAGCCATTTGTGATCTACTGAATCTCTGTTTGTTTGCAGGAGTGTAGTTGCCCAAAGTGCATAATATGGTCCTGGAATCTTTAAGGGGATTTAATGACTTGTCAGTGTTCTCTGCAAACAACTTCCATCTGCCAAATTGAAGAGCCTCAACTATATTCTGAATTTCCCTGGGGAAGCCAGACAATATCAGCCAGGAAGCCCGGCACAGAACCGCCGCCATAGAGATGCAGTGTCTGTATCATCAAGAGCTGCCTGCAAAGACATTCTTGCCAACAACTGACCCTCAGCAACAATTGCCTGGAATTGTTCTCTTTGATCTGAGTGAAGGCATTCAATAAATGACTCAAATTATGCATAGTTGGTAAAGTATTTGGCCATAAATGCTGGGTAATTTGCATAGAGGAATTGCAGCATAGCTGATGAATAGGCCTTCCATCCTAGTGGGGTCCAGATGCTTTTGGTCTCTGTCATATGGGGTGGATTTGTAATGGTGTTCACCACATCAACAAAGAGAGGCTGGAAAACAGCAATTCAGAGTCCTTGGAGGGGACATAGTATTATTTGTTAGCCCTCCTACAAGTGGGTGTCACCGTAGCTGGGATTTGCCAGATGGTTCTAGTGGGTTCCCATAGAGCCTCATTAATGGGAAAGGTGACTCCTGATGGCGTCACAGAGTGCAGAATATCCAGCAGCTTGTGTTGGAGTTCTCCAAGTTCTTCCAGTGGTATCTGCAGATTCTGCCACCGGCTTAATGTGGTCCTGGAACTGGCAAAAATCATGAACTAGCAGGAAGGCATCAGGGCCTCATCTGGGAAGGAGGATGAGAAGGAGGTCTGAGATGTGGCTTCTTTGTCTGCCCTGGACTGCTGTTCCTGAAATGTTTCCTCTTGCTGCTGGGGAGGGGAAGCTTGGGTCTCCCTGTCATCCCAATGGGATGGGGCTGGGACCTAGAGAACTGCTGACAATAGGCAGTACAGGGATTGCAATATGTCCCTTGAGGCCATTACTGGGGAGGGGGTAGCATCCGGAGCTGCTCCCACCAGGACCGATGAGGTCCCAAAACATCTCCCCTGCCCCTTCAGGAAGGGGGGGGGGCGGTGTGAGGATGCATTGGAGAACCTTGCACAAAAAGAGAGGAGGTAGAGGGAAGGTCATCTGGAGCAGCTCCCAGAGAATGGGGCTGGCGGGACAATGGCACCGGGGAGGCAAAGGGATCTGGAGATGGGGGATTCTCGATACTGAAAGGTGCTCTGTGGCTGCTAGCAACAGAGACTGAGGTTCAGCACTCATCGCCAATTCCTTTTGTAGTCTGACGTCCTGAGGTACCGAGAGCTTTTGTGGTACCGAGAGGTGTCTATCCTTTTCTGATGGCAATGGAGTCCTGGGGTGCCACGGGGCTGGTGCAGATGAGGTTGAAGGCTTTCATGGTACCTCAGCAGTTGGTAAGGGTATTGAGAGTGGAGTCTGAGATGACAGTACTGCTCCTTCTTGTTTGGTGCTACCAGGGTCTTCCCAGAGCTCTGGTTGGACTTAGAATCGTGGCATTTTCCCATGTCCACCATATTGGAGGAGCCTCTTCCACCTTGAGGAAGACCTCTCAGAGGCTGTAGATCTGGCTGGAGTGAATTCTTTTTGTGGAGGAACCCCTGGGAAGGGCACTAGATCTGCTCTTCTGGGAGACTTCAGAGGAAGGCTCTGAGAATTTCTCCTTCCCAGAAGAATGCTGAGCTGAGGTGGAAGGGCCCTATTTGCCCCTGGTAACTGACGTCCCGGGGTTTCCTGACCTGGCTCTGAAGCAGGCTGGAGGGAATTCTCCATCATAAGGAGTCAAAGTTTGACTTCCTGGTTCTTCCCAGCCCTATAGTTCAGGCCTAGGCATACATTGCACTTCTGCAGCATGTATGATTCACCCAGGCATCTTTACAAGAGAGGCAGCATTTGAGCTGAATGAAGCGGACATGCCCCTTACAGGGGAGTCTGTGATGGATCCCGCACTTTCTCTTCTTGTGAGGGTGTTCAGGGCGCCATTTCTCGCCCCTGATCTGGGGTATTAACTGTCCCACTAGTATCCCAGAAAAGGGAGTGGAAAGGGAGGGACCCCGGCCCGACCTCTACTCCGGGTCTCAGCACAGGGGCCCTTGGTATAGTGGCAAACCACTTGAACTAGTGATTCCTTCCCCTGGGCTACTTTCCTCTCTGGCCCTTCAGCTTGTGGGGCTTCCTGTCCTCTCTCTGCTTGGGCTAAGTTTCTCCCAACCCCTTGTGTCTGTGGAGTTCCTCTGCTCCGGTACAAGCTGGGTTTCCCTTTACCAAGGGTCTTGGGCTTCTGGCCCACCACTGCACTTTTCCAAACTCTCCTCTGCTTCCCTCCAAACTGCTCTCCTTCAAATTGCTCTCTGCTCCAACAACAAAGCACTCTGCTTCAATTCCTCCAACTGTCTGATTGAAGCAGGGGGGTTTTATCAGGTGACTGGCTTCAGGTGCTCAAATTGGTCTAATTGGCTTCAGGTGCACTAATTAAACTGTAGCAGCATCTCTTCCCTCTACAGGAAATATGGTTCTCAACATCCTGGGGCTTACATATAGCCCATCTATCACTCTCCTGCTGCCATCTGGCCATGCTGTATCACAATATATATACTTTTATTTGCTATCAAATGGAGAACAAATACCTAACAAACTGACTAATAAAAAGATACAAGCTACTGTGGTAGATCAGAAGCAGACATACTTGGGGGACGGTTTGCACGCGCAACCTGATATTGCCTTGTCAAGGCTGATTCCCCATTCCGGCACTTCGAGTGCAGAAGATGGGGGCCCGCAAGGATTTTAAAAGTTAATACTGGCCACTCCAGGCTTCTAAACTCCCAAGGTTACAGTTTCTCTCTGACCTTGGCTTGGTAAACACTGCCACCAACCAAATGCAAAACCCTTTTTGGAACCCAAGAAGACACCCTTGGGAATTCCTTCTGGTGAGGTACCCTCAAGCCCTTTCACCTCCGCCCCCTTCGGGGAAGAGCTGAGAAAGAAAACAAAGGAAATTAGCTGTTGCCACCAGCTAATTAAACATGTGCACAAATCTCTTAGGACACCAAAAATCCAATCATGTACTATACAACAGCGCTTCCGGGATTATCCGTTTCAGTCTAACATCTCTTTCTACCTTCTTCAGACTCTCACTCTTTTCAGCCGCCTCTATGAATTTCTCTTTTCTAAAGTCTTTGTAGTCTTCTTTGATCTTCACACAAATTCCTTTGCACAGTGTTCTGTATTCTTCGCCCATTTTTCCTTCTAATTTCATGCGCACTGTCCTTGCCATCAGATTCACAATTTCCTCACTGGTCCTCTGCTTGCATCCCAGCATTTTCAATGCTTTTCCCTTCTTAGCTGCTGAGATTAGCTGTGAGATAAACTATTCAGAGGCCTCATTGATGTCCTTGTTGACCTTATACTCAAGGTTCATTTCACTCACTTCCTGTACAAATGCCTCTTCGTTGAAGTGCCATTTTTGCTTCAGTTTCTGGCTATCTCTTAACTTCATAGACATTGTCAACACATATTTTGAGCGGAACATACGATGGTCTGATCCTGTGAAAATGATTCGTTTTCGTATTGTCACTACGTCATTAAAGATTCTTCTGGTATCCGTCTTTACATAATCAATCTGATTCAGTGCGACTCCATCCAGATGTTTCCTTGTCCACTGCCGACGCGGTTCTTTTTCAAATATTGTGTTCATTATGTGGAGATGGTTTGCCTCTCCGAATGCAACCAGACAATCATTTCTTACACCTTTACTGAATTTTCTCACATACTTTTCTTTTTCAATCTTTTTTCCACTTACTATTGCATTGAAGTCCCCTTGGATAATTGTGTAGGTGGATCTTTTCTGCATTACCTCCTCCAGCTCTTCGTAGATATGGTCCATTTCTTCATCTTCCTCTTGCTGCGTGGGAGCATACACCTGAATAATTTGAATCGTTCTCCTTCATTTTATCTGAAGCGTGAGACCTGCTATTTGGGGTGACACGATGTTGCAGCTAACTAGCCTTGGAACTGTTTCTTTCCTGACAATGACTCCTACACCGCCAATCCTTGCTCTATTGTCAAGTGATCTTCCGAGGAATACTTGCTCTCAGCTTTTCCATTGTGCAATGAGGTCTTTTATTCTTGTGTCAGAGGGGTAGCCGTGTTAGTCTGGATCTGTAAAAAGCAACAAAGAGTCCTGTGGCACCTTAAAGACTAACAGATGTATTGGAGCATAAGCTTTTGTGGGTGAATGCCCACTTCATCAGACGCATGTCTTTTATTCTTGTTTCACATAACCCTATGACGTCGGCTTTTATTGATTTTCTGACTTCAATGTAAATATCGATATATGGATCAGATGACAGTGTTCTTATGTTGTGACTTGTTAGTCTATCCTCTGTTTTTCGTCCTGTGTTATCCCAGGTCAGGCTGACACATGAGTCTGAGCTGTTTTCCAGTTTATTCTGCATTGTGTGGCTTGTTTGGCAGGAGAATCTTGCAGCAGTGCATTCGGGGTGCCAACCCTTGTGTCCTGTAGCTGCGGTACCCCCTCCACTTTGGCCAGGTTGCCCTAGCTTAATAGAGGTATGGTCAGACTACCTACTACCCTGGAGGCTAGCTCAACACCATCTCAGCTTGGTAAGACCTGCCAGAGCATATGCTCTGCCGTACTTCAAACCCCTTTCACCCTCACACCAATGCTGAAGTAGGGAGGTAGGATTTTTTTTGGGGGGGGGGGCCTCATGCCCTTCCCAAATGGGAGAGTTTAATTCTCAGCACTCTATATTCGGCATTTTCTGCTTTGCTGTCAAGGGGACCCCTGCCCCCAACACAGACAGACAAACTTAACGGTGCCCCCTTCAATCCCTGCCCTCAGTGGTCCCTCATGGAGATTGCATTACTTTACCCTCCCTCCACTTCTGCCAACCAGCATCAAGTATCTCCCAGGTCAATGGTGCTACTCAGGCACCGCCAGGGTCCATGGGATGTTACGAATGGGAGCACTGATCTGGAGCTCAGTAAGGCACAGAGACAAAGGCAGGTTAGGTGGAGGAGCTGTGAGGTGCTGCTATATTCCCAGTTCCTATTGCCATCCTCACAGGGGCAGAATCACTACTGGTCCCCCAGAATAGCTATGTCTCATTTATGATGATAAACAGATATCTGCCTACACTATCCGCAAATCCTGAACCAGCAATCACAGTCCTCGGTAAACACTCACATCAGGAATGTGACAGAGCAATGAATATATGAGAGCAGGTGAAGGACTGAGATATGGCACACTGAACAAACGGGAAATTGATGGAGAATACTTAGAAAATCGTGACAGTGAAGCCACCTGCCAGTCCCAAACTTTTCCCAGCTGGTACAATCCTGTCCCAGCTGGGGACACATGTGGGTATGTTATAAATACTGCAGTAAGGAACATCTTCACAGTATGTAAGACACACGCCACTGCTTTCACCAAATGCCAACCTCCTCCCCTGAGAAGAACCGACGTTCACCCAGAGCCAAAGGAATAAACTTGAAGGATGTTATGCCCCTATCACAAAAGGAGATTGGATCTGACCTGGGTTTGGTGGTGTTGAAAACTGTTAGACAAGTGGGGAAATGCTTGGCCTAGACTGGGAGAGACTGGCCAGTTGTCTCACAGTTCATGGAAAGGCCTTCAAGGGCCCTAGTGCAGAGAGCCTTTAACAGGCAATAAATGTCATTGGGGCCCAGCTCCGTTCCAAGCAGGGTGCGTATAATTCCTGGATCCCCACACGGGATGACAGACACCTGGAAATGTGAGTTACAGGAGATGGACTGGGAACAGTCACAGTCTAGACAGGGGAGTGCTCTGAAACAGACTGAACGATGGACCACCCCTTCATTGGGGAAGAGGGAGGGATTCATTCTCTTCTGAATAGAGTGTAGCTGTGCAAATATTGTCTGGATGCCTTGAGTAACTCCATGGTCAATAGGCTAATGCAGATTCACTCCTGGCCAGAACTCAGAGGCATCCCAAACAAAGAATGTAGAGACAGGGCCCTAGCACAGAGAACTGGCTCAACTGCCAGTCCCTCAGAGAACTGACACAAGCTACTGAATCTCTTGGAGGCTAACGCTGAAGGCGCGAAGCTCTGAGATGAGGGCAGCTGTAATCCAGTATCTCCAAAGATGGGCTTTTATTCTTCAGCTTCCACCTCATTATCTAGTCCTCCTGGCCTCATTAGGCTGCTGTAGTGACTCTCCAGACTGAAGGTGTGTGAAGCACTTGGAGCTTCCTATAATAATCTATGAATACTTAAGGCCCTTCAGTTTTAGTTTTTCAAATTTCTTTTAATTGCCTGGGTTTTACAAAAGCTATTTTCATCCAATTTTTGGACCTCTCCAGTATATGAAAATACAGATTATGTTAAGAACAGCCAATACATTATATTAGATAAATGTGTTTATGTCAATAACAAATTAGCCTAAATGTAAAGGTGATGCTGTCTGTTAAAGTAAGGCAATGTAGTGGAAGATATACACACACACACGCATCCACATGTGTAAGCAGGGTCTGAATGAATTCCCGACAGCTAGCTGGGAGTGGGAGAGAGTTCAGGAAAAAACTGTTTACATGAACATACCTAGGCTATGGCTACACTGGCGCTTTACAGCGCTGCAACTTTCTCACTCAGGGGTGTGAAAAAACACCCCCCTGAGCGCAGCAAGTTACAGCACTGTAAAGTGCCAGTGTAAACTGTGCCCCAGCGCTGGAAGGCGCGCTCCCAGTGCTGTAAGCTAATCCCCTTGGGGAGGTGGAGTACCTGCAGCGCTGGGAGAGCTCTCTCCCAGTGCTGGCGCCGTGACCACACTCGCACTTCAAAGCGCTGCCGTGGGAGCGCTCCTGCAGCAGCGCCTTGGAGTTTCGAGTGTAGCCATGCCCCTACTCTGCCTAGATATACAGCAGATGGAGCTGTGTTGCTCAAATAAATCAACTTTGGCCGGTGCTGGGTTACAAATCACTTTAGTACTGAATGAAGGAGTAGTGAAATACTGTTTCAATGTTGTCGTTATTGTAGGAACAACGGGGAGCAGAACTGTGCTTAACCTGTCCCAAATGAGGGGGGTCACCATCAGCTGACCAGCTTGTTAAGCCAGGGCCTGGAATGCCAGAGGCCTATGAAAGTAAGGGGGGACAGATGTACCAATCAGGAAGTGTGGAGTCTTCTTAAGGGTCTCTGGTCTGGTTTAACCTGTTCCTCCCCACTGTTCAAAGAGAGAGCTAAATAGACTTCATTAGGAGCCCCTTTGTTATTTTAAAATCTCAGTCGGAGCTGAAATCAGTTGTGGTTGGGCAGTGTCTCTGCCTACCCTGCTAAGAGCTAAAAATCACTGAGAGCTAAAATTGCTTGTGGTGGGACCGTGTTTCTGCCCAGGGCTGAAAATCACTAAGAGACTGACCTGCAGACGTCACAGCATGAGAGGCAGGTGGCAGTAGAAGGTGACTGACAGTCAGCTGGCGAGGTGGCAATTGGCAGAGCCCGGAGGTGAGGCGCAGTGACGAAGAAGAGCGGGGCACCAATCGGCTGTCAATGCAGCTGGCAAAGAGGAGTGGCGCGCAAGTGCTCGGGCAACAGAGCGAGTAATGTGCCTCTTTACCCCCGCCCTCCACCCAGGGTGGGAGGTGAATTCTGCAGATGCACCTCTGGACTCTGGGTCTGCACTGTAAGGCCTGGTCTACACTGGGGGGGGGGGGGGGGGGGGGGAAAAGGAGGGGGGGCGCCCCGGGGGGGGGGGGGGGGGCGGGGGGGGGCGGGGGAAAGGGGGGGGGGGGGGGGGGGGGTCGATCTAAGATACGGAACTTCAGCTACGAGAATAGTGTAGCTGAAGTCGACGTATCCTAGATCGACTTAGAATTACTTTGCGTCCTTGCGGGGCGGGATTGACGGCCGCGGCTCCCCCGTCGACTTTGCTTCTGCCTCTCGCCAAGCTGGAGTTCAGCAGTCGACGGGAGAACAATCAGGGATCAATTTATCATGTCTATACTACACGCGATAAATCAATCCCCGATAGATCGATTGCTACCCGCTGAGCCGGCGGGTAGTGTGGTGTGCAGAAAAGGGACGGACACGTGAAAGGGACTTTTGGGTTGCTGGACTTAAGAACCTGAGGGAGAAGGACACCGCCCAACTTATTTGTAGGTGGGTCCTTTGCTCATGGTTTATGTTATGAACCCTCCATTTTCCCAAATTAATGCTGAGTTACTTCCCTCCTTTCATTAAAAGTTTCTCTGCTACACTCAGACTCTGTTTGTGAGAGGGGCAGTATTGCCTCTAGAGGTGCCCAGGTCACTGGGTGGAGGCTAAACCAGTTTTGTGTTGTATTGTTGAAACGGAACCCCTAGATACTGAACCTGGCCCTGGTTGCTGCCAACTCTGACTGGCAGAAGGGTTCCACATGCATACTTGTACATACTAGTCGCTTTAAGACTGAGCCGATCACAACACATCTTCTAATCTTCTCTCGCTCTGGCCATCCTTCGCCATGTTTGTCCATAGCTCCTTGCTAAGAAATCATCCCACCGGAGGCCGATCGCATGGCCGTTTCAGTTCTCGCGGATACCACTCAGATATAGCTGCAGTCCATCTGTTGTCACTGAGTCGGGCCACATGTCCCGCCCACCGCATTTTGCGGAGCTTGCTTTTGACAACATCTCAGACTCCAGACTGCTGCCTAATTATTTCATTGGGGATGTGATCGCGGAGCGAAATGCCCAAAAATGTTCATTCCATTGCCCTCTGTGTGACAGACAGTTGATATTTTTCAGTCTTCATCAGCGACCATGTTTCGCTGCCATATAGCATCGCTGGAAGCACGGTCGAGTTAAAAAGATTCACACGAGTTGTTTTGCTGATCTTTCCTTGGATGTCGTTGAATGTGCACCATCCAGCTTTTTTTCCTGCGCGACAGTTTGCCTTTCTGATCGTGGCGCATCTTGACTTCCTGGCCCAAATAAACGTATTTGTCGGCCTCTTGGATCTGCTCTCCTCCAAGAGTAATTTGGGTTCTTGGCAGAACATCCGATCTCATATATTTTGTTTTCGACTGGTTCATTTTTAATCCTATTTGACTACTTTTCGCAGTCAGTTCTTTAAGCATTCTCTCAAGCTGGACTGTATTTTCAGCTATCAGCTAAATACAGTTATTAAATAAATTAAAGCATTAAACTGTTTTTACTTTCAATACTCTGACTTTTCTTCTGTCCTCCCGGCCCCCATTATTAACCCCACTATTGACCCAGGAAACTGTGAAGTTATTTTTTTTGCACCAATTTTCACCCACTTTTACATTAAATAAATTCCCAGGACATTTTAAAATAAAAACTGAAAATGAGAGGCCTTGTGAATACAGTGTTTTGGCCAGTGTACTGTGATTTTTACTGTGTGATGATATCGATTTAGTGTAAGAAGAAATTACTCACCTTGTGCAGTAACAATGGTTCTTCGAGATGTGTGTCCCTGTGGGTGCTCCACTCTAGGTGTCGGTGCGTCCGTGCGCTGGAGATCAGAGATTTCTCGCAGCAGTACTCGGTCGGGCGAAGGGCAGCCACTGGCACCTTCTATAGCGTGTGCCCCCCTGACCGTCCCCTCAGTTCCTTCTCTACCGGAAGTAGATGAGAGGAGAGTGGGTAGTGGAATACCCACAGGGACACACAACTCAAAGAACCATAGTTACTGCACATGGTTAGTAACTTCTTCTTCTTCATCGAGTGGTGTCCCTGTAGGTGCGCCACTCAAGGTGCTTGTAAAGCAGTACCCCACCAGGGTGGTAGGGGTTCGGAGTTATGTATAAGTGTGTTATGAGAGCACTGTAAGGCCAACAATAGAGTCTGAGACTAGGCCTTGGGTGATAGCATAATGCTTTACAAAAGTGAGCTCCGATGTCCAGGTTGCAGCTCTACAAATATCTATTAAGCGGACATTGTTCAAGAGTGCAATCGATGTCACCGTGGCTCACGTTGAGTGGGATCTGATGCCCATGGTGGGTTCTTTGTGATGCAGGCGGTAGCAAGTTTGAATACAGGTAGAGACCCATTTTAGAGAGTCTCTGCATCGATATTGTAGAGCCCTTGGAGCACTCTGCTGTAGAGACGAATAGTCTTGGTGACTTGCAAAATGGTTTAGTTCTGTCCAAGTAGAAGGCTACAGCCAGTCTGACATCCAGCATGTGCAACGTTGCTTCTCGGGAGTCATTATGTGGCTTGGGCTGGAAGGCAGGTAAGCGTATGGTTTGGGTAATATGAACATTTGTAGCCACTTTGGGCAAGAATTTTGGGTGAGGACATGACATGATTTTGTCTTTGGTAAATACAGTGTACGGTGATTCAGTCATCAATGCTCCTATTTTGCTGACACGTCTGGCAGACGTGATTGCCCCTAGTAATACGACGTTCAGTGACACATGAAGGAGCGAGTAGGTTGCTAGAGGCTTGAAGGGTGGTCTTGTGAAACATTTGAACACAAGATTGAGAGCCCATGGTGGTGCAGGTTGGTGTACTTCTGGGTACATGTTCTGTATACCCGCTAGAAAGCACCGTGTAATCGGGTGAACAAATATTGAAGCCCCTTCTCTCTGTTCATGGAGGGCCATAATGGCAGCGAGGTGTACTTTAATAGAGCTTATGGCTAACCCTGTTTCCTTCATTTCTAGTAGGTAGCCTAGGATCATAGATAGAAGCGCCTTGGTTGCATCCAGCTGTCATTGGTGATGCCAAAGGGAGAATCTTCTTCACTTGTGGCAGTAAATATTGCTACTGGTGAGGCAACTTTTTTTTACCTATTTTACTTTCTCCGAACAGTTCAATTCCCCATGCTGGAACCAAAGAGGAGCCACGCTTTGAGATGGAGTTTCGCCGGGTCTGGATGGAGCGTCAGGCCCTTGTTCTGGGACAGGAGGTCCGTCCGGAAAGGCAGCAGTTGTGGGGCACAGACTGCTAGACGTGAGAGGTACGGAAACCAAGTCTGTCTGGGCCATGTGGGGACAATGAGAATGATGTATGCGGTGTCGAGTCGTATCTTGCGGATGACCCATGGGATCAGTGGTAACGGCGGGAAGACATACATGAATGACACATTCCATGGGATGAGGAAGGCATTCCATGCCCTGGAGCAAAATAGTGGACATTTGTAATTTGTTGCTGAGGCGAAAAAGTCGATTACTGGGTGACCCCATTTTCGGAATAGTGTGTTGAGAACCCTGTTGTGGATTTCCCACTCGTGTTCCTGTGAGAAGTGCCTGCTGAGGTTGTCGGCTGTAGTGTTTTGGCACCTTAGTAGGTATGATGCTGTGATGTTTATATTGCTGCGGATGCAGAAGTTCCATAAATTCATGGCTTTTACACATAGCGAGTGAGACCTGGCTCCTCCTTGGCGATTGATATAAAACGTGCACTCCACATTGTCGGTGAGAATAGAGATTGAGGGTTCACGTGTGAGTGGGAGGAAGTGTCGGCATCCATTGTGTACCGTCCAGAGTTCCAGGAGATTGATATGTAGGTGATTTTCCGTTGCAGACAACTTGCCTTGTACATTGTGATGACCCAAGTGGGCGCCCCAACCTATCAGGTAGGTGTGACGGATTGGATCACAGAAAACCCCCTTAGGACTTGCCAACTGATGTGCCAAGACTTTCCTGCCCTGACAGCTTAGGACTCCAGTACCCTGTCTTGTTGAGCCAGACATGCCAGTCTGCTCCAACACAGACCCAGGGTCTGAATTACTTGCCCCAGAGCTGCAGACTTAACTGAAAGCAACTTACAGAAGTGCTCCTGTCTTTACCACTCAGATGCCAAAGTGCCAATGGGGTCCAAACCCCAAATAAATCCATTTTACCCTGTATAAAACTTATACAGGGTAAACTCATAAATTGTTCGCCTCTATAACACTGATAGAGAGATATGCACAGCTGTTTGCCCCCCAGGTATTAATAAATACTCTGAGTTAATTAATAAGTACAAAGTGATTTTATTAAATACAGAAAGTAGGATTTAAGTGGTTCCAAGTAGTAACAGAGAGAACAAAGTCAATTTCCAAGCAAAATAAAATAGAACATGCAAATCTATGTCTAAGAAATCTGAATACAGATGAAACCTCACCAGTTCCAGTAAGCTTCCTTTTACAGACTAGTCTCCTTCTAGTCTGGGTCCAGCAATCATTCACACCCCCTGTAGTTACTGTCCTTTGTTCCAGTTTCTTTCAGGTATCCTTGGGTGTAGAGAGGCTCTCTCTTTAGCCAGCTGAAGACAAAATTGAGGGGTCTCCCACAGGCTTAACTAGACTTTCCCTTGTGGGGGGGAGACCCCTTTCCTCTCTCCTATGCAAAATCCAGCTCCAAGATGGAGTTTTGGAGTCACATGGGCAAGTCACATGTGCATTCATGACTGAGTTTCTTACCAGACAAGCCACATTCCTGGGAAAGCTTCGATGTGGATTGGCATCTTCGAGTTCATTGTTGGCTTAAGTGGTTCTTGATTGGGCATTTAATTTGCACATTCCTTTCTCAATAGAAATCAAGCAAGTATACCACCAATATTCCTAACTTCAAGTACAAAAATGACACATGCATACAAATAGGATTAATTCGATCATAACCTTTACAGAGATATGTTACATGGCATATGTAGCATAAAACATATTCTAGTTATGTCATATGTACATTCATAAGCATATTCCATAAAGCCTTATAGGGGGCACTGTCACAGGAGGCATCTGTTGTAATAGTCACTGATGGGGGGGGGTGTCTTGTTGAAAGGGAATCCCAGAGCATACATTCCCTGGCTGTGTCCACCATTGTAGGGTGAGGATAATACTTGGGGGTAGTGTCACACATCTGTTGAGATAGTGTTTGCTGGGTGCATAGACCATGTTCAACCAGTGCTGCAGACAGCGTATATGGAGTCTGGCATACTTTACTACGAAAGTCGTAGCTGACATATGTCCCAGAATCTGAAGGCATGTCCTCACTGAAGTTTGTGGGCTGATGGTCACTGTGGAAATAAGATTGGTCAATGTAGTGAAACTGTGGTTTGGCAATATTGCCTTGGCTTGTATGGAGTCTAGGTCGGCTACAATAAACTTCAATCGCTGGGTTGGTTCCAGGGTGGATTTCTTTTCGTTCATCTGTAGATCTAGTTGGTGAACCGGGTCTATAGTGGTCTTCAGCATGCCTGCCGTTTCTTCTCGGTTGGCACCCCTGAGAAGGCAATCATCCAAATAGGGGAAGATTATGACTCCATTGTGTCATAAATGTGCTGCTACTACCGCGAGCGTTTTTGAGACTACGCAGGGAACAGTGGACAGTCCGAAGGGAAGGACCCTGTATTGGTAGTGATTGGGTCCGCCTGTGAACCTCAGGAACCATCTGTGGGCAGAATGTATTGTAATATGGAAGTATGCATCTTGGAGGTTAAGGGCTGCAAACCAGTCCCCCGCATCTAGCGCTGGGATTATTGTGGCCAGAGTGACCATTTTTGTACCTGTGGTTGCATACGAACCTGTTGAGTTTTCGGAGATCTAAGATTGGTCTCCATCCCCCTCCTTTCTTCTCTGTCAGGAAATATTTGGAATAAGAACCCCTCCCTTGGTATTGATGTGGTGCTGGTTCTACAGCACCCAGCAGTAGGAGGTAGTCTACTTCCTGTTGTAGAAGGTGATCGTGATAGGGGTCCCTGAAGAGGGATGGGATACGAGGGAGGGTAGGGGGAATGGCTGTGAAAGGACTGGTGTAGCTGGATTGTATGATCTCCAAAACCCATTGATCTGTGGTTATCGCAGCCGAGGCATGGTAAAATGGGCGTAGGCGGTGACCAAAATTGTGGAATGGGGTATCTGTTGGCACTAGAGATGTGGGAGGTGGTGCATACCCTCGACCAAGACCTCAAAATTTTGGCTTAGATGTAAATGGACAGGTGGACGAGGTCTGGTTCTGTGTAGCTCGTCGTCTCTGAGCCCGTTGTTTGGGTCTGTTCTGAGTGAAGTATCGTGGTTGTTGATGGTTAAACGAGGTGTCTCGTGACCTGGTTTGGTGTAAAGCGAGGGCGTTTGTCAGGCGGTGGGTGTATGCCTAGTGTATGCAGCATTGTTCAGGGGGCCTTCATGGTATGGAGGACCTCATCTGAGACGAGAATAGTTTATCCCTATCGAAGGGGAGGTCCTCCACTTTTAGCTGTAGTTCTTTTGGAATTCCCAAAGTCTGCAACCATGATGTTCTTCTCATAACCACAGCTGTTGTGGTTCTTCGGGCAGCTATGTCCGCTACATCCATTGATATTAACTGACCCTCGTTGATAATGGCGTTGAGTTGAGGACGTTTATGCTTGGGGAGGTCCTCCACGAGCTCTTGTATTTTACCATAGTTAGAGTAGTCGTAATTTGCTAGTAGAGCAGAATAGTTAGCAACTCTAAGCAGAAGGTGGCTGACGAGTAAACTTTCCGCCCAAAGAGGTCCAGTCTCTTGTGTTCTTTATCTGGCAGTGAGGCTGCTATTTATCAGTAAATGAGGCTGTTTACTACACTGATTAGCAGCCTCTACTACTAGAAAGCAGGCTTGACGGTGTGAAAAAAAAAATTCCATGCCTTTGGCTGAAACGAAGTATTTTCTGTCAGACCTTTTGTTAGTGGGGGGTACCGATGCCAGTGTTTGCCATATTACCTCCGCAGGCTCTATTATAGCCTCTTCGATGGGGAGGGCAATCTTGGTCAATGATGCTGGTTGTAAGATTTTTAACAACCTATGTTGTTTCTTCTGCACCTCATGTAAGGAAATTTCTTGGCTATTTGCTACTCTTTTGAAGAGTTCTTGGAACTGTTTCAGGTCATCTGGTGTCGTAGGGGTAGACGGCATCACCGCTTTGTCTGGTGCAGAAGATGAGTGTGGGGCAGGTGGTGAATCATCCGGGTCTGCCTGAGATAGTATTTCTTCCTCTTCTATCTCTGTCTCAGGAGGGTAAGAGGTTTCTCTGTGTGGTAATGATGGATGTACTCTGGAACCTCCTGCTGCTGGGGAAGGATAGGGGATCTGGTATGTGGGCCAAGGACCCCATTGTGGCCATTGCATGGGGTAAGGTGGTAATGGGTAAGGCCAGTGCTGTGCATACCAGGGCAGTGAATGCTCGGAGGGACGAGGCTTAGGCTTTCCATTCCATGTAGGTCTCATCTCTGATGGGGATGAGCGTTGTCCTGAACATATCCTTCCTCACCACTATGCATGGAGAGTGGTGCAGGAGATAAAGGATGGTACCGTGCTATGTAGCTCGGGGTGTGTTCGGTGTCGAGCAGTGGCGACTGTGGTGCCGAAGAAACTGCTATGTGAGCAGGACACAGGAGTTGCGCTGGTCCCGCCTTGGGGTTGCAGTCAACTGTTGGAGCGCTGACCGGTGCTGGATTCAGCTTGTTAGGCGGCAGCAAGTCTTGTATCGGTGCCGGTGGCAGCAGAATTGATCGCTGTGCCGCTGCCTGTGCCGCGCTCTGCACCGGGGTGGCTTCCTGTTGTTTATCCTTCGAGTTTGGAGATGACCATGACATCACTGGTTGGTTTGGTTTCTGGGAACACGTGAGTGGCTGATCAGGCCAATTAGAGCTTTCAACTGTCTATGGCAAACTGAACAAGAAATGCCACTGTGAGTAACTAGATTAACAATGGACATGCTGCTCTTACGAGAGTTACCTTGCTGGCACTTCTGCTCCGCCTCAGCAGTTCTCCTCTGCTCATAGACGGTAGCTCCAGAATGCATGAGACTTCACCAGGTAGAACGAGCATGAGCGAGATCTTCCCAAAACTCTGGGTCAATGTTGAAACGCCTCAAGGATAACTTGAGGGAATCTTTGAAACTTTTATTCTGGCCTCCCTGAGAGCACTTTCTCTCCTTTAACTCACCATAAAAGATCTTCTCTGACAATGACTCATCTGACAGTCTGGTGACATGGCCTGTCCATCTCCTCTGTGATTTCATGCTTGGAGTGCCTACCCGTCTGAGAACCTCAATATCTGGAACGTTGTCTTACCATCTTATCCTCATCAGTTTCCTCAGACAGCTCATGTGAAAGTAATTCAGGTTCATAGTATGGCGACTGTACACCGTCCAGGTTTTGCATGGATACCTCAGAGTTGGCAACACGATGACTTTGTAGACGTTCAGTTTTGTTTGTTGGCTAATGTCTCTGTGCTCCCAAAGGCTACACTTGCTTTGTCAATTCTGGTGTTGGTTTAATCATCCATGTGAACTTCACACGACAGTGCACTGCCCAGGTAGCTGAACTTGTCCACTGCCTGGAGGGCTTGGCCATTCACTGTAATAGCAGGCCCTGTATCAGGCTTTCCTGGTGCAGCAGGCTGGACATCACTTTTCTCTTCTTGATGTTGATTGTGAGACCAAAAGTGTCACAGGCTGAAGAGAACTAGTCCACACTCTGCTACACGTCAGACTCAAATCTGGCATTCAGGGAACAGTCATCAGCAAACAGATCATGAACAGCCACTTCCTGTACCTTCGGCTTTGCCTGTAGTCTCCTCAGATTGAAGAGTTTCCCATCAGTCCGGTATCTGATGCCAATCCAGATGTCACAGTCACCAAACGCATCTGTAATATGCCAGAAAGCATCATACTGAAGAGCGCTGGTGCCAGCACACAGCCCTGCTCGACTCCCTTGGTGACTGGGAATGGTTCAGATGACTCACCAACTTCCACAGCACGAGCCATCATGAAATTGATGAACCACTGCAATGAATTTCTCTGGGAAACCGAATTTTGCCATGATTTTCCAAAGGCCCTCCCGACTGACTGCATCCAATGCTTTGTCAGGTCAATGAAAGTGTAGCGGGGTGGTTACCTCGCTCCTGCCCTGAAGGGCTTAAAACAGTCCTGGGGGAGGGTTGTGGCTGGGAGCTGCTAAGCTGGGCTGATTGGGAAGCAGCTGCAGCTGGGCCACACCCCAATCTGGCCCTATATAAAAAGGCTATGAGCCAGAGGCCAAGCAGTCTCTCTCTGCCTTCAGAGGGAGAAGGGCCTGGCTGCAGTGAGTTAGAGACAGAGTACCTGAGTGGAGCAGGGCTGGGGACAGGCTGAGGAGCTGGGGAGCTCCAGCCTGGAAAGTCCTAGGCTGCGGCCTAGTAGGAGGCCAAGGAGTACTGGGGGTTGCAGAGGGCAGCCCAGGGGTAGGCCAAGGCAGCAGGTCCAAACCCAACCTTGCCTGAGATGAGTGGCCTATACTGCAGTCTGCCCCAGGGAGCGGGGGCTAGTTGGTGACTGGCAGTGGCCTTATTCTGAGGCGAGGTAGGGATAGTGGGTGGGGGTTCCCCGGGCAGGGGAGACCCTAGTACTGAGGGGTGTACTGCCAGGGGGCAGCACCCCAGATAAAAGGGCACCGGTGTCCGGGAAGGACACGGGGGCCAAAGGACAGGTGGATCACCAGCCTGCAGAGGGCGTGCTGGGCTGGAAATCGAGCTAATTCCCAGAAGAGACCAGAAGGAGGCGCCGCAGGGGTGAGTCCCCCCCTCTACAGAAAGTCATAAACAGGTTGGAGTTCTGTTCCTGGCATTTCTCCTGAAGTTGAAACGCAGCAGACACCATATCTGTGGTTCCGCACCTTTTTCTGAAGCCACACGCAGGCAGGAGCCCTTGTTCAAGGCAATTCTGCAAGAATTTTGCTGGATCTTGATAAGAAGGAGATGCCCTAACAGTTGTTGCAGGACTGTCTGTTACCTTTCCACTTGTACAAGTGGATGATAGATGCAGCCTTTTATTCCTGGGGTATAGTTTCTTGAGCCCACATTGACTGGAAAATTTCAGTCAGTTTCAGAGCCATGTGCAAGCCTCTGACCTTGTAGACTTCTGCTGGTATCACTTCTGCTCCAGGTTCTTTACCATTTGACAGCAGGTCAATTGCTTTCACAGTTTCAGTCAGCAAGAGATATGGTGATATCAAACTGGGGCAGTCTATCAATTGCCTCCTCACTTACAGATTGTTGATTGAAAAAAAAATTACTGGTCTGTTGGTATAAGGAGGCACCATTATCCCTATTTGGTGTATGGTGTGTAATTCCCCTGCGAATCTAGTGCCAAAACTGATCTTTCAATTTGCAAATCTCAAAATGAACGTTTTAATATTCCCCCCCAAAAGGCTTTTTTTTGTTCTCCACTGAAACAATGATAAAAAACGACATAAAGTCATGAAATGTTTTGGTTGACCCGAATATGCATTTTCATACAAAAAATATTTCAAGGGAAAAATGAACCAATGGCAGAAAAGTGCATTCCAAAACCAGAAAACCAACAAACAAAGAAACATACAACAATTACTAGTGTTTGACTTTGCAAAAATATGAAAATCGTGCAGAGAGAGAGGGCAGGGAACGGACCACTATACTACAACTTCATAACAGCTAACAGACATTAGTAATTTTTTTTCTCTTTTAGAGGAAATTCTTGCTGAAATTTTTAAGTTCCATTTTCCCTCTTTCTTCTTCCCATAGTCCCCTGAAACACCTCCCACTAAGGGATGGGGCTTACCTCGCCCATGACCCTCCCGCCCAACAAAGACTCCTACTGTGACTCCCTTTCCTATGCTTCCCTCTCCCAACTCCCCCAGCCCATCACACCTCTCTGCCTCCAAGTTCTATCGTCATCTCCACAGCCAATGACTCCTCCCTGCCTCCCCTGGACCTCACCGGATCCCACGGCATATTGGAGACAGGTGTGTTTTAAACCACTGATTGTAAATCTGTCCCTCTCTTTCACAAGCCCAGCACATTGTGTTCAACAGTTGGACTATCGCCATGAACACGGCAGAATGAAAGCTCATAATTTGCCTTTTTTCTCCCTCTGTGTGATCTGAAATGAAGACAAAGGTAATTTCTGGAACCAAAGGGGTGTGTTCAAGGGAGAAGCAAAGGCTACTGCTGGAGGAATCCTTCTGGCTGCAGGGTCTTGGAACACCTCTACGTTTTCCTGCTTTCATCCTCCTAATGCCCATGTGGTGGGCAAGGAGGTTACATGGGTTGTTTCCCCTGTGGCCAGGGGGACTCTGCTTGAGTCTCACCTCTTGCACCATCTTCTTTTGTTGCTTCCCAAGCTCGCCTCTCCCACCAGAACAATGAAGAGCCTGATCCAACATTGTGACAACAAAATCAGCTGCCTCAATTGTGTTCCAACCATGTCATCCCCTCCCTACTCAAATCCCTCCCCTGGCTCCTTCTCTACTTCTGCAAAAAATATAGCTTTTCCTCAACTTCAAGGCTCAACACCCAGGAACTGCATACTTTGTCAGAGGGGCTGCTCTACTGCCCTGGGGTTTGTGGGATGTTCCACTATCTCAGCCAGAGGGGAATGAATTCAAACTGGAAAGGTGCAGAGATGGGCTCCCAGGATGATCAGAGACATGGAGGGACTGTCTAAGGGCTGGTCTACACTGTGGGGGGGATCGATCCAAGATACACAACTTCAGCTACGCGAATAGCGTAGCTGAAGTCGAAGTATCTTGGATCGAATTACCTGGGGTCCAGACGGTGCGGGATCGACGGCCGCGGCTCCCCCGTCGACTGTGCTACCGCCGCTCGCTCTGGTGGAGTTCTGGAGTCGATGGTAAACGCGTTCGGGGATCAATATATCGCGTCTTAACGAGACGCGATATATCGATCCCGGATAAATCGATTGCTACCCGCCGATACGGCGGGTAGTGAAGACGTACCTTTAGGAGAGGAGACTAAAAGAACTGAGCTTGATTTACCTAGCAAAGGAAGGGCTGAGAGGGGATGTGCTAGCTCTGTGTAAATGTATTGGGGAAGAGAACACCAGAGAGGGAGAGGAGGAACTGGAGCTAATGAACAAATTTGTCAAAAGAACAAATGGAGTATAACTGGCCCTGAATGAAATTCAGGCTGGAAACTGAAGCTTTGTGCCCATCTAGAAAGCTGGCTATATCGTCGGGCTCAATGGGTAGTGATCAACGGCTCCATGTCGGTCCTGGGGCAGGTTTTGTTCAATATCTTCATGAATGGTCTGGAGGATGGCATAGGCTGCACTCTCAGCAAGTTTGCAGATGACACTAAACTGGGAGGAGTGGTAGATACGCTGGAGGGTAGGGGTAGGATACAGAGGGACCTAGACAAATTAGAGGATTGGGCCAAAAGAAACCTGATGAGGTTCAACAAGGACAAGTGCAGAGTCCTGCACTTAGGACGGAAGAATCCCATGCACTGTTACAGACTAGGGACCGAATGGCTAGGCAGCAGTTCTGCAGAAAAGGACCTAGGGGTTACAGTGGACAAGAAGCTGGATATGAGTCAACAGTGTGCCCTTGTTGCCAAGAAGGCTAACGGCATTTTGGGCTGTATAAGTAGGGGCATTGCCAGCAGATCGAGGGACGTGATCGTTCCCCTCTATTCGACATTGGCGAGGCCTCATCTGGAGTACTGTGTCCAGTTTTGGGCCCCACACTACAAGAAGGATGTGGAAAAATTGGAAAGAGTCCAGAGGAGGGCAACAAAAATGAGTAGGGGGCTGGAGCACATGACGTATGAGGAGAGGCTGAGGGAACTGGGATTGTTTAGTCTGCAGAAGAGAAGAATGAGGGGGGATTTGATAGCTGCTTTCAACTAGCTGAAAGGGGGTTCCAAAGAGGATGGATCTAGACTGTTCTCAGTGGTAGCAGATGACAGAACAAGGAGTAATGGTCTCAAGTTGCAGTTGGGGAGGTTTAGGTTGGATATTAGGAAAAACTTTTTCACTAGGAGGGTGGTGAAGCACTGGAATGGGTTACCTAGGGAGGTGGTGGAATCGCCTTCGTTAGAGGTTTTTAAGGTTAGGCTTGACAAAGCCCTGGCTGGGATGATTTAGTTGGGAATTGGTCCTGCTTTGGGCAGGGGGTTGGACTAGATGACCTTCTGAGGTCCCTTCCAACCCTGATATTCTATGATTCTATGATTCTATGATCAGAGGAGGGAGATTCTGGAGCAGCGTCCCCGCAGGAGTTGTGGGGCAAACAACAGAATGAGTTGGAAAATGGAATTTGATAAGTTTCTGAGCACGGTTATCATAGAATCATAGAAGATTAGGGTTGGAAGAAACCTCAGGAGGTCATCTAGTCCAACCCCCTGCTCAAAGCAGGACCAGCACTAACTAAATCATCCCAGCCAGGGCTTTGTCAAGGCGGAACTTAAAAACCTCTACGGATGGAGATTCCACCACCTCCCTTGGTAACCCATTCCAGTGCTTCACCACCCTCCTAGTGAAATAGTGTTTGCTAATATCCAACTTAACCCTCCTCCACTGCAACTTGAAACCATTGCTCCTTTTTCTGTCATCTACCACCACTAAAAATAGCCTAGTTCCATCCTCTTTGGAACCCCCCCTTCAGATAGTTGAAGGCTGCTATCAAATCCCCCTCACTCTTCTCTCCTGCAGATTAAACAAGCCCAGGTCCCTCAGCCTCTCCTCGTAAGTCATGTGCCCCAGCTCTCTGATTATTTTTGTTGCCCTCTCCTGGACTCTTTCCAATTTGTCCACATCCTTCTTGTAGTGTGGGGCTGAAAACTGGACACAGTGCTCCAGATGAGGCCTCACCAACGCCGATCACGTCCCTCGATCTGCTGGCAATGCTCCTAGTTATACAGCCCAAAATGCCGTTAGCCTTCTTGGCAACAAGGGCACACTGTGGACTCATATCCAGCTTCTCGTCCACTGTAACCCCTAGGTCCTTTTCTGCTGAACTGCTGTCTAGCCATTAGGTCCCCAGTCTGTAGCAGTGCATGGGATTCTTCCGTCCTAAGTGCAGGACTCTGCACTTGTCATTGTTGAACCTCATCAGATTTCTTTTGGCCCAATCCTCCAATATCTCTAGGTCCTTCTGTATCCTATCCCTAACCTCCAGAGTATCTACCTATCCCCCCAGTTTAGTGTCATCCACGAACTTGCTGAGTGTGCAATCCAGCCCATCATCCATATCATTAATGAAGATACTAAACAAAACCTGCCCCAGGACCAACCCCTGGGGCACTCCACATTTGCTACTGGCTGCCAGCTAGACACTACCTGTTGAGTCCGACCATCCAGCCAGCTTTCTATCCACCTTATAGTCCATATATCCAATCCATACTTTTTTAACTTGCTGGCAAGATTACTGTGGGAGACTGTATCAAAAGCTTTGCTAAAGTCAAGCTATATCACGTCCACTGATTTCCACATATCCACAGAGCCATTTATCTCATCATAGAAGGCAATCAGGTTGACTTGCCCTTGGTGAATCCATGTTGACTGTTCCTGATAACCTTCCTCTCCTCCAAGTGCTTCAAAATTGATTCCTTCAGGACCTACTCCATGATTTTTCCAGGTAGTGAGGTGAGGCTGACCACCTGTAGTTCCCCGGGTTCTCCTTCTTCCCTTTTTTAAAGATGGGCACTACATTAGCCTTTTTCCAATCATTCTAATCACTGAGGAGGAGGTGGTGCCCCTCTGATCACTGATAGCCCAGTTATTAAGTCACTCAGACGAACTGCAGGCGGCCCAGCTTTGAATCCCTGCTCTCCCCTTTCCTAGGCGAGTGCCCTAACTGCAGGGCTGCTGGCTCTTCTAAGGGGGTGCTTGGCAATCTCTCCTGTTGAAGCTGTCCTTGTATAAATAATTAAATAGCCATATGCACAGAGACTGAGACCCAGGTGTGCAGCCCTCCCTGGTGAGCATCCTAGTCCCTGGCCTACAGAGCCATTTGCACTTGCTTTCTGGCCCAATTAGTATTAAATATTAGGGTTTTAGGTATTTTTGTAAGTTTTCTCTAAAATATATTAAGTATTTAAGTATACAAGTGTGATATCCATGCTATAGTTAAGGTTCAGGTTTCAGTTACCTGCTGAATCCTGAAAAACTGTTTTGAACAGTTTCAGAGACTCAGAGGGGCTCTCAGCTCTCTAATAGTCCATTACTTAAGGAGAGTCTGTTTTCAGTTGACAGTTTTAACTTCTGTATTCAGCTTCACTTTCTGAAGCTGTCTCATCGCATAGCAGCAGATCTTGATATTAAACTGTCCATAAGTTGTTTTCTTTTTTAATTTAATGCATTTAACTGAACTGAAATATCCTCCCTTGTGCTGCTTTCACCTATTCCTGGAATGAGAGCAGAAGAATACTGGAGAGTTATACTAATGTAAATCCATACTACAGGGTGGAGATCAAAATCCCCTTAAAGAATAATAAACACAGTGTTGTTAAGAAGGCAGCATTAGTGCTAACAGACTCAGTTCTTCAGGTTTGATAGGCTGGCAGTGAACAGTTTCAAGTTTGAAGACTCTTGGACCTGATTCTCATCTTCTCATATACAGCTCTGATAATGGGAATTAGGTGCCCAGGTTCTTTTGAAAATCTTGCTATGCACCGAGCTGCATCTTTAGGCACCTAAATATATTTGAAAATCTGGCTCTTAGGCACTTTTGAAAACTTTACTCAATGTTGAAGAAGTTTTTTTCTAGCAATAAAAACACAAGTATTTGCTTTGGTTGTTATAATAAGAATGGAAGGATTTATTAATCAGTTATAGTTATATGATTGTTCAAAGGGCAAGCAAACAGGTACTGCAGTGACTCTGAAAAGGATTTAGCTGGTGATAACAACTTAACATGATCTCCCACTGTAATGCTGTTTCAAAAAGAGCTAATGTGACCCTGGGGTGTAAAACAGGGGGGTAGTGAGTAGGAGTAGGTAGGTGATTTTTACCTCTGTATCCAGCATTGGAGAGACTGATATTGGAATACTGCATCCAATTCTGGGGTCCACATTTTAAAAAGGATTATGAAAAATTGGAGAGGGCACAGAAAAGAGCTGGAACTATAATTCAAGGGCAGGAGAAAATGACTGACAAGGACACATTTAAAGAGCTGAATCTGTTGCGCTTATCGAAAAGAAGATTGAGAGGTGATGTGAATACACTGCACAAGAACATTTGTGGGGAGAAAATACTGCGTATTAAAGAGCTCTTTAATCTAGCAGAGAAAGTCCTAACAACGACCAATGACTAGAAGTAAAAGCCAGAACAATTCAGGTTAGAAATAATAGCTCACATTTTTAACAGTGAGGGTGATTAACCATTGGAACAAACTACTAAAGGAAGTGGTGGTTTTTCAATCTCTTGATGTCGTCAAATCAAGCCTAGATTCCTTTCTGAAAGACGCTTTAGTCAAACACAAATTATTGGGCTCCATACAGAGCTAGCTGGGTGAAATTTAATGGTATGGGATTGATAGAAGGGAGGTCAGAATAGATAGTGTAATGTTCTGTTGGGACCTTAACATCTATGAATAGCTCACAGACTGATATATTTTATCACAAGTATAGAAACCACACAATTCAATTACCACACGATAATTATGGAAACACAGTGCTTTTCCCAGCCATCCAGCATTAATGTCCGTGAATTTGCTCCAGTGATCCAATGAGGCCTGCAAAACCATGGAGAATTACCCCATCTTGTTCATGGACATATGCTTGATGAGATAGGCAAAGAATGGGCAAAGTGATCACATCGCTAGCCCCACCGCAGCTGGAAAACCTGAACTACTTGGTTTGAATATTACCCAGCCTGATCACCCTATGCAACAGCATATATGGAGGGAAGAGCTTTGCACACCTCCATCAACTTCCCTCACTGTGGATTTCCCCACACCAAACTGGTGCACCACCAAGTGGCAGCAATCTGAAAAGATAAGCTCCACACTGCAATTGCCATGCATGTCTCCATGCTAATTGGTGTTCTAGCACTGCAGGTCAAGACAATGTTTGGCTCACAGCTCCAGGAAGGTGACTTTCTGCATCCTAAAGTTTTAGGACCATTGCTGGTCATGCCAAGACTTAAAAACTATTTGATCCCATGACTGTGCTCACTGGCTAGGCCCAGAAGTGTCACTCCATCGAGAGAAGCTGCTCTAGGAATATATAAGACAGAAAGGCCAGTGCAAATTCAAAGGATGGTTCTTCTTCTACCAATTTAACTTAAAAATCCAATTGCTATCTAAAATTAACCGACAGCTAAGCACTATATTTTATTATTTTTTTATTATATATATTATATATTTATTATATATTCATTTTCATATCATAATTAATATGAGAACTTCTAGTACTAATATTCATATTGTAATTTCTTATTCCAGAAATATTGTTCTAGACTTTCAATGGGACTTAGGCACTTAAATCACTTAGATACTTTTGAAAATGTTACCCTTAGTGTCTAAAATTAGGCACCTAAATCTATACTTAGGTATCAAAGTAAGTGGCTTTATTCTCAGAGGTGCTGAGAACCTACAGTCCCCATTGATTTCAGAGGTAATTATGGGAGCTTGGCATATCTGAAAATCAGCCCACTCATTTAGCCATCACATCTTGAAAGACGTCCTGACCAGACAAGAGGAAGCAACCAGACAAGATCACTGTGACAAACGTGAGACCTTGCAAGCATGGAAACTTCAAAGACTGTTCTACTGAGATGTGATAGCCACTGTGGGCACAGGGGATGTTCACAGACTGCTGTATCAATAATCGGTATATGCAGCTGTATGTTTCTGGCTCGCTGAGTGAGTTTTCAGCAGAATCTGGACTCACTGTGGGGTGGAGAGGGTAATGAATGCAAGTCCCAATGCCAGTTACTCAGACACCCAGCACCTTTGAAGCTTTGGTCCTGGGGAGAAGTAGCACTGATTGGTTTTACCTGGTCCTGGAGGCCTGACGACAAAGGCCCTAAATAGTATAACGATTCAGGTCAGACTCACTCTGGACCAGTGTATGGTCCTACCAGGACTCCCTGTGGATGATGGGTGACACTGGCTAAGGTTAGTATCCGTGCTGTCTATTGTTTTAGGATAGGTTTTCTTTGACATACACTTGTACTAAATCAAGATACTGTGTTCTGTGAAAGCTGGCTGGTCACTGGTAACCCTGTCATTATCCATGGGGGAGAGCAGAACTGCAGGTGCTAACCTAAAGTCAGACCTGCTGGGGTAGTCACAGGGAACTGCAGGGGGACTGCAGCCCTAAAATTGTGGTCTGGAGGGAGAGGGACAGGGGTTATAGAATCATAGAATATCAGGGTTGGAAGGGACCTCAGGAGGTCATCTAGTCCAACCCCCTGCTCAAAGCAGGACCAACCCCAACTAAATCATCCTGCTCATAGTGGGATGATGGCTGGAGGCCAGGAAGGGGGAACAGGTGCAGTTAACCCCAAAACTGGGACAGTCTCCATTGGGTTCAGCTGAATCCTGGGCAATGCCTGGGATGATGAGAACCGGAAGTTCCTAATATCACCCATGCTCTAGCACATCATTTTTCCTTCCCACACAGGAGCACTCCACATTACGCTTCCTCTTTTTCTTGTTTTGCCTTCTGTCTCATGAGAGTCTAGCTTAGGCAGCCAGAAAAACTCCACCTTTGCAACTCTGCTGTACTGAAAGAGACAACCTGAGAGCCATGCTTTCACCCCAGCCAGCAACAGCTAAATCTCAGAGTGGTTAATTAGTAGAGCTGCGTGAAACCTTTTGTCTGAACCTCTTTTTCCTGTAAAAAAATGCAGATTTAGGCTGACTAAAACATTTTGTGAATTCATGTCAATTTTGCAGAATTATTTTGGTGAAAAACAAACCAACAAACATGCAGAAAAAAGGAAATTGTTTTGTTTTGACATTGTTGAATGAAAACATTTGATTTCTCAATTCAAAATGACTTTTTTTAAAATTTTCTTCAATTTTATTTAAAATATATAAAAACATTTTAAAAGCTCCAAAACAAAATGAAATGTTACATTTCATGTCAAACAAAACACTTCATTTCACTGAAAACATTTTTTTTATAGGCCAAAATTTTTGAAATTTTTTTCATTCAGGGTTACCTAAAACATTTCCCCCCCCCCCCACCACCCAATTTTTTGGAACTGCCAGCAAAATTAAAAGTCAGTTCTTTGCACTGCTCTACTAATAAAATTCTTGGAATTTGCAGCTGCTAAATGGCAAATAATAGGGACAGAAGCTGGGCCTTCTTATATTTCTTCTCCTCCTGTGTGTGTCTGCTTTGTTTTGTCATGTCTTTAAAAGAAACAGGACTGGAATTCAACACCCCAAAAGCAACCATCTTACTGTATCTACCTCATGTCCCCAACAAGGTCATTCAATCCTTCTTCAGCACCAGAGCCCAAGGATAGTCCAGCCAGGAACAAACATTTCTAGAGTGTCTAGATGACCATTTACACCCCTGCTATAGCTGGCAAACAAGTCACTTGTCTGATATGGCCGAAATCTCTAGTTTAGACAAAGGTGAGGAAATTTTCCACTAAAGAAAATGCTGTACAAAGAAAGGGAGTATGGGAAACAGCCACAATGAAAGTCTTATTTAGTTCTTTCAGTTGTAAATGCTTTAAGAGTTTTCCTTTCCCTTCCCCTTCCCCTGTGTTTTTAATAAAAGGTTAAAAGGATTTATGTTCTCTCCCCGCCCTTTAATGGAACAGGGGTAGTGGTCAGTGATAATTATGACACAAACCCGCTTACCATAAGTAATTGTTTAGTGCTGCAACTATACACAAGAGCCTTCAATCTCCTCAACCGTTGCTGGCCCCAACATACACCCTCTATCAATGCAACAGGAAAAATGAATCTCACAGCTTTGTTGACAAAGATTTTTTATATGAGCTACATTTTCCTCACCGGGAATCATAGGTAGTGTTTCAAATAATGGCAATTTCAGCATCCTTTTAATATTCTGACCATTAAAACCAGCCACCTGCTTGAGCCAGTGCCAAAACTGTCCAATTTCATGGCATAACATGATTTTTTTTTTGGAGCAGAGGGAGGGAAATAAGCATTAGATACTTTTCAGTTTCTCAGATGAGCCATTTTAAAGGCTTTTAATCTGTAAATTGAGGATAATTACTCCCTGACCTCCTTTGTAGGACACTTTGAGTATGTCTACACTGCAATAAATAATTCCCGGCACCAAGTCTGAGAGCCATGGTCAATTGACTAGGGCTCGGACTGTGGAGCTAAATACTGCTGTGTAAACATATGGGATCAGACTAGACCTCGAGCTCTGAGACCCTCCCTCCTTGTGGGCTTTCACAGCCTGGATTCCAGACCAAGTCAAAACGTCTGCCCTGCAATTTGTAATCCTGGAGATAGAGCCCTGTGAGCTGATTTGTGCCTCCTGCTGCCCTGCTGTGGGTCTTTTGTTGCAGTGTAAATGTTCCCTTTGAGATCTAGTGATGGGAATTGCTATATAAGAACTATTTCCTCTTTGGTGTAGGTGTGACACTTTGTATCTCGGGGGAACACCCTGCAACCCCATGTTCATCCTTATAATATAATTGCATGGTATCCAATGCAAAGTTTGTCATGTCGGGTGTCTTCAGGTTTATGATGCACTGAGCATTGTTGTTACAGTAATGTTATAGGTAGTAATTTCATCTATATAGTTGTAAGGCTGAAAATGTGTCCTCATGGCTTAAAACAAGCCCAGGCAAAACTCTCCAGGAACAGAGGGGCAGTTCACACCTCATCGAGGCATATATGGGATGAACCCAGCCCAGCCTCACAGGAAAAAGGACACTGGCCTAGGCAACAACAAAGGATCTGTTGGACTCTCAAGTGAGTCATCCCCTTTCCCTTCCTTTGGTCAGTTTGGGACTACGATGAGGTAATGCTCACCTGACTCTGAAGGGGGGGGGTGGGGGCGGGGCTGGTCTACACTGGGGGGGGATCGATCCAAGATACGCAACTTCAGCTATGCTAGTCGAAGTATCTTGGATCGAATTACCTGGGGTCCAAACGGCGCGGGATCGACGGCCGCGGCTCCCCCGTCGACTGCACTACCGCCGCTCGCTCTGGTGGAGTTCCGGAGTCGACGGTGAGCGCGTTCGGGGATCGATATATCGCGTCTTAACGAGACGCGATATATCGATCCCGGATAAATCGATTGCTACCCACCGATACGGCGAGTAGTGAAGACATACCCCAAGAGGGAAGAAAGAACATGATAATTAGGTGCTTTTGCATCAGCACCCTGCTACAATTCCTTACAGAAATAGAACTGTTAAATAACAAGTCGAAGTCATTGATAAATATATTCAAGACCACCATGATCATTAAATTCTTAACATTTGACAGATTTCCCCCCTTAACTATAATGATCTTGTCAGGATTTTTACCTTGAATTTAGTTATATTTATTCTCACCTTTGCCTTCAACATAGAGTTTTTTTTTGCCTGTGTACTATGAAGACATAGCAAAATAGATTTAAAAAATAGAATTACGACTAGAAATAGATATAACAACAGTGAACATATTAAAGTCAGTAAACATCAACAGTCTTCGAGTTGAATTCAATACATTACCTTGATGCTGAATGATTGCAGATCAGTGTTTCTCCCTTTCTCTCAGTCCATGGATCACTTCACCAGAGAATCCCTCATGGACCAGCCTCTCTCCAAAGCTACTGGTCCCAAGTGCTTGGGTCATCAACTGTTTTATTCTTGGATTCTGGAGAATCACTAGTGTATTGGAATATAAAAATGAAACTAAGTTATGACTTACATAACTAAGGTCTGACTCTTTGCCTAATTGTACTGCCACTAGTTCTCACATTCGGTGTCACCGAAATATCGGGTCCACCTAGCTGAGAGCCAATAACAGCCAGACAGGGATAAGGAGGAGTTGCTTTATTCTGCAGAAGAAAGGAGAGCCTTGCACCTTGGTACAAAAACTCTGTCTTACACACATTTTACAGATCCTTTATACACATTCAGACCAAGGTCCTTGCAGTGTTAACACTTGATTGGTGGTGGTCAGACCCGTGCTTTTGCTATCTGGTCAGTGAAAACCAGCTTGGGACCAGCTCCAACTACCTTAAGGCCTTGAAGGGAAAACAGTTGAAAAGTTCAGGCTACTGTGTCCTTAAGGTGTCTGCTTCCCCCTAATGGCCGCTGGCTGACATAACGACTGCTCGGATTAAGGGGAGGTCACTAGTAACTTTCACAGTCCCCCCCTTCGGGCCTGACAAATTCAAAAATTGTCAGGCCCGTTACGCAATTTGCGATCAAGCTGGAGGGACAGATACTGGGTTTTCTTATGGACAACAGAGCTTTTGATCATAGCATTACACAGGCATTTGGCACATTGTATCATTATCCAGATAACACATAGGAAGAAAAGAAAGAAAAAGATCCATTTAACAATTGTTCGAAAGAGCCCCATAAACTATGACCCAAGGTCTGGAAGGAGGTCCTCAAAACTAAAGGTGTGATCAAGAGATACAGCATGGAAAACAACAGCAGCATTCTTAATGGCTTGTAAATCCTGCTCAATTAAGCCAGAATGATTAACATAGAAACAACATTTTTCCCCGATGCGAGCACAAGCCCCCCCTAATTCAGCATTCATAGCATCTAACACATGTCTATTTTGCAAAGCTATTTCTGCCACCTCATCAATCTCCTGTTTCAACTTTTGGAAAGCGTCTATTGATGCATTGGCTATTTTTTCTAGTTCTGCAGAAATATTTACTACTGCTTTTTCTAGCTCGGCTACCCCCAAGCCAGGAATGAGCGCACGAACAAAGGAGTGAAACCCCATTTGCCTGACTACTAGGGGATTGTTGGCACATTTCGCTCGAGTCCTTATAAAGAGGGGGGGTGAAAAACTTATGGGCATAGCTGCCCAGGTTGAGAATCTGGCTGGCATCCAATGTGTCGTTCACTTGGACATCTGGTAACACCCGGGCCACACCGCACCGACCTTGCCAATCTGAAGGGAGAGCTTTGTAGACATTGTGGCCACAGATAAAATACAAGCCAGGGGTCTCTAAATAGAGGGTAAGGGTATTACCCGCAACTTGATGGCGCCAGGTCACCCATCTATCCCAGCGCCCGGAGTTACTCACTAGCCGGTCCTGGCACCTCCAATGGGAAACATTTAAGTCTCCTAGGGCATGGGTATTGTTTAAAATGGCCCCACAATACGTAACCCCAAATATGTTAGCTGTAAAACTTGCAAGTGATCCCATGGACTCCGGGCATCCAGACATCCTTTCAAGGGATGTGTAGGGCAACAGAATGCCAGAGTAAATATCCATATAATACATATGTGTCTTATTTATGGAGCCTAATGGGAGGAATGAGGGAAACCACTGCCCTTGATAACAAATGCCTGTTGGTCTCACAGTAATGGCCATGTGCAGGAGACAATGGGGTTTTGGGGCATTCTCAGGGGTATTTAAAGGGTAAAAGGTTCCATTTCTGACCTCAAACCGAAGGGTTTGATCACAGGCCTCCAGGGGAAGGTAGCCCACTTCCCTCCCACTTCCTTCAGCATTTTCCAAACAAAGGGGCATGTTATACCCGATCCCAAGAACTTCAAAAAGAGGGACCCCCTTAGCTGCCGAGTAATAATGCCAAACTTCAGACCTTCTCCAATATTTGTCATATTGATATTCCCCAATCCATGCCCATTCAGTTTTCCGTTCTACCTGTAAGGAGAGTACTTCAGAAAGATTTGCAGGTACAGCCCACAATCCTATTCCTTCCTCAGAGCAGGTTTTGTGACACAGCCAACAATCAGATAAGTGTCCCAACGTGGCTACTTGCTGAAGAGATTTAGCGGCTGGGTGTGGGTTAGCTTGTACAAGGGGCAAACCCAAAAGCAATAGCCATTGCAGCACCATCTGAGAACCCATAGTTATAAAGTCTTAGGATTTTGTTCGCCGGATCAGAAGCTTTAGTCCCTCAAGAGGTTCAGCTTTCCAGGTATCGTCTGCTTCTGGCTCTTCCGGGTCGCGGTGGGAAGAGCTGGCGGTGCTCCCTCGAGGTCCGAAGTCGTCTGCTTCTGGCCCCGTCCTAGGGGCTAGCTTGACTCGGGTGTGGTGTATCCAAGTGTCTCACTCTTTCACTCGAATAGCAGTGTGAGAGGTAAGAAGGACTTGGAAAGGGCCCGCCCACCGGGGTTGGAGAGGCTCATGTTTCCACTCTTTCACATAGACCCAGTCTCCTGGAGCGATCCGGTGGGCAGGAACATCAGCGGGTAGGGACTGAAATTGAGCCGCATACCTGTGGAGAGATTTGAGAGTGGTTTGAAGGGAAACAACATATTTGGTTAGCTCCTCATCACCCCAAGTGGCTAAATCAGTTACAAATCCTGGATCAGCAAATCCGGTGTATGGCCTGCCAAATAAAAGTTCAAAGGGTGAGAGACGGAGCCGGCCTCTAGGGGCAGTTCGAACTGCCAAGAGGGCCAAAGGCAGAGCTTGAGGCCATTTTAACCCGGTTTGAGCACACAGCTTTGAGAGTTTAAGTTTTAAAGTCTGGTTCATCCTTTCCACTTGTCCTGAAGATGGTGGTCTCCAAGGGGTGTGTAGAAGCCAGTCAATACCTAGGGCTCTTGCAATGTTTTGAATAATCTGGGCAGTAAAATGAGTCCCTTGATCAGAGTCAATAGACCTAGGGGGGCCAAACCTAGGAATGACATAGTTTAATAAGGTCTTTCCCACTTCCAAGGCAGTTGCTCGTCTAGTCGGGAATGCTTCAGTCCAACCAGTCAGTTGGCACACGATTACAAGGAGGTACTTGTAGCCCTGGCACTTAGGCATTTCTGAGTAGTCAATTTGAAGTCGCTCGAAGGGTGTGTATGCCCATAACCTGGCTCTGGGGGGGGCCTTTAGGTTCCCCCCTTGGATTGAATTTCGCACAGATGTCACAAGTGGCAAGGACTCGTTTGGCTTCCTGGAATACTCCAGGAGCATACCAAAGTCTATTCACAGTAGCTGCCATGGCCTCTGCGCCACCATGGGTTTCCTGGTGTAGTTTAAATAGGGCAGGCCACAGAGCAGCTCGGGGCAATGCTCTTCTTCCATCTGGCAGTCGCCACTCCCCTCCTTGGGTCTTGGTGGCCCCCATGCTTTCCCAACGCTCGACCTCTGATGGCTCAGGGGTAAAAGGGGCTGGGACTGGAGTTGGCGGGGTGGAGGATGTGAGTACCATCTGGTTGGTAACATATGGCTGTAGGGAGGCTGCTTTTGAAGCTGAATCAGTCAACCGATTCCCACAAACGGTGGGATCGTTTCCCTTCTGATGGGCCCGAACATGGACGATGGCAATCTCAGATGGCAGATGTATGGCTTCCAATAATTTCAGGATCAGGGGCCCATGTGCCACCTTAGTGCCACTGGAGGTAATAAAGCCACGCTCTGCCCACAGTTGGCCTGTGGCATGGCAAATACCAAAGGCATATTTCAAGTCAGTATATATGTTCACCGACTGACTTGCTGCCAACTCACATGCTCGGGTGAGGGCTATCAATTCTGCCGCCTGGGCTGAGGTGGAAGGTCCCGGGGGAGCAGACTGTAATACATCAAACTGAGTAGTTACTGCAAACCCAGATACCCGTTGGCCCTCCATGACCCGTGCTGAACCATCAGTGTACAGTTCCAGTTCAGCATTTGGAATGGGCACATCTGAAAGGTCTACTCGAGGTTTTTCTTGATGTTGCACTATCTGAAGACAATCATGTGAGGGCTCGTGATCATAGTCTGGGAACGGTAAAAGGGTTGCAGGGTTCAAGGTATGGCACTGTTCAATTTTTAAATTGGTCCTGGATAATAAAGAAACTTCCAAATGCGTTAATCTCTGAGAGGTCAAATGTTGCGTGCCCTTTTGGACTAACAGTTGTTGAGCTGCATGAGGGGTCCGTAGGGTCAGTGGATGGCCCAAGGTAATCTTTTCCGCTTGGGGTACCAGGAGACCAGCAGCAACCACTGCTCGGAGACAGCCAGGAAAGCCCTGTGCCACAGCATCCAATTTTTGGGAGAAATAGGCCACGGGTTGTTCTCTGGGTCCAAAAGCCTGAGTAAGGACACCAGAGGCCACCCCAAGTCGCTCATGTACATAGAGAACAAAGGGTTTGCGATAATCGGGGAGTCCAAGGGCTGGGGCTGAGGCCAAGGCAGTTTTAATTCCCTGGAAGTCTTTGACGGCCCCAGAGTCCCAGTGAAGGGGCTCCTCAGCATCATGGGTGATCTGTTCAAAGAGGGGTTTTGCCATCTCCCCAAAGCCTGGAATCCAGGAACGGCAGAATCCTGCAAGGCCTAAATATCCCTGCATTTCGCGTTTTGTTTCTGGTCGGGGAATATTAAGAATTGACTGAATACGGGTACTAGATAACGCTCGATACCCAGGGGTGAGTACATGACCAAGATAAGTTACCTTGTCTTTGGCAAACTGCAACTTAGAAGGAGATACTTTATGTCCCTTGTCTGCCAAGCAATTTAGCAAGTAAATAGTGTCCGTTTCACATGTTACCTGATCCGAAGAACAAACCAGGACGTCATCCACATACAAGAGATATGTAGACCCACCCGGTAGGCTGATATCAGCTAAGTCACGTGTCAGGATAGAGGAAAAAATAGTTGGGGACTCAACATATCCTTGCGGGAGCCGAGTCCAGGTCAGTTGTTCTGCTCTCCCAGTTTCTGGGTCCGTCCATGTAAATGCAAAGATATACCAGCTGTTCTTATTTAGAGGAATACTAAAAAAAGCATTACATAAGTCTATTACTGAATAACAAGCAGTACCTGCTGGAATGGCAGTCAGGATTGTGTGAGGGTTTGGTACCACATTGTGTCTAGCTTGAACAACCTTATTTTCTGCACGTAAGTCCTGGACAAATCGGTATACCGGTTTTCCCTCTGAGTCCATGTCAGGTTTTTTGACTGGCAGAATGGGAATATTGAAAGGAGACTTGGTGTGAACCAGCACTCCCAACCGCAGGAATGTGGTGATAAGACTCCGGAGGCCAAGCAGAGCTTCTTGGGGGATGGGATACTGACGAATCGGAGGAATTTCAATGCCTGGCTTATACGCACTGGCTCTGTCTGGAGAGTCCCCAAGTCTGCCCTTGAAGTGTCCCACAGGGAGATGTTTACCTCCTGTCTGAGTCGCTCGGGTAAGATTGGGTCCTCAGGCAGGATCGGGTCCTTTGAAACTTGGGTTAGAACAGCACACAGCTGGGGAAGTTGGGTTTGAGGCAACCGAAGAATGATTTTGTCATCTGAAAAGAAAATCTGAGCACGTAGTTTACACAACAGATCTCTGCCTAAGAGGTTAACTGGGGAATCCGGGGCTAGCAGAAAGGCATGGGAGGCGGAGACACCAGAGATTTCTACAGCAGCCTCCTGTAATATAGAACAGTCAAATGGCTTTCTGCCTATACCCATTACCGGAATGCTCTTATCTGTAAGGCTTCCTCTCTCCGGCTTGGCAGTAACGGTAGAAAGTGCAGCCCCTGAATCCAAAAGACAAGAATAGGTGGTTCCTCCCAATGTTAGGCGAACCTGGGGGTCTGTGGAGGAACAAACATAAGTGGTAAAATCATTTGAATAGGTGACAAAAGGACCCCCTGGTTGCCGTCATTCCTCATTAGCAACAGCGTCTGTTCTTGTCACAGCCATCTGTTGTTGAGGTCGGTCTGGGCGACGGGGTTGTCGTCCGGTAGGTCGGTTCGGACACTCTCTCTTCCAGTGGCCAAGCTGCTTACAGTAGTTACATATGTCATTGACATGTCTCGGGGTCCCTCCATAATCTGATTTGGGTTGCCACTTGGGGGGTCCCTGCCACCCTCCCTGTTTTTCATTTCCAGTGTTTACAAGGGCTGCTAGCATCCTCACCTGTTTGGTCTCTTGAACTTTTTCCCTTGTATGATATACTCGGGTGGCCATGCTTACCAGTTCCTCCAGGGATTTTCCTTCAGCACCCTTGAGCTGCTGCAACCGCTTCTTGATGTCCGGGGCTGACTGGGAAATAAAAATAAGCCTGACCGTGGACTGTGTGTCCATGGCCTTGGGATCTATATTAGTATGGATACAAAATGCTTTACAAAGTCTCTCATAAAAGTCAGAAGGGTGTTCTTCTTTCCCTTGCACAGTATTATGAACCTTTGTCCAATCTAAAGTTCTTTCTCCCGCTTGTTTTATGCCTGTCAAAATATAGTCTAGGAATTTCTTCAGATCTGCTTGTTGGGTCAAATCATTTGGGTTCCAATGGGGCGGATTGGCAAGCCTTATAAAATTGCGACCGTCATTGGCGGCCTCTGCAGACTCCCGGGCCCCCCTTAGTACCCACTCTTTCTCTTCCGTGCGCAATAAACAATCTAAAAGTTGGCCCATGTCTTGCCAATCAGGATTATGAGACTGGAAAATGGCACGGAATCGCCTGTGAACGACGTCCGGGTCGTCCCTAAGGCGAGGCGTAGTGGTTTGCCAGTTCATAAGGTCAGCAGTGGTAAAGGGGAAATGAACATAACGGTCTACAACATTCCCATCCGTTGTAGGGACTGGGATGGTCCGGAGGGGTGCTTGGATATTAATTACCTCATCTCCATAGAATGCCCCCTTCCTTGTATGGGACGGACTAAGGCTGGGAACAGACAGGGAGGTAGTGTACCCACTGCTGGTGGCTCCACTAGCTGATTCGCTTGCCTGCATTGTGGTGTCCTCAATCTTTGTTGGTAATATCTGTTTCGGTAGGCCTGCTGTCCTGGGCTCCGTTGAGGAGGGTACCGGGTCCACCGCAATTGGTAATGCTGCCGCCGAGGGTGGGCGTGGTCTAGAGCAATACATGTGGGGGATATCCTCCAAATAATCAGCCTCATGAGGGGCAGAAGCTTTCGGGAATAAAGGGACCTGAATCTGTACCTTCTTCATGCGACGATGAGCCTCATCGTCCCACAAAAACCAATAGTCCATTTGCCCCGGTGCTTGGTTTTCCAATGTCAGGCGTAAGGGGGTTAAATGGGTAGGAATATCAAAGAAGCCATACTTGGGCCATGCAGTCCCCAGGGCTGGCCAATCCTGGGTGCAAAGTTGTAAAAAACGCTTCCTTGACATCCCTTTTTGAACACCGGGTAAGGGCCATTTGCTTAACATATAATCCAAAGGACTATCCTTTGAGGGTTTTACCAGAGACCCACCCATCTGCCTGCTGACACTCTAACAGAGAATTACATAGAGAACAGAGGGAATTATGGCCTAATAGGATCCTATTACAGGAATTTCTACTAATACTGACCGCTACAGGGGACGGGACAGAAGGATCCCAATTCGACCTCAGAGCTTCATCGCACGCGATGGCTTCCACTCTGAGGAATTACGAATGAGAGGCTCAGTTCCGTTCACACACCTAACGCCCAATGTATAAGACAGAAATTCATTAACCGGTTAACCAGACCAGAACCAGAACCAGATAGTGTCTCCTTATCCTATTAGGACTCACCTTATCGGAACACAAACCCCAGGGGCCACGGTGAAGCAGTGAAAAGGGGCGAAACACCCCATTGGCGCCGTTCCCAGTTCACCGCAGCCATCCGGAGTCCGATGTCCGAGCTAGGAGAGTCCCGGCGGAGTCGCCAGAAACTGTCACTGAAATATCGGGTCCACCTAGCTGAGAGCCAATAACAGCCAGACAGGGATAAGGAGGAGTTGCTTTATTCTGCAGAAGAAAGGAGAGCCTTGCACCTTAGTACAAAAACTCTGTCTTACACACATTTTACAGATCCTTTATACACATTCAGACCAAGGTCCTTGCAGTGTTAACACTTGATTGGTGGTGGTCAGACCCGTGCTTTTGCTATCTGGTCAGTGAAAACCAGCTTGGGACCAGCTCCAACTACCTTAAGGCCTTGAAGGGAAAACAGTTGAAAAGTTCAGGCTACTGTGTCCTTAAGGTGTCTGCTTCTCCCAATGGCCGCTGGCTGACATAACGACTGCTCGGATTAATTATCATAGTGTTTACAGCAATGATGCCCATTTCTGCTGGGTTCATTCAGTGTCTGAAGTAGCATGTTACCATCAATGTGCAGCAATTCCTGCTTACTAATTAATCATTGAATAATTGAATAACCAATACTTCAGTGATTAATAGGGGTCATGAGCTATACTGGTGAATGAATAGTATCTTTGCTATAAAACGTCAGTGTTCGGCATTCAGATTTTGTTTTATATCTTTCAGGCAAACATTTGTAAATAAAAATACAATATTATACATTTTAAATAAATGGGATGGAGGACTCACCACATTAACAAATTAAAGAGGGAAGCAAATATTCTTTTTTTCATACAAAAAGCAATTTTTTGGGATAAACAGTATCAATTCCTGATTTTCTGTTCCTCCTTTGCACTTTGGTGCCCCCAGTGAGCACTGTGCTATGGCTGATGTTTATGGTTAAGAATTGTCGGCAGACTGGTCATTTGGAATGAAAAGGTGCCTGGGCTCAAGCAATTTTTTAAATTTCATAATTGATGCGGCAAGCCTAGAGGTGCTGGGACTCAGCCCTGGCAAGCCCTGGCACAAATGAGGCCCTGGGAGAGACCCCGCTGCACCTGGGTTCCACAGCCCACTGGCAACATGAGCTGGAGGCTCCTTCATGGAGCCCTGAGGTGTTCACAGACAGCAGCCTCTCACACATCCCTGCCCCTTCTGCAGCTGGGGTTCAGCACCTCGTCCATCCCCTTCAGGTCTGGCTTCTCTTCTCCCCTCCCCTGGTTATTTATGGTCACCCTGCCCAAAGCCTCAGGAAGCCCAGGGACCTCTTCATAAGCTTGGCCCGGCATTGGCCCAGCTCAGCCTCTGCAGCTCTCTCCTTTTCCTCATTCCCTCACAAGTCCAGGCAGAGCTCCCCGGACAGCATCCACTCACTCCCCAGACATCTACTCAGAGCAGCAGGCATAATCCATGGTTCTCTGCCTGATGACCCCACTGGCACTCTCTGGCTTAGCCCTGTCCTTCTTGTGTTCTCCCCAGTAATTAGTTGATCTCTGTTCCTTTTTTCTCACCCTTCCCTTCCTCTGGGGGTGGGTGGGCACTGCTGTCTGGCAGGGCTCAGGCAAAGGGAGGGGAGGAATGAATGGCCCAGGAAGAGACCTAGCCTGGGAGGGATTTTTCAACCTGTGCTGCATCATTTTTCCTTCAGAGTCCAGCTCCTGCCCCTCAGCAAGTGAGCCAGGGCAGCCATGGGCAAGGGGAGCCCTGGCAGTATGGCTCCAATGGACTGATGCTGCTATGGAGCCAGGATGGGCACCAGGGAGCAGAGTCAGTGTAGAACATAAGAACATAAGAACGGCCATACTGGGTCAGACCAAGGGTCCATCCAGCCCAGCATCCTGCCTGCCAACAGTGGCCAATGCCAGGTGCCCCAGAGGGAGTGAACCTAACAGGCAATGATCAAGTGATCAAGCCCAGGGGCTCTGCACAGATGGCTAGTATCAGTGCAGATGCCTGAGGCTTTCACTGGTTTGTGGATAGGTCCTGCAGCCTTTTCACAAAGGGCCAACCCTGCCCACTCCCCCCATGCGATGATGTGGGGAAAGCTCTGGGAGGGGCCCACACAGACCTGCTCTGCGCCACAAAGTGAACAACAGAGCGAGCTAACACAATGTCACCGGCTCCTGCGATTTTATTGTGAGTCTCGTGATACTTGGTGTTTGACAGAGAACCCCAGCTCCTGGAGTCAGGTGACTAGGTGAGAGACTCAGTTTTTATTTAAACAAAAAAAGTCAGTTTTTAAGCCCTCCTGGTTGCAGACAGAAGCTTGAAAGTGAGTGCGGCCGGAAGTCTTGGGAGAAAATGTGTTTTGTTTTGTTTTTTTAAATAAATTTCATGGTGTTTTGGGGGCCAGGTTCATGACTTTCTAACATTTGGGGTCAGCAATCCTGGTAACATGAAGCCAACCATAACTGATCCTGGTCCACAATAGCCAGTCCACCATATCATCTATTTACCAGCTGGCTTGCCTGGTTTCTCCTGCCAGGGGGCAAATGCAAGGGGGTCTCCTCAGGGGATGGATGTGGCTGGGAACATCAGGGGCTGGATAGGGGACAGAGTGGAGGAGTAGGAGTTCAAAACTCCCCAAGCAGACCAGAAGGCATGATTTATTTTTTATCTTTTGGGGGCCAGGCTCATGATTTTCTGTGCTCCTATGCTTGTGGTTGGCTATACTAGTATTTCAAATCCCTCTTCTACAACCAGAGTGCTGCTGAGTATCTTCCTATGGGGATAGGTAGGGTGGTAGGAGGATTTGGGGCTGTTAGCCGGACAGAGGGGAGGGGAGTGGAGGGGAGGAGACTGTGCAAAGCAGAGGGAAATTGTCCTTTTGAGAAATTGCTGATTTCTGCCTGTCTGTCTTGTTAGTGATTGCAAGGGGCGCAGTATGGCAGTGAGGCCGTTTCATTACAATAGCTAGAATGACTAGACCAACTCACCACAGGCTGCTTGCCCCACACAGCATCCCGCATGGGCACGTACAATTTATGGCTTCAATTTTTTTTTTAATTGTATAAAATGGCAGCAGAATTTCAGACTGTCCTAATGGAGCAGACCTAGGTGCCCTCATTTTAGCGTCTCCCCCACAGCCTCCCAGAGCCTCCCAGCAGGGTCAGCTGTAAGCCAGGTTTGGGTGGATTCCCAGGTCACCTCAGGGCCATTAACTGCCTGATCTGACTCCCAAAAGAAGCCAGTCCCAACGCCTCGGCATTTACTGTCCTAGGGACTCTGTGCCCATGGCAAGGAGTGAAACGGCACAGGAGGCAGGTGTGAGAGCATCAGGCTCTGCTGCAAGGGCTGCTCTGTGCTGCAGACTCAGCCTTGTGAGAGGAGCTGGTCTCAGTGCGATGGAGGGGGAATGGGGAGAGCTGGGGAAGGGGATCTGGTAGCTGGGCCAGGGGAAGGGGAGTGAGACCCCTGCCCCAGGACTGTGTGAGCAATGGGCCCTGGCTGGGTGAAGGGAACCCGCTCACAGGAAGGAGCCATGCAGCTTTTCGCCCCTCTCCATGTTAGCTCCACCCCAGCCTCTTGCCTACCCCTTCTATCTTTGCACCTTCCTCCATGCCTGGAACGCCCACCCTGACCTACTGCCCCAGGCCTGCAGACTTCTCCTCCTCCTCCTCCTCCTCCTCCTCCTCCTCCCTGCTTACACCCATTAGTGAGCCCCTAAACCCAGCCCAGCCTGGAAGCTCCCAGGACAGGGACCATACGACATGCCCAGGGCACTGAGGGGGCTACAGAAATAACATGGGAGTAACCCCAGTAATTCTTCAGACAGAGCAAAGGGGTAAATAAACCAAGACCCAGAGAGTGTGGGGGTAGGGGAGGGACAGACGGGCTGAAAGCGGAGCTGGGGGAAATAATGTACAGCATGTGTTGTATCCAGTGAGCTCAGCTTCTGTTCCGATTTCTCAGCTGCCCACAAACTGATCACGATTTTTTCAGATTTATTTGTTATTCAAAAATATTTGCTAAATACGTTTGTCAAATACATTGATCTGCGTGGGTTAGTTCTGATTGGACACACAGGTCACATGGGATTGTTTCTGAGTCCTGAATGGATGAATTTAATTCTTATAAACAGGATTTTGGTGCAAATATTTGTGATTCAGGCTTTGGTGGGGTTCCTTGCATTGTGAGAGTTATGCACATGCTTGTTAGATTAGGGCCTTAATTTTCAAACATTGCTTCCCATGAATATTTTATAACATTCAGCAGAAATCCCTGGTTTGCATGGCCATTCCTACCAGGAAGCGCCTTCGACTGACTATACCTGGGACGAATAGAGAAGGGGCAGGATCACAGCTGAAGGGAGTTCATGGGAGCCAGGCACCACACTCACACAGGCACTCTTGAAAATACCACTCGGCTTCTGTCTGCATCTTTAAGTGCCTAAATAGCTTTACAAACCTGGGACAGAGACTAAGGGCAGAGTTTGGAAGGTCTGTGAGCACCTAAAGATGCAAAATCTAGTGGGATTTTCAACAGCATCGAGGTGCCTAACTCCCATTGGAAGCTCAGTGCCCAGGCACCTTTGAAAATCCCACTAGATGCCTATCTGCATCTTTAGACATCAAAACACCTTTGAAACTTTGGGCCCAAGTGACTTGCCTAAGGCCACCCAGGGTGTCTGTAGCAGGGCAAGGAATTGTGCAGCCTGACACTGGAACTTCCTTCAAAGCTGCACCTGAAGCATCTCAGATCCCCTGAGCACTGTCAGCACAGGCAGTGGAGTGTTTAATTATCATTTCCTATCAGTGTTTTCTGGGGCACATGGGCTCAGAGTTGCTATTACCCCAACTCAGGGCCTCTCTGTCAGATAAGAGTTCAATGATGTGCAATAAAAAAGGAGACTCTGACTCCCAGAGGCTCCCACTGGACATCGCTCCCCTCGGCAGCTCAATCAACTGATGCTTATTGTTACCCTTTGCCCCTGATGCTCGTCACTTGCCCCTTTCTGCTGCTGTTACCCAAGGTCATCATCTCAGCTGGATTGTAAATGATGGGGGAGGGGAGAATGCCCTGAGGAATGGTCGGGAAGAGCTGGACAGTAACTAGAGTGTCTTGATAACTTTTCCCCTTAATTTTTAAATAGGATTTTTCTCTCCCATTCTCACCTCTTTCCTTGGAAACAATAATGTGGCCACATAAAAGAACAGCTGATAAAATCACATTGTTAGTTTCTCTTTGCTCCTTCCTCTTCAGGTACTTGGGGTTTGCCACATTCAAAGTGAAAGCTGCACCTGAGTCTTATCTGGGCCTGGACTGGGCTGGGCTGTGAAGCCCAGACTCTGGACCAATAGAACTCACCGTGTCCCTGCAGAATCACTCGGGTCAGCCCAAGGGCTGTTGTTACTTTCTGACATTTTCATTTTCAGGGACAGGGTGGCAGAAACCCAGAGGAGATTTCACAGAGGAGACAGAACTTTGTGAGCTCAGCTCAGTGCCCCCCTGTAACAATAGCCCAGGGGTTGCTAGGACCCTAACAATGCATATAGCAATACACAGGTGATGAGCTGTGCACTAGGGTCAGATCCAAGGCCCAGAGAGTCTCAGATAGGTCAGAGCCCACTGATAGAAAATGTCATAAGAACATAAGACTGGCCACTCTGGGTCAGACCAGTGGTCCATCTAGCCCAGTATCCTGTCTTCCAACAGTGGCCAATGCCAGGTGTCCCAGAGCGAATGAACAGAACAGGTAATCATCAAGTGATCCATCCCCTGTTGCCCATTCCCAGCCTCTGGCAAACAGAGGCTAGGGACACTTCAAGAGCATGGTTTTGTATCCCTGCCCACCCTGGCTAATAGCCATTGATGGACCTATCCTCCATTAACTTATCTAGTTCTTTTCTGAACCCTGTTATAGTCTTGGCCTTCACAATATCCTTTGGCAAGGAGTTCCACAGGTTGACTGTGCGTTGTGTGAAGAAATACTTCCTTATATTAGTTTTAAACCTGCTGCCTATTAATTTCATTTGGTGACCACTAGTTCCAAATGTGGGACTGGAAGGGCCCTGGAGATGTCACCAAGTCCCAGGGCCGCCCAGAGGATTCAGGGGGCCTGGGGCAAAGCGGGGGAGCTGCGGCGCTTGTACTCACCCAGCGGCGGTCCGGGTCTTCAGCGGCATTTCGGCAGCGGGGGGCCCTTCAGTCATTCCGCGTTTTCAGCAGCACTAAAGGACCCCCCCCACCACCGAAATGCCGCCGAAGACCCGGACCACCCTTGCGGGGCCTGGGGCAAATTGCCCCACTTGCCCCCCCCCCCGGGTGGCCCTGCCAAGTCCAGCCCCCTGCACTGAGGCAGGGTCCAGTAAACTGACAGGGGTTCACCCTTGTATCTGGGTGCAGTGGGGGAGGGGCATCCTCAGACAAGACTTTGTGCAGACCTCATTTTGCTGCTCACAGGAGGTGATGCTGGGTAAGCCGAGGGCAGCAGAGAACAGCAGGAGGGAAGGGAGAGGGACTCAGCAGGGAGCCCAGCAGGGACATGGGGTGCTGGGCACACAGGTGCTATTGCTGAGATGTAACGTGTTTGTCTATAATGCAGCTTCCACATTCAATAGGAGCAAGGCAGAGCATAGCACAGGGGAAGAGGGGTGTGTGTGGCGGGGGGGGGTGGGGCAGCCAGAGTTGGTGTGCCAGGCTGGGCTGTCACCATGTGCATTTTCTGTGAGACCTTGCTAGAAAGGGATTAGGCAGAGGCAGCAGGCCCAGTAGTTAGAGCAGGAGATCTCTGGGAAGGATCCACTGCTGCTGGGAATCTGTGGGGGTGGCTGAAGGCAGAAGACAGGAGAGCCATGTGCCAGGAATCTGCCCAGGCAATAACTCCAGGCCTGCCTGGCTCTGGGGCATGTCTACACTGGCTGTACTGCCGAGTTTGGCCAGCCAGACTGGGGTTTGCTGCTGTGGGGAAGCAGCCAGGCCTATGGCCCTTCTCTGAGTGGGGAGGAGAGGGGGCAGTGGCTGCAGGTGGGAGAGGGGGTGGCTGAAGAACCCACATGTGGCACAGAGGTATTATACCTCTCCCCTCCCCGAAATCCCACTGCCTCCTGCTTCTCATTCAGGTGTTGGCCCTCACTCATTTGCTGGCCCCAAATGCAGTGTGTGTGTGTGGTGTGTGTACGTCATGTGAGGAAGGCAGGGGTTGTACTGGTGCCACGGGGCTGTATGGGACCCCAGTGTCTCTGGGCCTCCTAGAGCACACACTGGTCAGTAACCCTGGCCCAGATCAGCAGCCTCTTGTATCGCCTCTTGTGTCACCCTCTTGTAATGTCAGAGGCAGCAGCTCCCCTCCCGTGAGAACGGTTTCGGGATGCTGGGGGAGGGGAGGGGGACCTCTTCCTGTGGCAGTCCTGATCAACTGTTCAGCCCCAGGATGTGGGAAGAGCAGCGTGGTGAAGGGATGGAGCTTCCTGTATTATCGAGGGACTGGTTCCAGACTGGCCAGAATCACGTCACCGCGAGAACATCGTGTGCTAGTTGCTGACATGGCCTGGCTGTGGATTGGAGCTGGGCAGGGAGCCCCATGTACCTGTATGCAAGGGAGCACCTGTGGGGGGCAGCTGCTGCAATGGGTAGGCTGGGAGGCTGTGGGCTGAGGAGATGGTTCAGCCTCGTCTATGCAGCGAGATGAGCAGCAGCCCCTCCTGCCAAGTGGAGATGCAGCAGATAGTAGCAGAGAATGCTTTCCCCAGGAGAGATGACACCAGCTCCCTGACGGGAACAAATTGTACCAACAAAAGGGCCACAGGGCGGCTTTTTCTGGCATACCTATGTGGGCTGGGGGCGGGGCGGGTTCACACTCCTAAGCAAGGTAGCTTTGCCAACACAACATTTATCTGTAGACCAAGTCACAATCTCTCGGGGCCTCCATAACACTGACACTGTCCATTGTAAGGGACTCAGTACAGTGGTGAGGCCCTTTCAGAACAAGAACGACTAGGCCAGCTCAACGCAGGCTGCCCCCCCCCCCACACACACACACACACTCACAGAGTCCCACATGGGCACTTGCAATTTTTGTCCTCAATTTTTTTTTTAATTGTATAAAATTCAGAGAATTGCAGCAGGATTTCAGAATGTCCTGGGGCCTAGGGCCCCTCATTTTAGCACCTCCCGCACAACCTCCAAGAGCGTCCCAGTGGCGTCAGCTCCAAGTCAGGGGGATTCCCAGGTTCCCTCAGGGCCACTCCCAAAGGAAGCCAGTCCCAGGGGCCCAGTGAGTGCGACGTGGCCAGTGAGCGATAGGGAACGTCCTGCCATTTACTGCCCTAGGGACTCTTTGCTCATGACGAGGAGTGAAACAGCCACAGGGGGCAGGACTGAGACCACCAGAGCGTTGCTGTATCAATCATGGAATCATAGAATATCAGGGTTGGAAGAGACCTCAGGAAGTCATCTAGTCCAACCCCCTGCTCAAAATAGGACCAACACCAAATAAATCATCCTAGCCAAGGCTTTGTCAAGCTGGGCCTTAAAAGGATGGTGTCATGAATATAAAGGGAAGGGTGACCACCTTTCTGTATACAGTGCTATGGGGTCCCTCCTGGCCAGAGGCACAAAATCCTCTTACCTGTAAAGGGTTAAGAAGCTCAAGTAACCTGGCTGGCACCTGACCAAAAGGACCAATAAAGGGACAAGATACTTTCAAATCTGGGTGGGGGGAAGGGCTTTGTCTGTCTGTTCTGTGTGCTTGCTGGAGTCAGATCAAGGAAGCAAGCAATCCAACTCCTATAGAGTTAGTAAGTATTTAGCAAGGAAATGTGTTAGTTTACTTTTATTTTGGCTTGTGTTTTCCTTTGTGTAAGAGGAGGTTTATGCCTGGTTTTGTAACTTTAAGGTTTTGCTTAGAGGGGAGATCCTCTGTGTTCTTGAGTCCTTTGTTATTCTGTAAAGTACTTACCATCCTGATTTTACAGAGGTAATTCTTTTACCTTTTCTTTAATTAAAATCCTTCTTTTAAGAACCTGATTGATTTTTCATTGTTTTAAGATCCAAGGGTTTGGGTCTGTGTTCACCTGTACCAATTGGTGAGAATATATTCTCAAGCCTGCCCAGGAAAAGGGGTGTAGGGGCTTGGGGAGATATTTGGGGAAGGTAGGTCTCCAACTGGCCCTCCCTAAATCTTTGTTTAAATCACTTGGTGGTGGCAGCGTTACCTAATCCAAGGTACAAGGAAGGATTTGTGCCTTGGGGAGTTTTTAACCTAAGCTGGTAGAAATAAGCTTAGGGGGTCTTCATGCGGGTCCCCACGTCTGTCCCCTAGAGTTCAGAGTGGGGAGGGAACCCTGACAGATGGAGATTCCACCATCTCCCTAGATAACCCAGTCCAGTGCTTCACCACCCTCCTAGTGAAATAGTGTTTCCTAATATCCAACCCAGACCTCCCACACTGCAACTTGAGACCATTGCTTCTTGTTCTGTCATCTGCCACCACTGAGAACAGCTTAGCTCCATTCTCTATGGAACCCCCCTTCAGGTAGTTGAAGGCTGCTATCAAATCCCCCCTCACTCTTCTCTTCTGCAGACTAAACAAGCCCAGTTCCCTCAGCCTCTCCTCATAAGTCATGTGCCCTAGCACCCTAATCATTTTCATTGCCCTCCGCTGGACTCTCTCCAATTTGTCCACATCTCTTCTATAGTGGAGGGACCAAAACCGGACACAATACTCCAGGTGCAGCATCACCAGTGTCGAATAGATGGTCTGCTCTGTGCTGCAGACTCAGCCGTGTGAGGGGAGTTGGTCCCAGCACAATGGAGGGGGGATGGGGAATGGGGAGAGCTGGGGAAGGGAATCTGGTAGCTGGGTCAGGGGAAGGGGATAGAGGAAAGAACCCAGGAAGCTTTTTGCCCCTCACCCCATGTGTTAGTCCACCCCAGCCTCTTGCCTGCCCCTGCCCAATGTCCTTCTATCTTTGCACCTTCCTCCATGCCTGGAACACTCACCCTGACCTACTGCCTTGGGCCTGCAGACATCTCCTCCTCCTCCCTGCTTACACCCATTAGTGAGCCCCTAAACCCAGCCCAGCCTGGAAGCTCCCAGGGCAGGAACCATAGAACATGCCCAGGGCACTGAGGGGGCTACAGAAATAACATGGGAGTAACCCCAGTAATTCCTCAGGCAGAGCTAAGGGGTAAATACAAGTCAGGAGACCAAGACCCAGAGAGTGTATGTGTGTGCGTGGCGGGGGGGGGTTGTGGGGGAGGGACAGAAGGGCTGAAAAGCAGAACTGGGGGAATAATGTGCAGCATGTGATGTGTCCAGTGAACTCAACCTCCATTCTGGTTTGTCAGCTGCCCAAGAACTGATCACAAATAGTTGCTAAATACGTTTGTCAAATACATTGATCTATGTTGTTACTTTCTGACAGTTTCATTTTCAGGGGCAGGATAGCAAAACCCAGAGGAGATTTCACAGAGGAGACAGAACTCTGTGAGCTCAGCTCAGTGCCCCCCTGTAACAATAGCCCAGGGGTCTCTAGGACCCTAACAACACACACTGCAATGAGTGATGAGATGTGCCCTAGGGCCAAACCCAGCGGCCAATGGGAATCTCACCATTGATTGCAATTGGTCAGGCTCCAAGGCCCAGAGAGTCTCAAACAGAACAGAGCTCATGGATAGAAATGTCAGGCTGGATAGGTCCTGGAGAAGTCACCAAGTCCAGGCCCCCTGCGCTGAAGCAGGGTCCAGTAAACCTGACTGGCAGGGCTTCACCCTGGTCTCTGGGTGGGGCAGAGGCATACTCAGACCATGCTTCATGCAGACCTCGTTTTGCTTCTAACCCGAGGCGATACTGGGCAAGCCGAGGGCAGCAGAGAACAGTGGAAGGGAAGGGAAAGGGGCTGAGTGGGGAGCCCAGCAGGGACACGTGGTGCTGGGCACACAGGTGATATTGCTAAGCTGTAACATGTGTCTCTATAACGCAACTGCCACATTCAATAGGAGCGAGGCCGAGCAGAGTGTGGGGGAAGGGGTGGCAGCCAGAGTGGGTGTGCCAGGCTGGGCTGTCACCATGTGTGTTGTCTGTGTAACTTTGCTAGAAAGGGTTAGGCAGAGGCAGCAGGCCCAGTGGTAACAGCAGGAGATCTCTGGCCCTATTTACAGCTGAGCTAATAGCTCCCTGCCCTTTACTGGTCCCCCCGATATGCTGAGCTGGACGGGCCTGTCTCCAGTAATTCCCTCTAATACCTTCCCTCTGTCCAACCCAGCTCCCCTGTCCACATCTGTGCTGGTGGCCCCTCTCTGGGAAGTTCAGGAGGGGTGGGTGGTGCTGTATTACTCTGAGGTGGGTTAGCAATGAAGGAGCGATGAAGGCCACAGTATAGTCAGCATATTTGTTTATTCCCCTGTTTGCTGTTAATGGTTATCAGTATCAGTGATGGTGTGTTAGTGCCTAGGAACCCCAGTCACAGATGTGTAACAAGAGACTCCCTGGCCCAGAGAGCTCACAATCTACACAACAGACACAACAGGAGTGACAGAGGCTCCCAGCGCAGGTGTGGGCAGGGAGGGTGAGGAAACACTAAACCGAACTCGGCTGTGGGTGCTGACCACACTCATTTGTCTGTTTTTAGGAGCTGACCGAACCGGGAAAGTGAGTGTAAACTGAGGCCAGTGGAACATTCATTGTCCCCTTGGAAGCCCTGTGCTAGTCTCAGACCCTCATACTCATGGGTTTTCTTCCCTAGCTCCCTCCTGCATTTTCAAGGACCTGCAGGACAGCTTCTAAGGAGGGGCACACTTTACCCACAACCTACCTAGTGTAGTACTATTCAGGATGTTTCTCCGGCACTGAGGCCTCAGATGATCTCAGCCCTGCCAGAATTCATAGATTTTAAAACCTGAAGGGACCCTTAGAATCATAGAATCATAGAATCATAGAATATCAGGGTTGGAAGGGACCTCAAGAGGTCATCTAGTCCAACCCCCTGCTCAAAGCAGGACCAATTCCCAACTAAATCATCCCAGCCAGGGCTTTGTCAAGCCGGGCCTTAAAAACCTCCAAGGAAGGAGACTCCACCACCTCCCTAGGTAACGCATTCCAGTGCTTCACCACCCTCCTAGTGAAATAGTGTTTCCTAATATCCAACCTGGACCTCCCCCACTGCAACTTGAGACCATTGCTCCTTGTTCTGTCATCTGCCACCACTGAGAACAGCCGAGCTCCATCCTCTTTGGAACCCCCCTTCAGGTAGTCGAAGGCTGCTATCAAATCCCCCCTCATTCTTCTCTTCTGGAGACTAAACAATCCCAGTTCCCTCAGCCTCTCCTCATAAGTCATGTGCTCCAGACCCCTAATCATTTTTGTTGCCCTCCGCTGGACTCTTTCCAATTTTTCCACATCCTTCTTGTAGTGTGGGGCCCAAAACTGGACACAGTATTCCAGATGAGGCCTCACCAATGTCGAATAAAGGGGAACGATCACGTTCCTCGATCTGCTGGCAATGCCCCTACTTATACAGCCCAAAATGCCGTTAGCCTTCTTGGCAACAAGAGCACACTGTTGACTCATATCCAGCTTCTCGTCCACTGTGACCCCTAGGTCCTTTTCTGCAGAACTGCTACCTAGCCATTCGGTCCCTAGTCTGTAGCAGTGCATGGGATTCTTCCGTCCTAAGTGCAGGACTCTGCACTTATCCTTGTTGAACCTCATCAGGTTTTTTTTGGCCCAATCCTCTAATTTGTCTAGGTCCCTCTGTATCCGATCCCTACCCTCTAGTGTATCTACCACGCCTCCTAGTTTAGTGTCATCTGCAAACTTGCTGAGAGTGCAGTCCACACCATCCTCCAGATCATTAATAAAGATATTAAACAAAACCGGCCCCAGGACCGACCCTTGGGCACTCCGCTTGAAACCGGCTGCCAACTAGACATGGAGCCATTGATCACTACCCGTTGAGCCCGACGATCTAGCCAGCTTTCTATCCACCTTACAGTCCATTCATCCAGCCCATACTTCTTTAACTTGGCGGCAAGAATACTGTGGGAGACTGTATCAAAAGCTTTGATTTAGTCTGACCTCTGGTGTAACACCAACCAGTGAATTTCACCCGGTTATTGAGCCCAGTAACTTTTGTTTGACTAAAGTATCCTTCCAGAAAGGCACCAGTCTGGACTGGGAGACATTAAGGGATGGAGAATCCACCCACTTGGGAGTTTGTTAATCACTGGCATTGTTAAAAAATTGTGCCTTATTTCTAATTGGAATTTGTCTGGCTTCAGCTTCCAGCCATTGGCTCCTGTCCAGCCTTTCTGCACCGGATTACAGAGCCCTTTAATGCCCAGTATTTTCTCCCCATGAAGGTTCATAAACACCATGAGCAAGTCACCTCTCACTCTTTTTTTTGATAAACTAAACAGATCGAGCCCTTTCAGTCTGTCTCCGTAGGGCATATTCTCCAGCTCTGAAATCTAATTTGTGGCTCTTTTCTGCACTTTTTTGAACGTCCTTTTCAAAATGCAGCCATCAGAACTGGGCGCCGTGTTCCAGTGTCCATCTCACCAGTGCCAAACACAGAACTAAACCCTCTCCCTGCCTCTGCTCACTGGTGAGAGGTTGTCTGGCAGAGCTGCTTTCCCAGCCTTTCTAAGTGCCATTCCTTCTCCTCTCCCAGTCAGTTCCTCCTCCGCTTTCTTCTGTTTTCCCTTCTCCTCTTCCCCCTCCAGGCCCCTCCCTTCCCTCCACCTCACCCTGCAGCCATCAGGGCAGAGACCAACAGCAGGCACCTCCCACCAGTGACACCAGAACACACAGAGCCGGGGACAGACAGACTGAGAACAGACTGAGAACCAGCTGTCATGGGGACACCTGCTCCACCAGGGAATGGGAAATGTAAGGCTGAGGGTTGGGAACTGCTGGCCCCAACATCTTCAGCTTGGAAAGGGCTGGATGGAGCTATTTGTACCATCTGTCAGGATTATTTGACAGACCCGGTGACTATACAGTGTGGACACAACTTCTGCTGGGGCTGCATCACCCAGCACTGTGGCAGAGTGGACAGACTCTCCTGTCCTCGGTGTGGAGAAACATTCTGGAAAAGACCTTTCAGGTCCAACACTCAGCTGGGCAGCATAGCAGAGTTCATCAAACAACTGGGGTTAAAACCAGGAAAAAGGGGGAGGGAAGGGCATGTCTGTGGGGAACATGGCAAGGAGCTCACATGGTTCTGTAAGGAGGATGCCAAAGCTCTTTGTGAGGATTGCAAAGGATCCCCGGCTCACCGCTCTCACGCTGTGATTCCCATGGCAAAGGCTGCCCATGGGTCCAAGGTAGGGGTGTTTTGCTGGCTAATTAAATCACTTCAGGGCCCTGTGTCACCCCCTCTCTGGACTGATACCAGTCTGCTGTGGGTGGGCCTAACCCCAGGATCCCATGTACTTCTGGGCCTCTCAGACACACTCCCAGCTGCAGACCCCATGTCTGCCACCCTGCTTTGTGGAGTGCTCCTGCACAGCCCAGCTGCCTTAACCCCACGAACCAGTGCTGCTGCCCTGCCAAGCTCCAAGTCACGTACACACGCTCCGGCAGATTTCCAGCTTGCTGTGCGCACGCTGAGTTCTCAACTGACCCCTTCAGGGACAATGTGTCAGCCGAGCCGAGAACACTGGCCTAGCAAAGGAATTTCTGAACCATGGGCCTTTGTACTTGTAAAAGCACCAGAGAGTTACAGATCTTCACAAAATAACAAACAGTCCTGAGACAACAAGGAGTTCGGTGGCACCTTAAAGACTAACAGATTTATTTGGGCATAAGCTTTTGTGGGTAAAAACCTCACTTCTTTCAGATGCATGGAGGGAAGATTACAGATGCAGGCATTATATACTGACACATGAAGAGAAGGGAGTTACCTCACAAGTGGAGAACCAGTGTTGACAGGGCCAATTCGACCAGGGTGGATGTAGTCCACTCCCAATAATAGATGAGGAGGTGTCAATTCCAGGAGAGGCAAAGCTGCTTTTGTAATGAGCCAGCCACTCCCAGTCCCTATTCAACCCAAATTAATGGTGTTAAATTTGCAAATGAATTTTAGTTCTGCTGTTTCTCTTTGAAGTCTGTTTCTGAAGTTTTTTTTGTTCAAGTATAGCTATAGCTACTTTTAAATCTGTTCTAGAATGTCCAGGGAGATTGAAGTGTTCACCTACTGGCTTTTGTATGTTACCATTCCTGATGTCTGATTTGTGTCCATTTATTCTTTTACGTAAGGACTGTCCGGTTTGGCCAATGTACATGGCAGAGGGGCATTGCTGGCACATGATGGCATATATAACATTAGTGGACGTGCAGGTGAATGAGCCCTTGATGGTGTGGCTGATGTGGTTGGGTCCTCTGATGGTGTTGTCAGAGTAGATATGGGGACAGAGTAGGCAACGAGGTTTGCTACAGGGATTGGTTCTTGGGTTGGTGTTTCTGTGGTGTGGTGTGTAGTTGCTGGTGAGTACTTGCTTCAGGTTGGGGGGTTGTCTGTAAGCGAGGACTGGCCTGCCTCCCAAGGTCTGTGAGAGTGAGGGATCATTTTCCAGGATAGGTTGTAGATCGTTGATAATGTGCTGGAGCGGTTTTAGCTGGGGGCTGATGGCCAGTGGTGTTCTGTTATTTTCCTTGTTGGGCCTGTCCTGTAGTAGGTGATTTCTGGGTACCCGTCTCGCTCTGTCAATCTGTTCCCTCACTTCCCCAGGTGGGCATTGTAGTTTTAAGAATGCTTGATAAAGATCTTGTAGGTGTTGTCTCTGTCTGAGGGATTGGAGTAAATTCGGTTGTATCTTAGGGCTTGGCTGTAGACGATGGATCGTGTGATGTGTCTTGGATGGAAGCTGGAGGCATGTAGGTACGTATAGCGGTCAGTAGGTTTCCGGTATAGGGTGCTGTTTATGTGACCATTATTTATTTGCACTGTAGTGTCCAGGAAGTGGATCTCTTGTGTGGACTGGTCCAGGCTGAGGTTGATGGTGGGGTGGAAGTTGTTGAAATCCAGGTGGAATTCTTCAAGGGCCTCCTTTCCGTAGGTCCATATGATGAAGATGTCATCAATGTAGTGGAAGTAAAGGAGGGGGCGCTAGGGGATGAGAGCTGAGGAAGGTTGTTCTAAGTCAGCCATAAAAATCTTGGCGTACTGTGGGGCCAGGCGGGTACCCATAGCAGTGCCGCAGACTTGAAGGTATAAGTTGTCCCCAAATCTGAAATGGTTGTGGGTGAGGACAAAGTCACAAAGCACAGCCGCCAGGTGTGCTGTTGCCTCATCAGGGATACTGTTCTTGACAGCTTGTAGTCCATCCTCATGTGGAATATTGGTGTTAAGAGCTTCTACATCCATGGTGGCCAGGATGGTGTTTTCAGGAAGATCACCAATGCATTGTAGTTTCCTCAGGAAGTTGGTGGTGTCTCGAAGATAGCTAGGAGTGCTGGTAGCATAGGGACTGAGGAGAGAGTCCAAATAGCCAGATAATCCTGCTGTAAGAGTGACGATTCATAAGATGATGGGACGTCCAGAGTTTCCAGGTTTATGGATCTTGGGTAGCAGATAGAATACCCCTGGTCGGGGCTCTGGGGGGTGTGTCCATGTAGATTTGTTCCCGTGCTGTAGAAGGGAGTTTCTTGAGCAGATGGTGTAGTTTCTTTTGGTACTCCTCAGTGGGATCGGAGGATAGTGACCTGTAGAATGTGGTGTTGGCGAGTTGCCTGGCAGCCTCCTGTTCATAATCCGACCTGTTCATTATGACTACAGCACCTCCTTTGTCAGCCCCTTTGATTATAATGTCAGAGTTGTTTCTGAGGCTGTGGATGGCGTTGTGTTCTGTGATGCTGTTTGTTCACAATTTCAGCCTGTGCACGTCTGCGGAAGCACTCTGTGTAGAAGTCCATGCTTATGCCCAAATAAATCTGTTAGTCTTGAAGGTGCCACCGGACTCCTTGTTGTTTTTGTGGATACAGACTAACACGGCTACCCCCTGATACTTGAGTCCTGAGACAAACTGCCCCCTGCCTCTGTGTCCCATCTCACCCCTTCTGTGACTGTGAGGTCTGGTCAGCGTCTCAGGCACAGTAGAGACCCTCCTGCTTTCTCTCTCTCCCGTCTTGTCTTCTGGCATATGGTGGTCAATGGCCTCTCTTGTTCTGAGAGCAGCCCCCCTTCAATACAGTCTCTGCCCCTTTTTCCATATGCCATGTTGGAGTGTCTGTGGGATTAAAGAGCCTTCCCTCTGCAGGGCTGATGGGAATAAAAGGCAGAAAAAACATCCCTTAGTAACTAAAACTGGTAGCTCTGACTCTGAGCTCAGTGAAGAATTTACTTTGACAAACAAGGGAGGTCCATGGAGCTTAGACACTCCACATTGCGTACATACATTACACAAGGACATTGATGATCAGTGTGTTATTAGTTTTTAAATGATACCTCACAAGGCATATTTTGCACAAAGTTTATTACAGTAGTTGGTAGGATGTGCACACCCAGAGGGAACAGTCACTGGATGTTTTTTCATATGGTTTTATTAAATTATAGAATATTATTGATAGTTTCCCCATTTCTCCTTTCAGGGGGAGGAAAGCCCATCAAGCAGGTACTGTACATGCCTTTGCCTTTGTCATTCCCCATTACATTCCTGTTAGAGTCAATGCAGCATTATTGCGCTGAGCAGCTGAGCTGAGAGATGACTGAGAATGTCTTCTTTGTAGGAGTGAAAATGTGAGTGTTCAGGAACAGGAAGCCATTTCTACTCAACTACAGGAACTCAGAGGTAAATGAACGCCAATCTCATATGCTGCTGTGCCTACCCCAAGAGTTCAAAACTCCTGAGTCAGGTCCAAATACATAACAGGATTGTCTTGAAAATCAGAAGATTTTAAACAAAATCAACTGTGTTAGGTTTGGGTCTGTGTTGCCTGTTTGAATTTAATAATGATTTGAGATTGTTGAGAGTGTTGGGGACAACTTCCTGGTACAAGTGCTGGAGCAACCGACTAGGGGCCGTGCTCCTCTTGACCTGCTGCTTACAAACAGGGAAGAATTGGTAGGGAAGTAGAAGTGGGTGGCAACCTAGGCAGCAGTGACCATGAGATGGTTGAGTTCAGGATCCTCATAAAAGGAAGAAAGGAGCGTAGCAAAACACAGACCCTGGACTTCAGAAAAGCAGACTTAGACTCCCTTAGGAAACTGATGGGCAGGATCCCCTGGGAAGCTAATATGAGGGTTTTGTTCAATATCTTCATTCATGATCTGGAGGATGGCGTGGATTGCACCCTCAGCAAGTTTGCAGATGACACTAAACTGGGAGGAGTGGTAGATATGCTGGAGGGTAGGGATAGGATACAGAGGGACCTAGACAAATTGGAGGATTGGGCCAAAAGAAACCTGATGAGGTTCAACAAGGACAAGTGCAGAGTCCTGCACTTAGGACGGAAGAATCCCATGCACTGCTACAGACTAGGAACCGAGTGGCTAGGCAGCAGTTCTGCAGAAAAGGAGCTAGGGGTTACAGTGGATGAGAAGCTGGATATGAGTCAACAGTGTGCTCTTGTTGCCAAGAAGGCTAACGGCATTTTGGGCTGTATAAGTAGGGGCATTGCCAGCAGATCGAGGGACGTGATCGTTCCCCTCTATTCGGCATTGGTGAGGTCTCATCTCGAGTACTGTGTCCAGTTTTGGGCCCCACACTACAAGAAGGATGTGGAAAAATTGGAAAGAGTCCAGCGGAGGGCAACAAAAATGAGTAGGGGGCTGCAGCACATGACCAATGAGGAGAGGCTGAGGGAACTGGGATTGTTTAGTCTGCAGAAGAGAAGAATGAGGGGGGATTTGATAGCTGCTTTCAACTACCTGAAAGGGGGTTCCAAAGAGGATGGATCTAGACTGTTCTCAGTGGTAGCAGATGACAGAACAAGGAGCAATGGTCTCAAGTTGCAGTGGGGGAGGTTTAGGTTGGATATTAGGAAAAACTTTTTCACTAGGAGGGTGATGAAGCACTGGAATGGGTTACCTAGGGAGATGGTGGAATCTCCTTCCTTAGAGGTTTTTAAGGTCAGGCTTGCCAAAGCCCTGGCTGGGATGATTTAGTTGGGGATTGGTCCTGCTTTGAGCAGGGGGGTGGACTAGATAACCTCCTGAAGTCCCTTCCAACCCTGATATTCTATGATTCTAGGTGGCAAGGAGTCCAGGAGAGCTGGCTGTATTTTAAAGAAGCCTTATTGAGGGCGCAGGAACAAACCATCCCGAAGTGCAGAAAGAATAGCAAATATGGCAGACGACCAGCTTGGCTTAACAGTGAAATCTTCGGTGAGCTTAAACTCAAAAAGGAAGCTTACAAGAAGTGGAAATTTGGACAGATGACTAGAGACGAGAGGGACTGCTCCCCTGTCCTGGCATCTGTGGGGTGTCCCACCACCTCAGCCAAAGGAGGAAGAATTCTAATTGAAACAGGTGCAGAGATGGGCTCCCACTGGGCCATGGAGGGCCTGTCCTAAGAGAGGACACTAAAAGAACTGAGCTTGTTTTGCCTAGTAAAGGGAAGGCTGAGAGGAGATGTGATTGCTCTCTGTAAATGCATCAGGGAGTTAAATACCCGGGAGGAAGATGAGCTATTGAAGCTAATGGACAATGTTGGCACAAGAACAAATGGGGATAAAATTCAGGCTGGAAACTGAAGTTTTCTCCCCATGAGAGGAGGGAGGTTCTGGAGCAACCTCCCAGCAGGGGTTGTGGGGCAAACAAGAGAACTAGTTTGAAAATGGAGCTTGATAAGTTTCTGAACAGGATTCTCTGAAGAGGCTGCCTGTGGTAGCAGGGGACTGGACTCAGCGTAGGCCGCACTGGGGAAAAGGTTCAGGTGTATATCAAGGTAGGCTGCATGGACATAGCTAACCCTGAGGTATGGTAATGGAGCAGCAACTCTGCTGTAGTTAATGTTGAGACTCACTTCCAGTTTCAAAGATGACTTTTCCCACTGCTCTAAAACCCACCTGCGTACTCAGTTTGTCTTGAAAACTGCTCTGCCTGGTGGGGATGCTAGTGTGTGTGTTACAGACATGTTGGAGCATTTTTCCTAGAGGGGCAGAGCTAAGTTTGCTTGAAGGGGTAGCGAGTAAATTAACTTTGCATGTCCTGGATTTCAGAGGTGTTAGCTCTATGTATCAATCAACCATGGTGTGCACCATCATCGCCATCTCTGACACAGCTGTAATTTCCAATAGTAGCAAACCCGGGTAAAATGGATTTACTGAGTTCTCTTTGTCATTTTCAGTCAGACAGTGAAAGAGATAAAATGTCATTTTCCACTCTAATGGAGGAAATCTATTTCCCTGCCGTATATTCAGAGCAACGTGCTGTAATTTCAAGGCAGAAAGTTGATTTTGCACCTTTAGAAAAGCAGGAGAATAGCAATGGTTGAACAGGAGAGAGCACAGTTATTTTATTACAGTGCCATTGCTCAAAGTCCATGTCTGCCCACTGCCTATTCCTATACAAAGCGCTGAGGCATTCAGATGTAGCAAAGGTCAAAAAATCTATCAGCTGCTCCCTCTCCAATTTAACTCAGCTGCTCCCTGGTCTGTGCAAGCAGACTGGTTTGTGAATGACAGAGAGTCTTATGAAAACTCAAAAAAATACTTGAATGTGATTTGGGGCTTTTGAAAACATTGTTTAAATTAAAAGCCAAGTATATTTGGAAATGAAGGGCTAGATTTAAAGACGGTACCTGTGATAGCAGGGGACTAGACTAGATGACCCAAGAGTTACCTTCCAGTTCTATGTTGTTATGATTGACAAGGTGACAAAGGCATCATTCTCAAAATTGTGGAGGTGCTGGTGTCCTGATCACTGATAACCCAATTATTAAGTCCCACAGAAGGACTGCAAGTGATCTAGCTTTGAATCCCTGCTCTCCCCTTTTCTAGGCGAGTGCCCCAACGGCAGGGCTGTTGGTTACTCTAGGTGAGTCCCTCCCAATGTCTCCTGTCAAAGGTGTTCTGCTTGGTAAAAAAAAAAAAATTAAATAGTAGTAGGCACGGAGACTGGGACTCAGGTGCTCATCCTTCCCAATGAGCCCCCTAATCCCTGGCCTGCAGACCCAGTCAGCCAATGAAGATGAAGTATAAAGGTTTATAAGTATTCTTTAACGTATATTAAGTATATAAGGGAGACAGCCCTGCTGTAGTTAACTTTCAGACCAGGTCTCTGTTTAAAGCTGGATTCTTCTAAATGCTCTTAATCTTCACACTGATTTGGATTGCCTTGAAATTTGGTAAACCTTGTGGGAACACAGGTTTCTGTTACTGATCCAAATTTGGGTGCATTTGACCAAGGGGTTGCTGAGATACCTCCCTCCCCCCCCCGCTTTTCTTAACGTTGAAACATTTTTGACAACCAATTTTTGCTCATAGATAGTGATCAAACTAACGCTCAGTTGATCATCAGCATGTCCAAAGCCTAACGGTTATCTCAATAGAGTGTATTGACATTTGCCAGCCCTTTGAAGAAAATCAAATGTAGCTCGTCAGTATCTCTTGTGCTAAATGACATGCTAATGGGATTAAACTGAACACATGCGGAGAGAGAGGCTAACCACCCAGAAAACATCATCTGTTTTCCTGTGTCTGGGTGGCTGTGAGGAAGGGATCACTGAAATGCAACTTCTTAACCACTATCACACATTATTAATTTCTCTTTTTTGTCTTTTAGAGGAAATTCTTGCCAAACTAGGTAAGTTCCATTTTCCCTCTTCCTTGGTCCTGAAGTCCCGACAAACATTTCCCACTAAGGGATGGGGCTTCCCTGACCATGAACTCCCTCTCAGAAAACACTCCTATGTTTCCTCCCTTTCCTCATGCTTCCCCCTCGCAACACCCCCAGCCCCTCATAGAATAATAGAATCATAGAAGATTAGGGTTAGAAGAGACCTCAGGAGGTCATCTAGTCCAACCCCCTGCTCCAGGCAGGACTAACACCAACTAAATAATCCCAGCCAGGGCTTTGTCAAGCCAGGCCTTAAAAACCTCTAAGGACAGAGATTCAACCACCTCCCTAAGTAACCTATTCCAGTGCTTCACCATCCTCCTAGTGAAACAGTTTTTCCTAATATTCAACCTAGACCTCCCCCACTGCAACTTGAGACCATTCCTCCTTGTTCTGTCATCTGCCACCACTGAGAACAGCCGAGCTCCATCTTATTAGGAACCCCCCTTCAGGAAGTTGAAGGCTGCTATCAAATCCCCTGTCACTCTTCTCTTCTACAGACTAAATGAGCCCAGCTCCCTCAGCCTCTCCTCATAAGTCATGTGCCCCAGCCCACTAATCATTTTCGTTGCCCTCCTCTGGAGGCTCTCCAATTTATCCACTTCCTTTCTGTAGTGGGGGAGGGGGGGCAAAACTGGACGCAATACTCCAGATGTGGCCTCACCAGTGCCGAATAGAGGGGAATAATCACTTCTCTCTATCTGCTGGCAATGCTCCTACTAATGCAGCCCAATATGCCGGTAGCTTTCATAGAATCATAGAACCATAGAATATCAGGGTTGGAAGGGACCTCAGGAGGTCATTTATTCCAACCCCTTGCTCAAAGCAGGACCAATTCCCAACTAAATCATCCCAGCCAGGGCTTTGTCAAGCCTGACCTTAAAAACCCCTAAGGAAGGGGATTTCACCACCTCACTAGGTAACCCATTCCAGTGCTTCACCACCCTCCTAGTGAAAGTTTTTTTCCTAATATCCAACCTAAACCTCCCCCACTGCAACTTGAGACCATTACTCCTTGTTCTGTCATCTGCTACCACTGAGAACAGTCTAGATCCATCCTCTTTGGAACCCCCTTTCAGCTAGTTGAAAGCAGCTATCAAATCCCCCCTCATTCTTCTCTTCTGCAGACTAAACAATCCCAGTTCCCTCAGCCTCTCCTCATAAGTCATGTGTTCCAGCCCCCTAATCGTTTTTGTTGCCCTCCGCTGGACTCTTTCCAATTTTTCCACATCCTTCTTGTAGTGTGGGGCCCAAAACTGGACACAGTACTCCAGATGAGGCCTCACCAATGTCGAATAGAGGGGAATGATCACTACCGTCAATCTGCTGGCAATGCCCCTACTTATACAGCCCAAAATGCTGTTAGCCTTCTTGGCAACAAGAGCACACTGTTGACTCATATCCAGCTTCTCGTCCACTGTAATCCCCAAGTCCTTTTCTGCAGAACTGCTGCTTAACCAGTCGCTCCCCAGCCTATAGCAGTGCATGGGATTCTTCTGTCCTAAGTGCAGGACTCTACATTTGTCCTTGTTGAACCTCATCAGATTTCTTTTGGCCCAATCCTCCAATTTGTCTAGGTCACTCTGGACCCTATCCCTACTCTACCTCTCCCCCCAGCTTAGTGTCATCCATGAACATGCTGAGGGTGCAATCCATCCCATCATCCAGATCATTAATGAAGATGTTAAACAAAACCAGCCCCAGGATCGACCCCTGGGGCACTCCGCTTGATACTGGCTGTCAGCTAGACATGGCTCCGTTGATCACTACCCATTGAGCGTGACGATCGTTCCAGCTTTCTATCCAGCTTATAGTCCATTCATTCAATCCATACTTCTTTAACTTGCTGGCAAGAATAGTGTGGGAGAATGTATCAAAAGCTTTGCTAAAGTGAAGGTATGTCATGTCCACCGCTTTCCCCATATCCACAGAGCCAGTTATGTCATCATAGAAAGTAATCAGGTTGGTCAGGCATGACTTGCGCTTGGTGAATCCATGTTGACTGTTCCTGATCACCTTCCTCTCCTCCATGTGCTTCAAAATGGATTCCTTGAGGACCTAGTCCATGATTTTTCCGGGGACAGAGGTGAGGCTGACCTGTCTGTATTTCCCTGGATTCTCCTTCTTCCCTTTTTTAAAGATGGGCACTATATTTGCCTTTTTCCAATCGTCCCCGATCGCCACCAGTTTTCAAATATAATGGCCAATTGTTCTGCAATCACATGAGCCAACTCCCTCAGCACCCTTGGATGCATTGCATCCGGACCCATGGGCTTGTGCATGTCCAGCTTTTCTTAATAGTCCTTCACCTGTTCTTTCACCACTGATGGCTGCCCACCTCTGTGACGGGTTAGATCACAGAACCCCTCTTGGGAGCTGCCACCTGATCTGCCAAGACTACATCTGCTCCTGCTTTTCCTGCCAGCACCCTGTCTTGCTGAGCCAGACACGCCCGTCTGCTCCAGCGCAGACCCAGAATCTGAATTACTTGCCCCAAAGCTACAGACTTAACTAAAAGCAGCTTACAGAAGTGTTCTTGCCTTTAACACTCAGATGCCCAACTCCCAATGGGGTCTAAATTCAAATAAATCCGTTTTACCCTGTATAAAGCTTATACAGGGTAAATTCATAAATTGTTCGCCCTCTATAACACTGATAGAGAGATATGCACAGCTGTTTGCCCACCCCCCAGGTATTAATGCATATTCTGGGTTAATTAATAAGTAAAAAGTGATTTTATTAAATACAGAAAGTAGGATTTAAGTGGTTCCAAGTAGTAACAGACAGAACAAAGTGAATTATCAAGCAAAATAAAATAAAACACGCAAATCTAAGCCTAATACAGTAATACAACTGAGTAGAGATAAAATCTCACCCTGAAAGATGTTTCAATAAGTCTCTTTCACAGACTGGAGGCTTTCCTAGTCTGGGCGCAGTCCTTTCCCCTGGTACAGCCCTTGTTCCAGCTCAGATGGTAGGTAGGGGATTCCTCATGATGGCTCCCTCTTTGTTCTGTTCCACACATTTATATATCTTTTGCTTAGGGCGGGAATCCTTTGTCCCTCTGGGTCCCCCACCCTTCTCAATGGAAAAGCACTAGGTTAAAGATGGATTCCAGTTCAGGTGACATGATCACATGTCACTGTAAGACTTCATTACCCACTTGCCAGCACACACGTATACAGGAAGACTTACAGGTAAAAGAGAGCCATCTGCAGTCAATTGTCCTGGTTAATGGGCGTCATCAAGATTCCAAACCACCATTAGTGGCCCACACTTTGTATAATTACAATAGGCCCTCAAAGTTATATTTCATATTTCTAGTTTCAGATACAAGATTGGTACATTTATATAAATAGGATGAGCACACTCAGTAGATTATAAGCTTTGTAATGATACCTTACAAGAGACCTTTTGCATGAAGCATATTCCAGTTACATTAGCATATTTTCATAAAATCATATAGAGTGCAACGTCACAACCCCCTCCCCATACCGTGCTGCCCAGTGCAGCAGTCTGGGAGCTGACCTTGTCTGTGAAGACCAAGGCAAAAAAAGCATTGAGTACTTCAGCTTTTTCCACAGGCTGTCTCACCCATTCAGAAAGGATCCCACACTTTTCCTGACCTTCTTCTTGTTGCTAACATACCTGTAGAAACCCTTCTTGTTACTCTTCACATTCCTTGATAGCTGCAACTCCAGTTGTGCTTTGGCCTTCCTGATTACATCCCTGCATTCTCGAGCAATATTTTTATACTCCTTCCTACTCATCTGACCACTACACCTCTCTGTCCCCATCATAGTAGGCAGATATATCATCATCCCCCACAGCCAATGACTTTCCCTGCCTCCCCTTGACTCTACCTGATTAAACATCGTATTTGAGACAGGTGTGTTTTAAACAACTCTGTCCCCTCTGTCACAAGCATAGCACATTGTGTTCAACAGTTGGAATATCACCATAAACATGGCAGAATGAAAGCTCATAATTTGCCTTTTTCTCTCTCCAGCAACTGTGCGATCTGAAATGAAGCAAGACAAAGGTAATTTCTGGGCCCAGTGGGGTGTGTTCAAGGGAGAAGCAAAGGGGAAACAAACACAGCTTGTGCTCTTCTTTGCTTCTTTAAGATGAATGAGGAAGGCCTGAATACTTGTTTTTTTAGAACGTGCTTGTTCAATACCTTAGCAATTCAGGTCCTGCCTAGGGCCATGGAGGGCAGAGGGAGGCAGGGAACGGAGCAGAGCAAACAGGCAATCAGCAAACTGAAAAGGCCAGAGGCTGTCCGGGCAGCAGGCTGTTGCTGCTTCTCCGGCTACTGCTGAAGGAATCCTTCTGGCTGCAGGGGCTTGGAACACCTCTAAGTTTTCCTGCTGTCATTTCCCCCATCGCCATGTGGCTGGGCAGGGAGGTTACATGGGGCTGGTCCCCCTGTGGTCAGGGGGACTCGGGTTGGGTCTCACCCCTGGCACCAGGTGCTTTTGTTGCTTCTCAAATTCTCTTCTCCCACCAAACCCCTCCCCAGGCTCCTCCTCTGCTTCTGCAGAAAATTTTAGCTTGTCTTCAACTTCAAGGCTCAACACTAGGCTGGGGAGCGACTGGCTAAGCGGCAGTTCTGCAGAAAAGGACCCAGGGATTACAGTGGATGAGAAGCTGAATATGAGTCAGCACTATGCCCTCGTTGTCAAGAAGGCCAACGGCATATTGTGCTATATTAGTAGGAGCATTGCCAGCAGATTGAGGGAAGTGATTATTCCCCTCTATTCAGCACTAGTGAGGCCACATCTGGAGTGTTGCGTCCAGTTTTAGTCCCTCCCCCCCCCCCCCCCCCC
>NW_020665013.1:2818675-2845373 GCF_002925995.2 Terrapene triunguis
TCCCCTCTATTTGGCACTGGTGAGGCCACACCTGGAGTATTGCATCCCGTTTTGCCCCCCCCCCCCCCCCCACTACAGAAGGGATGTGGACAAATTGGAGAGCAACGAAAATGTTTAAGGGGCTGGGGCACATGACTTACGAGGAGAGGCTGAGGGAACTGGGCTTATTTAATCTGCAGAAGAGAAGACTGAGGGGGGATTTGATAGCAGCCTTCAACTACCTGAAGGGGGGTTCCACAGAGGATGGAGCTAGGCTGTTCTCAGTGGTGGCAGATGACAGAACAAGGAGCAATGGTCTCAAGTTGCAGTGGTGGAGGTCTAGGTTGGATATTAGGAAACACTGTTTCACTAGGAGGGTGGTGAATGGGTTACCTAGGGAGGTGGTGGAATCTCCATCCTTAGAGGTTTTTAAGGCCTGGCTTGACAAAGCCTTGGCTGGGATGATTTAGTTGGGGGTTGGTCCTGCTTTGAGCATGGGGTTAGACTAGATGACCTCCTGAGGTCTCTTCCAACCCTAATATTCTATGATTCTATGACAGACCCTGGAGACAGTCAAGCACTTCTTCTACCTTGGTAGTTACCTTTCTCCCAACAGTGAGGTCAAGCACAGGATCCAGTGCACAAGTGTTTCCTTTGGGAAACTGCTCCAACACATTTTCATGGACTGTGACCTATGGCAGGACACCAAGATCCAGGTCTATAAGACAAATATGACTCCTACACTCCTTTAGGGATGCAAACCCAACTGTCTGGAGAGGTACCACCAACAATGCTTCTGTAAGATCCTTCGCATCAAATGGGAAGATTGCTACGCTAACGCCAGCATCCTCACTGAAGCCAATGTCACCAGCACTGAAGCAATGATTCTCATGAACCAGCTTCATTGGGCAGAACATTGTGTGTGGATGCCATACTCTCGCCTCCCAAAACAAGCCGTCTACTCTCAAATCACCCATGGTCAGAGATCTCGTGGTGGTCAGAGGAAACGCTACAAATAGACACTGAAAACGTATCTCAAGAAAACTGATGTGGACATCACAAGCTGGGAGGAGCAAGCCACCAACTGACCTCAGTGGTCAGCCTCCATCAGGTAGTGGCCCGCTTCGAGGAGAAGCGCCTTTCCCTCAAAGCTGAAGAAAGGAAAAAGAACTTTCTCACAATGGGGAGCTGACCCACTAGGAAATGTCTGTACCAACTGCGGGCAGATCTGTGGTTCCAGGATTGGACTCCTGAGATATCTCAGGACCCATAAGTAAATCTGTGGTAGAGATCATCCGCGAACCAAGGAACTGCCGATGATGATGATTTCAGCTGAAAAATGTTGCCCAACTCTAGTGATAAAAAATGTCACAAGAGAGCATGCCCAAAACAGGAAACAAACAAACAAAAACTGCCCGTGTTTGACTTTGCAAACATAACAAAATGGATGAAGGTAGCAGGGGTGGGGAGAGAACCACTGTACTAAAATTTTTAACAGCTATTACACATTATTAATTACTCTTTTTTGTCTTTTAGAGGAAATTCTTGCTGAACTTGGTAAGTTCAATTTTTCCCATTCCTTGTTTCTGGAGTCCCCTGAAACCTCTCCCACTAAGGGATGAGGCTTTCCTGACCTGTGCATCCCCCAAAAAACAACAGTCCTACATCTCTTTCCTTTCCTCATGCTTTCCCCTCCCAATTCTGCCAGATCATCACACCTCTCTGCCACCAAGTTCTATCCTCATCCCACACAGCCGACTCCTCCCTGCCTTCACTTGACCCCACTTGATCACACGGTGCATTTGAGACAGGTGTGTTTTAAACCACTGACTGTAAATCTGTCCCTCTCTTTCACAAGCACAACACATTGTGTTCAGCCGTTGGAATATCACCATAACCATGGCAGAATGAAAGCTCATAATTTGCCTTTTTCTCCTTCTAGCAACCTTGCGATCTGAAATGAAGAAAGACAAAGGTAATTTCTGGGACCAGTGGGGTGTATTCAAAAGACTAGCAAAGGGGAAACAAACGCAGCTTCTGCTCTTCCTTGCCTCTTTAAGATGAAAGAAGAAGGGCTGAAACACTGTTTTTTAGAATGTGATTGTTCAATATATTAGCAATTCAGGTCCTGCCGAGGACCATGGAGGGCAGAGGGAGGCAGGGAGCGGAGCAGAGCAAAGAGGAAACCAGCAAACTGAAAAGGCCAGAGGCTGTCCGGGCAGCAGGCTATTGCTGCTTTGCCGGCTACTGCTGGAGGAATCCTTCTGGCTGCAGGGGCTTGGAACACCTCTAAGTTTTCCTGCTGTCATTTCCCCCATCGCCATGTGTCTGGGCAAGGAGGTTACATGGGGCTAGTTCCCCTGTGGTCAGGGAGACTCTGGTTGGGTCTCAGCCCTGGCACCAGGTGCTTTTGTTGCTTCTCAAGCTCTTCTCTCCCACCAGAGAAATGAAGAGCCTGATCCAACATTGTGCCAGCAAAATCAGCTGCCTCAATTGTTCTCCAACCATGTCTTCCCCTCCCTACTCAAATCGCTCCCCGGCTCCTCTTCTACTTCTGCAGCAAATTGTAGCTTCTCCTCAATGCCAAGGCTCAGCATCCAGGAGCTGGATATTTTGTGAGAGGGGCTGCTCTCCTGTCCTGGCATCTGTGGGGTGTCCCACAACCTCAGCCAGAGGTGGATGAATTCAAAGTGGAACAGGTTCAGAGACGGGCAGGGATAGCTCAATGGTTTGAGCATTGGGCTGCTAAACCCAGGGTTGTGAGTTCAATCCTTGAGGGGGCCACTAAGGATCTGGGGCAAAATCAGTACTTGGTCCTGCTAGTGAAGGCAGGGGGCTGGACTCGATGACCTTTCAAGGTCCCTTCCAGTTCTAGGAGATAGGATAGGATGATCAGGGTCATGGAGGGCCTGTCGTAAGAGAGGAGACTAAAAAAACTGAGCTTGTTTTGGGTAGCAAAGGGAAGGCTGAGAGAGGATGTGATTGCTCTTTGCGAATGCATCAGGGGAGTAAACAACATGGAGAGAGATGAGCTGTTGAAGCTAACAGTTAAATCGACCAAGAAGAAATGGGGATTATCTGGCCTTGAATACTATTCAGGCTGGGAACTAAAGGTTTCTACCCATCAGAGGAGTGAGGTTCTGGAGCAGCCTGCCAGGAAGTGTGAGAGAAAACAACAGAACTAGTGTTAAAATGGAACTTGCTAAGTTTTTTAATAGGATTTTATGAAGGGGCTGTGATGGGGATCCCAGGATGTCACCTAGTCTGGGGGACTGCTGAGCCCTCTGTCCCACCATTGGATGGTTGTTGGCAAGCTACAGACCTCTGGCAGGTTCTGCATTTACACGGACATCCACAGGCAGGGACACACCTAGCTGAGTTACATGAATGCTTCTCCCAGCCACTCATGAATCATCAGCAGAGAGGCTCCAGCCAATCCCCGCAGCTCCCCAGCTAGAACCCCAGAGCTGTAGTGTCTTGCCCTGATCAGAAGCCTGAGCAATGTAAGTTCATTACCCAGTCTGCCCCTCCCTCAATGTGGAGAGGACACACACTAGCCTTTGTATCCTGAGCTGAGATTTTCCAAGCACTTCAACTATTTTATGTAAAATATAAAACAGATTTATTAACTACAGAAAGATAGATTTTAAGTTATTATAAGTAGCAGACATAGAGATCAAAGTTGGTTACCTAAGAAAGAAAAGTAAATTTGCAATCTGAGTTCTATAAACTAAACAGGATTTGAATCAAGCAGTGTCTCACCCTGACAGATGGTACAAACAGGTCACAGATCTTCAATACAATGGCTGGGTCTCTCCTCCAGCACCGGACCACCCTCCACAGTTCAAAGTCTTTGTCCGCTAGATGTTTCTTCCAGGTGTTGAGTTGTGGCAGGAGTGAAGCCAATCACGATGTCACATCCCTTCTTTTATAGTTTCTTCCAGTTTGCTGCAAAGATCTATGCTTGTGAGGTGGGGGTCTGCCTCCATTGGTCAAGTAGTCTCCATTGTCTACGTGACCTCTCTGAGAAATCTTCTGGGATGGCTGCTGGGAAAGTGAATTCCCTTTAATGGCCCATCAGCACATCTGGCTACCCCAGTGTTGTACCTGAAAGGCTGGCTGTGGATGTTTCCAACCTCACAACATATTTCAGTAACACACTGTGACGAACTGGGACTGTTCTTAAAGTGGTCTGTGAATGCTGACAGGGGAGTGTGGCTGGGATAGTCTGCATTGGGGGATGGGAGACTGACCGATGGAGAATACCTGAGCATGTAACATGAGAACCCAGGAGGGGGCTGGGGCCAGGTGACACCTTTGCCCGGGAAACTGAACAAAGGCTGTGGGAGGGGTCGCTGAAGGCAGAGTCTGGGAAGCTGGTTGGTGAGGTGGCTGGCAGGCAGGGAGGGCTCTGACCTCCCAGGGGGGCTAGGGTGCTCGGGGACCCCAAGATGGACCTAACTGAGGGGATCCTGTTGTCTGCGCCTGCAAGACCTGTCTTGGCCTGTATTCCTGTCGTCTAAATAAACCTTCTGCTTTACTGGCTGGCTGAGAGTCATGGTGAATCGCAGGACGCCGGGGGTGCATGGCCCTGAGTTGTCCTCCGTGACAACTGGTGGCAGCGGTGGGATCTACTGCACCCCGTGGACGGCGCTTCCTGCAGTAAGTGACTGAGGAGAAGTAAAGCGAAGGGGGATTGACGGGGACCAGGCGTGCTGAAGAGTCAGAGAGAGACGGTTATCACCCCTGGGAGTGTGTGACCAGCGAGAAGGACTTTTGCAGTAACAGGGTCCCCCGGGGGATCGCAGCGAGTGGTCCCAGGGGCGGAGGAGTCTGCAGCTCGACCCTGGCAGAGAGGTGGTGACCTCGAGAAGGGCTGGCACACTAGGGGTCTCCCTGGAGACTGTGGGGAGCGGTGAGCACACAGGCCTGTGAGTGGCCAGCAGGAAGATGTATGCCAAGCGGCTTAAGAGCAACCTGGTGGAGCTGTGCAAGCAGAGGGGGGTGCGCATTGGGAGGCTCACCAAAGAACAGGTCATTGCCCAGCTGGAGAAGGGAGATCGCTCGAATGAACTGATCCCTGTCTCTGAGGGAAGCAGCCTGGCAAATGCAGCGCAGGCACCAGTGTCTGTCCCATCTGGGAGTGGTCAGCCGGCTGCTGAGGGCTTCCCGAGACCCCTCCTTCCTATGCCTAGGGGAAGGGTGGGGAGGAGCCCAGCAAATACCGAGGGCGCAGTGACCCCCCCGGCCAGCAGGGGATCCTCCCGGCGACGCTCGCTGGCCAGCAGGGGATCCTCCCGGCCACGCGCGCCATCCGTGGAGCGGAATGGGCTGGAATGGGAGATAGAGCTAAAACTGAGAGAGCTGGAGGATCGTGAACACCAGAGACAGCATGAACAGGAGGAGAAAGAGAGACAGAGGCATCATGAATGGGAGGAGAATGAGAGACAGAGGCAAAATGAAGAGAGACAGAGGCATCATGAACGGGAGGAGAATGAGAGACAGCGTCTCCATGAACTGGAACTGGCGAGGCTGAAGGGCAGCGAGCCCCCGGCTGCGGTGAGTGAGGGGGGACCCAGGACTGCACGGAGCTTTGATAAGTGCATCCTGGCCCCACGCAAGGAGGGGGAGGACATGGATGACTTCCTGGATGCCTTTGAGACGGCCTGCGAGCTGCACCAGGTTGATCCTGCGGACAGACTCCGGGTTCTCACCCCCTTACTGGACCCCAAAGCCGTGGCATTGTACCGCCAACTGGAAGAGGCGGAGAAAGGGGACTACGAACTATTCAAAAAGGCCCTGCTACGTGAGTTTGGGCTGACTTCTGAGATGTACCGGGAAAGGTTCCGGAGTCAGGATAAAACCCCTGAGATCTCATATCTGCAAGTAGCCGTCCGCATGGAGGGATACGCCAGCAAGTGGGCTGATGGGGCCCAGACGAAGGAGGCCCTGGTTAAACTGCTGGTACTGGAGCAACTGTATGAGCGGTGCCCATCTGACCTGAGGCTGTGGTTGAGGGACAAAAAACCAGAGAACCCGCGACATGCAGGCCGGCTGGCCGATGAGTTTGTAAAGAGCCGGTCAGGGGATAACAGGGAGGAGTCCCAAAGGAACAGTCCCACCACAACGCAGAGAGAGAGTCACCATGGGACCTCCCAGCGGGAAAATACGGAAAACCCCCATCAAAGGGGAACATCCGGCATCAGGGCCATCCAACCCACTCGAGGGGACCCATGGGACATGGGCTGCTATCACTGTGGCCAGAGAGGCCACATACGGGCCCAGTGCCCCAGGCTCAGGGACAGACTGAGCAGACCAAACCCACAGAGGGTTGACTGGGTAGAGACCCAGCCGGGCAAGAGGCAGCACTCCCAGGGAAGGGGGGCTGGCAGAGTACCACCTGCTAAGGAGGGAGGAGAGCTCCAGGCCAGCTCCTCTGGGGGGCTGGATGCTCCAGACTCAGGGTTTTTGGTTTATACGGTGGGCGCGGGGCGGTCCCTCCGGAGAGAGTACCTTGTACCCCTGGAGGTGGATGGGAGGAAGGTCAATGGATACTGGGATACGGGCGCAGAGGTGACGCTGGCCCGGCCCAAGGTGGTGCCCCCAGATCAGGTGGTGCCCAACACCTACCTGACTCTGACAGGGGTGGGTGGGACACCAGTCAAAGTGCCCGTGGCGAGGGTACACCTGAAGTGGGGGGCCAAGGAGGGCCCCAAGGACGTGGGGGTACACCCGTATTTGCCCACTGAGGTGTTGATGGGGGGGGACCTGGAGGACTGGCCAAGCAACCCCCAGAATGCACTGGTTGTGACCCGTAGTCAGAGCCGGCGAGGAGCACTGCGCCCTGGCCTTGGGGAGGGTGCCTTGCCTGAGGCGCAGGACCCTAACCTGGTGGGGAGGGAACACCCAGGGACACGGCTCAGGGAGGCTGCGGCTTCAGACCCAGCCGGCGAGAAAGAGCAGGTGGCCATCCCTGTCCCAGCTGCTGAGTTCCAGGCCGAGGTGCAGAAAGATCCCTCCTTGCGGAAGATAAGGGACCTGGCCGACCTCGGTGCGGTACAGACCATGGGGAGAGGTGGTCGGAAAAGGTTCCTGTGGGAGAAGGGGTTCCTGTACCGAGAATGGGCTCCCCCAGGGAAAATGGAGTCAGGGGGGATCAGGAGGCAGCTGGTGGTACCCCAGAAGTATCGCCGCCAGCTGCTGTACCGGGCCCATGACACCCCCCTCTCAGGGCACCAGGGAACCTGGCGTACCCAGCAGAGGCTGCTAAGGAGCTTTTACTGGCCTGGGGTCTTTGTTACTGTCCGGCAGTACTGCCAATCCTGTGACCCCTGTCAGAGGGGGAGGAAGGCCCGGGACAAGGGGAAATCGGCTTTAGGACCCTTGCCCAGCATAGAGGAGCCTTTCCGGAGGGTGGCGAAGGTTAAAAGGGGGGCTCTGAACCAAGAGAGCCCGAAGCACAGACCTCCAGACTGGAGTGCTGGGAGAAGACCACAGCTCAGTTGGAACCCCAGGGGTATTGGGGTGGGAAAAGGGCACAGGCCGCATAACCCTTCCCACATGCGAACTGCGAATGCCCTCGAGCAACCCCGACCTAAGGGGGGGCGTGAAACTGGAGGGGCCTGGTGTAATTCTCACCAAGGAATGGGAGGGATGCTGGGGCATCCATGGGAACGGGGGTAGGTTCGAACTTCCCCGGGTCACTGGCTAAAGTGACCCCGCTCAGTTCGGTCTCGGAGGGGGGAGAGATGTGACGAACTGGGACTGTTCTTAAAGTGGTCTGTGAATGCTGACAGGGGAGTGTGGCTGGGATAGTCTGTATTGGGGGATGGGAGACTGACCGATGGAGAATACCTGAGCATGTAACATGAGAACCCAGGAGGGGGCTGGGGCCAGGTGACACCTTTGCCCGGGAAACTGAACAAAGGCTGTGGGAGGGGTCGCTGAAGGCAGAGTCTGGGAAGCTGGTTGGTGAGGTGGCTGGCAGGCAGGGAGGGCTCTGACCTCCCAGGGGGGCTAGGGTGCCCGGGGACCCCAAGATGGACCTAACTGAGGGGATCCTGTTGTCTGCGCCTGCAAGACCTGTCTTGGACTGTATTCCTGTCGTCTAAATAAACCTTCTGCTTTACTGGCTGGCTGAGAGTCATGGTGAATCGCAGGACGCCGGGGGTGCAGGGCCCTGAGTCCCCCCATACTCCGTGACACACACACCTAGTAAAACTTCATAACTTCACATACAATCATAGCACATACAATCCAATAGGATATTAATGTTAAACAGATCAAGAATTTTAAAATGATACTTTATAATGGATACTTTGTAGGAAACATCATAATTATATGATGGGGTGAATATAGGGGTTTCAGGGGGCTGCTTTGAGGTACAAAGTGCCACAGGAGCTGTCTGTGAGAGCAGGGGACTGGAGTAAGTGCAGGCTTCACTAGGGAAAAGGTCCAGGTGTATATCAAGGTAGGCTGCATGGACGTAGCTAACCGTGAAGTCTGATAATGGAGCAGCAACTCTGCTGTAGTTAGGGTTGAGACTCACAGTTTAAAAGATAACTTTTCTCACTGATCTAAAACTGATTGAAAACTGCTCGGCCTGATGGGAATGGTATGTTGTGGACATGGTGGGACACAGCTTAAAAGGGGCAGAACTAAGAATGCTTTGAGCAGGTGGCATGTAACTTAACGTTGTATTTCCTGGATTTCAGAGGTGTTAGCGCAATGTACAGTCCAGCCCATGGTGTGCACCATCATCTCTGACACAGCTGTAATTTCAAATAGCAGCAAAGCAGGGTACAATGGATTTACTGAGTACATGTTGTCGTTTTCAGTCAGACAGTGGAAGAGATAAAATTTTCCATCGAATGGAGGAAATCGATTTCCCTGCTCTATATTCAAAGCAACATGCTGTAATTTCAGACAAGAAAGTTTACTTCACACCTTTTGAAATTCAGGAGAATAGCAATGGTTGAGCATCAGAGAGCACAGTTATTTTATAACAGTGCCATTGCTTGGTCAAAGTCCATGTCTGCCCACCTCAGAGCCTATTCCTATACAGAGAGCTGAGGCATTCAGATGTAACAAAGGTCAAAAAGTCTATCAGTTACAACCTCTCCAACTTAACGCCTCTGCTCCCTGGTCTGTGCAGGCAGACTGGTTGGTGAATGACAGAGTCAGAGAAAGAGCTGTTGAAATAATTGATTTTTTGTTTGTCTGGTAGTTATAAAAACTTGAAAAATATTTCATTGTGATTTGGGGCTTTTGAAAACATTGTTTAAATTAAAAGCCAAGTCAGTTTGGAAATGAAGGGCTAGATTTAAAGAGGTGGTCAGTGATAGCAGGGGACTGGCTCAATGATTCAGGTGGTCCCTTCCAGTCCTATGTTGTTAGGTTTCACAAGGTGCCTTAGGCCAGATCTACACCACAAACATCTTGGTATAACTACGTCACTCAGGGATGTGAAAAATTATCCCGACCTAACCCTGGTGTAGACAGCGCTTTGCTGACGAGAGAGCTTCTCCATCTCTGCAGTGCTGTACATGTAGACAAGCCATGACACGTCATTCAAAAAACTAAGGAGGTGCTGGTGTCCCTCTGATCACTGATAGCCCAGTTATTAAGTCACTCAGACGAACTGCAGGCGGCCCAGCTTTGAATCCCTGCTCTCCCCTTTCCTAGGCGAGTGCCCTAACTGCAGGGCTGCTGGCTCTTCTAAGGGGGTCTCTCTCAATCTCTCTGTCAAAGCTGTTCTAGGTAGTATAAATCATTAAATAGTCTTAGGCACAGAGACTGAAACCCAGGAGCTCACCCCTCCCCGGTGACCATCCGAATCCCTACCCTACAGAGCCTACACTTGCTTTCTGGGCCAATGAGTATTAAATATTAAGGTACATAAGTATTTTCATAAATATTCTCTAAGGTATATTAAGTATTAAGCATATAAAGGTGACAGCCCTGCTAGAGTTAAGGTTTAGATCAGGCCTGTGTTTGAAGCTGGTCTTTCCTAATTGCTCTAAAATCACCGTGGTTCTTTGGATTGCCCTGACATATAATGTGGCTCCTGGGAACACAGGTTTCTATTACTGATCCATATTTGACCATTTGACTTTGCAAAAATACAAAAAAGGACAGGGGAGAAAAAATACCTCTATTATGAAACGTCTTAACAACGATCATCATTTTCATACATTATTTATTTTTCTTTATTTGTCTTTTAGAGGAAATTCTTGCTAAACCTGGTAAGTTCCATTTTCCCTCTTCCTTCTACCTGGAGTACAGAGAAACACCTCCCACTAAGGGATGGGAGTTGTATGATCTTTTGAAAATTGTTTTTAATGTGGAACCTTAACATTTTATTTCTACACATTTAAGAATTTGATTAAAAAACTAGAAATAAATAATTTAAAAGGTCTTGTTAGAAATGTTTGCTGACACCTCTTCTTGCTGACACCTCCACAAGCTGTTTTGTTTTCAAATATAGCAATATTTGAAATTTATTCATTGTTATGTTTTTTAAATGTGTGAGAGATTGAAGAGATGAATGAAAAGCATAGTTCCACTTTTTCTACAATGAACAGGAAAAAGTATAGCGCTATATATATATATATATATATATATATATATATATATATATATATATATATATCTATATCTATATCTATCTATAGATAGATAGATATATATCACCACTTAAGAGCTTAAAATAAGAGTCTAGCTAAGGCTTGGTCTACACATGAAAATTCTATCAGTGTAGCTACATTGGTCAGGGGTATGAAAATCTTCCAGGCCAGTGGAAGAGTGCTTCCATCGCCTTAGCTAACATCATTCCCCGTTGGGGGGGGGGGGGGGCTGCACACTCCGGCAGATCAAAGCAAGTTCAATATAACGCGGTTTCACCTATAATGCGGTAAGATTTTTTGGCTCCCAAGGACAGCGTTATATCGAGGTAGAGGTGTATCTGACTGATTTGCAGAATATTGGCTAAATCAGCTAGGGAGAGAAACCTTTCTCTAGACATTGCCCTTCCAGAGATCTGCTTTGTTGGTGGAAGAAACTGTTGTTCTGAGATTATTTATGATTATACCCAGGGATTTCAAAGGAGTTTGAATCCTCCTTTTATCTCTGGCACTAAGTTCACTTTGAAGCTCAGAAGCAAACTCTGAGTGCACCTCAGGCTGCTGTAGGAAACAAACAGGATGGTGGGAACAAGGTCTGGGTTAAGTTTAAAGAATTATCATTAGTGCAGCCCTGTGGGTTTGGGTGAAATATAACACACCCAGAGCCTTCTGCACTCAGGCCCAGATCCACAAAGGAACTTGGGCACTATGCCTAACTTTCAGCTAGCCCCCCCCCCCCCCCCCAGCATCTACAAAGCCTGAGTCAGGCCCCTAGGCCCCTGATACCATGTATGGGGAGACGTGAGGCCTATGAATGTGATTCACACAAGCCAGCATGGGGAGCTGTCTCAGCTAGGCAATGAGAGATGCTCAGAAGAGGAGTGTGACCCTTGCTGGAGAAACACAGCCCAGCTCATGGTCTGATCAGCCCCTCTGAGACCTGAAAACTCATAACAGTGTCGGCTGCTTGGTACATTGATTTTAGCTGCTTCCTCCGGTCCCAGGCTTACAGCAGTGTTGCTAAATATGCAGACTTGGCCAACTATGCCAGACTCCTATTAGACAGACAGCAAAAGCCGAGCTATACACAGGACCGCCCAGAGAATTCAGGAGGCCTGGGGCAAAGCAATTTCGGGGGCCCCTTCCATAAAAAAAAGTTGCAATACTATAGTAACACGTATTTGGAAATGTAAAAATTAACCAGTGAAATACATTCAAAAATTAATTTTTAATCATTTGAAAATACACGAAATACATTATTTAAAAACATTAAATGCTTTAATGGTATGTATACATTTGCAATTACATAATGGGCTGTCGCTGCCTGGGGGTGGCGCTGCTGTTGCCCAGGGCTGGGTGGGGAGCTGGGCTCTGGGTCGGAGGGTGTCCGGCTCAGAGGGACTGGGCTCAGAGCTGGGGGTCAGGGCTGTCAGGGAGATGGGGTCAGGGGCGTGTCCGGCTCAGAGGGGTTGGGCTCAGAGCGGGGGGTCAGGGCTGTAGGGGGGTGGGGTCGGGGGGTGTCCGGCTCAGAGGGGCTGGGCTCAGAGCTGGGGTCAGGGCTGTCGGGGGGATGGGGTCGGGGGGTGTCCGGCTCAGAGGGGCTAGGCTCAGAGCTGGGGGTCAGGGCTGTCTGGGGATGGGGTCAGGGGGTGTCTGGCTCAGGAGGCTGGGCTCAGAACTGGGGGTCAGGGGTGTTGGGTGTCCGGCTCAGAGGGGTTTACCATGCTGCTTAGCCCCGGCTCCCTCATCCCCTGGAGCCTCAGCGCGCCGTGTCCAGGAGTGGCCCTGGACAGTGCTGCAGCGGCGTGGCTCCAGCAGGGCCTGAGCTCCCGCCACTCGGCCGCAGCTCGCAGTCCTGCCCCTTACCACATAGCTCTGAGCGGGAGGAGCTCAGGCCCCGCCCGAGCCACGCCGCTGCAGCGCTGTCCAGGGCTGCTCCTGGATGCGGCGCACCACGGCACTGGGGGATGGGGGAAGGCGGAGGCGGGGGGGAGCCTACGACATTCTTGTGGGGGCCCCTGCGGGGCCCAGGGCCTGGGGCAAATTGCCCCACTTGCCCCCCCCCCCTCTGGGCAGCCCTGGCTATAGGAAAGAGGGGAGGAAGAGGACACAGGAAGTGGGGGGCAAAGTCTCACATCCCAGGTGGTGGTGGGTTTTAGCCAGACTCAGTGGAGGTAGTGATGTCATCTGGGTCCCACATTCTGGCCTGGTCTGGTCAGGTGCCTTTCAGGCTCAGGATGACAAAGGTCCAACGGTGTCACGGGGGATCCCGGGGTTCCAGGGGACAGTGGGGGTGGCAGCCATGATGATGCAGCTCACTCCATTCAGTCACCCCTCCCCCACCAGCAGTGAGTCTCAGACTCTCCTGCCACAGGCTTTTCTTTCAAGAACCCCAAAGGGAAGTGAGGGGTGGAATAGCTCTGTTCACTCATTATATTGTCCACCAATTACACCCAGTTTCTGACACACCAATTTTGGTCTCCTTAGTACCAGTCCCACATGTCGCTTGTTCACCAGGCATGAGCTTAACTCAATCCTTGAGTTATAGCAGGAGGTCTCTTTGTCTGGGCTATTTCAGTCTGTTTCACTCCCCTTTCACCCCCTTTCCTCTCAACTTGGGTGACCAGATGTCCCGATTTTATAGGGACAGTCCTGATTTTTGGGACTTTTTCTTATATAGGGTCCTCTTACCCCCCACCCCCGGTCCCGATTTTTCACATTTGCTGTCTGGTCACCCTACTCTCAACATTTATTACCATGGGTTACTGTGACTTTTGATGAGCTCTCACTCACGTCTGCCAGAGGAGCTCACAGTCAGGGTCAGCCTGTAGAGACAGTTATCACAACGGGGGTCGAAGGGAGGGGGGTTTCTGCCTTCACCCCTCGGCGAGGAGATGAATATGGGGAATGAAGGGGGCCCTACCTGTCACTGAAAGGGGGGTTCATGACAAGTGCAGTTATAATATTTTTCAGTCTTATAACACATTTACGATCTTTTCAACTTAAAATTACCTATCCCCTCCCCATTCTCTGCCCCCTATTTCAGCTCCTACTGTCCTCTACTGCAGTCCTTCCCCTTCCCCCCACTCCCTATCCCCCCCTTCAGCTGCTGTCCCCCTTCCTGTCCCGAGGTTTTTTAACCCATTCCCTTGAATTCCCCACAGTGCATGTGACTCTGGATCCAGACACAGCTCATCCTGAGCTCATCCTGTCTGAGGATCGGCGGGGTGTGAGATGGGGAGACACACGGCAGGACCTGCCCAACAATCCGGAGCGATTTGATCGTTGGCGCTGTGTGCTGGGCTCTCCAGGGTTCACCACGGGGAGTTGGTACTGGGAGGTGGAGGTGGGGGATGAGGAATTCTGGGCCATCGGGGTGGCCAGGGAGTCTGTGTGGAGGAAAGGCTGGATCAGCATTTCCCCTGAGGAGGGGATCTGGGCCATGAATTGGTGGGGATGGGTGTCTAAGGTTCAACCCGCCCCTCAGAGCACCCTGCCCCAGAGCAGCTGGCACAGGCAGGTTCGGGTCTGTCTGGACTATGAACAGGGGCAGGTGGCATTTTTCAGTGCTGATAATGAGGCCCCGATCTTCACTTTCACTGAGGCCTCCTTCGCTGGGGAGAGAATCCGTCCTTTCTTTCAGATAAACTCCCAGCTCAGACTGTGTCCCTGAGATGGAGGGACAGGGGTGACATTCACCCAGGGCCGTCCTTAGGCATACGCAGCATACACAGCTGTGTAGGGCACTGGAAAATTCGGGGCACCCCTGGGTCTTAGTGTCCACCCCCCCTTCCTATCCCTGTTCTGACCCTTCCTGCAGGCTCCCACAGCTGGCTGCTGCAGCCTGGTGACTCTTACTCCGGAAGGGATCTAGTAACTTAAAAGTGAAAAAGCCTCCAGCCTGCCAATCCTATTAGCACAACATTGAAACTGTTAAAGAGCCATTCAAGTGGTAATGAAGCCATTTAACAGGCATTTGCCAACCCCTAGGTACATACTGTCAGTTTCTGAATTTACTGACAAAAACAGTTGTGCATTACTGTAATATTTACTCAGAATATGTTAGTCTACGGGACCTTATTTTTAAAGCAAATTTTAAACTATTTCATTAGAAGATTGCTGAAGATTATGAAATCACATCTCTAAAAAATCCTTGCATAGAGTTTTAGATCCACAATCTGAGTATTCAGCTTTAACCTCACATGCTTGGCTGTTCAGACATATAGTTTTTTAAATAAATCCTTCAAAAGACCACTCTTATCTAAAATACATATTTTAATTTTAATTACTATAGTACAAAAAACTTGCTTCCAAAGTCTCCCTGTCCTTTCTGTCCATCCCTTTCTCCCTTCACCCCCCTGTTGAAGAAAGGCTAGCCCTTAAAGGGACAACGCTTTCCTTCCAGATAGCTGGACAAACAAGTTTCCCTTTCTTTACCTCTGAACTATTTGATGAACTAGTTTTAAGAGAACCCTCCGGCAAAATCAGTACCTTAGTAAGATTTAAAATCCTTTGTTATGCCTAAAATCTTTGGAAACATATTTTTTAAAGTTGGTGAAATTTCATAAACATGTCTGGTTATGGAGATCACACAAAATAAATTAGTGTTCCCTTTTTCTAAAAGCAATGAACATTGTTATGAACATACTAAACCTCTGTGACTGATTAATTTAAAATAATGTCTTTGTTTGTCAATTAAAGATGTAGTAATCTAGAACGATTACTTTATGATCTGTTGAACCGTAATATCCTGTTGGATTGTCTGTGCTATCATTGGGTGTGAAGTTATGAGGTATTGCCTTTTGTGTTACTGAAATATGTCATGGGGTTGGGAGATGCCCAAAGCCAGCCTTTCAGTAGGGACAAAGGAGCAGCCATCAGTGGCCAGACAGGAGTTAAGGGCTCATCAACACTCAATCCACTATCCCAGAGACTTTTCGGAGAAGGCACATACGCCATGGGGATGGGCTAACCCACGTCACAGCAAGGATCTTTCGAGCAGCCGGAAAAAAGTATAAAAGAGGGAGAGTGACATCATTACTTGGCCTCTCTCCCCGCTCAGCTGAACACCTGGAAGATTGTCTGAAAGACAAAGGCTTTGTCAACACCACTTCTGTTGGTAAAATTTCTGTCGGTCAGGGGTGTGAAAAAAGAAAGCCCTGACAGACACAACTGTCACAGACAAAAGTGCTGATATGGACAGCGCTATGTTGGCAGTAGAGGCTCTCCTGCAGAAATAGCTAACGCCGCCACTCATTGGGGGTGGTTTAATCATGCCAGTGGGAGAACTCTGTCCTATCGGCAAAGCGTGGCTACACGGGAGACCTTACAGCGGCACATCTATAGCGGTACAGCTATAGATGTGTGTAGCCAAAGACTTTGAAGGACGGAGTTTGGCCCCAAGCTGGAAAGGGGTTCAGTCTGTGTATTGGAGAACTGGAAGCTGCTTGTACCAGCTCTTAGGGTGAGACACTGCTTGATTCAAATCTTGCTTAGCTTCTTTAAGTTAGAATTAAGACCTCTCCGTCTGCTACTTATAATCACTTAAATCAATTGTTCTGTAGTTAATAAACCTGTTTGATATGTTACCTCGAACAGTGTGTTTTGTTTGAAGTGCTTGGGGAATTGCAGCTCAGACTACAAAGGCTGGTGTGTGTGTCCATTCCACACTGAGGGAGTAGTGAACTAGGCAATGAGCTTACACTGGCCAGGCTGCTGACAAGTGCACAATGGTACAGTCCTGGGGTGCAAGGCTGGGGAGCTGGGGGGAATTGACTACTATGGCTCATGAGTGGCTGGGAGAGTATTCATGTAACGCAGTTGGGTGTTGTTGTAGGAGCATCTGTATGCTATGTATAACCTGTATGCTCAAAAGGTCTGTTACACTTTCCCCCCTCCCCTTGTCTCCTTTCCTTCTTTGAATACCTGTGAAGTGGCTTTCCCCCACCCCTCCCTCCTGGAATGCTTGTGGGATGAATGGGTTGGTTGAACAGCTGGAAGATCAGAAGAGCTCCCAGGTAGACAAGGTGTCTGGGACTCTGGCCTGGTCTACACTAGGACTTTAATTCGGATTTAGCTGCCTTAATCCGAATTAACCCTTCACCCGTCCACACTACAGAGCCAGTTAATTCGAATTAAAGGGCCCTTTAAATCGATTTCTGTACTCCACCTCGACGAACGGAGTAGAGCCTAAATCGATTTTGTTAATTCGAATTAGGGTTAGTGTGGACGCACACCACCGAATTACTGTGTTTAAGTTAATGGGGTAGTGTGGCCGCACACCACCGAATTAATGTGGTTTAAAACCGAATTAAGGTGCTTAGTGTGGCCGCGCACAATCGAATTTATACAACCTGTTTCCCAAATTCGAATTATCTAAATTCGGATTAATCCTGTAGTGTAGACATACCCTCTGATTAGGGAGCGATCAGACACCCAGGGCATGGACACTGCATGGACACTGTCCGAGGTGGAGTGTGACCAACCCGCTGCCGCCACCACTTTCTCCGCTGCCACATTCGGAGGTTCTGTCACTTACCCAGCTCTCAGGGATTTCAGCCAGTAGTGGGGAACCTCCCTGCTGGTGCAGGCTGGACAGTCCCTTTCACTGTAACACGGCCCCACACCAGGTCTAAGGCTTAGCACCTACAGCTGGTTAGCAGTGATTGCAGGGGTAGTGACCACGGAACAAAACAAGGGCTCACCACTGAGACTAACCAGCTCTGTCTTTAAACAAGGGAGAGACCAGGGTCAAATGACAGCTACCACTCTTAGCCAGAGCCCACACCACCAGAAAAGAATTCCTGCCTCCACCCTTGTCTCTCTTTCACTGGGATTTGGCAACTCTACCCCCTGCTTAGCAAGTGAGAATCCCTGAGTGACCCACTCAGTCAGGGGCCTGCAAATCACAGTTCTGCTGCCCTTTGCTCACACACTCAGGATAACAACATTCCATTGCCCCTCCACTCAAATACTAGAGTGATTTGTAACCCAAACCCAGCCAAAACTGATCGTTTTGGCAGAGCAGCTCCCTCTGCTGCATGCCTAGGCAGTGTAGGTGTGTCTGTGCAAATACAGTCTGCTCCTGAAGTCTTTTCCCCCAAGAGCAGTCAATGGGCAGATGACGGCGGGCCAAATCCGGACCACCAGATGTTTTTGAACAGACCCAAAATCTTATAATTATCATTGTTGTTATAATGTCTTTATTATTTTCTCTGGAGTCTGGACCTTGACTATACCTTGACCAAGAAATTTGGCCCTTGACAAAAAATAATTGACTACTCCTGGTCCAGCTCATCACTAGAAATCAGAGAAGAGCTCATTCAGACTCTGCTTACATCACCATTCTCACTTTTGCTATCACACTTGCTGGTGTGCAGTCTGGGTCTAACTGAAGCTGTGTCTCTTATAACTATCCCATCTCCTATTAGTTCATCTTTAAATGTTCCATATTTACAACGTTCAGCCAGACTATGAACTGCAGTAATGAAAATCTCAGCTGTTTCCTCTGGTTCCTGGCACCTGCTATTCAAACTGGCCTTTTCCTAGCTAACGTTCTATGTGCCCAGGAAATGGGCCTTAAACACCTCTTTTCCTTTGGCGTAGTCTTTCCTCTCCTCAGAGTGAGGAGTCTGGCACACAGGATGTCATCAGCAGCATCACCCATGGCAAATGGCCAGGCATTTACCTGGTATTTTTGGGCTTCCTCTATTAAACCAGCAATCGTTTGGAATTGCTCAAATCTCCGCTTCCAGCAAGGCCAGCTGCCTGATTTGCCACAATCACACTTCTGTCGCAGAGCTGTTTGCACTAGGGACTCCAGTGCTGCGCTGAGACAGGACTCTGCCTCCTCCTGCTGCAGCTCCCACAGCTCTCCTCCCTGAGTCGCCACTGTCCCCACTCACTCACCACTCTGGCCGTTTTCTTCCTTTACTCCTGCTTTGGAGAGCAGATTTCACTCACTTCTGACACACTGGGGCAGGACTGTCAGCCTCAGAGATCAAAAGTCATGAGTCAGATCCTAAAACACCATCAGATTGGCCCCACAAACCATGAGAGTTAAAAAACATCAACAAACAATGTTTCCAGTCTGTCTGTTGACTTTTTCACTCCCCTCTGCTCCTCTGGCGATGTGTGTGTGATAATCCAGGCTGAAAAGCCAACCTTTACTGCACGCATGCCTCTCCTTGGCGGCTCAAAAGGAGACTCGCTGGATGCTGGAAGGACACAAACATATGGAAGGAGAATCAGAATGGAGAAGCTTCAAAGTCTTTCTTTTATCTGACCAAGTCTTAAGTGGCAAGAGACTGTGCCAGGGACCCCAAAACTGGGGCAGTGGTTGGACTCTGCTCATGTTCCATGAGCTTGAAACACCCCTGGGAATACAGAGCCAGGGCCGGCTCTAGGCACCAGCATTCCAAGCATGTGCTTTTAAAGGGGCTGCATTCCGGGGTTTTTTGTGTAGATTTTTTTTTTTTTTTTTTTGCTTCGGCGGGGGCTCTCCGGTTGTTTTGTTTTTTTTTGCTTGGGGCGGCAAAAAACCTGGAGCCGGCCCTGACAGCAGCCTTAGTGGGTAGCCGGGAAGGAGCACTCGCTAGGATCTGTGACACCAGTTCCAGTTATGATGGTAATATTTCACTATTTCACTAGGAGGTTGGTGAAGCACTGGAATGGGTTACCTAGGGACATGGTGGAATCTCCATCCTTAGAAGTTTTTAAGGCCTGGCTTGACAAAGCCCTGGCTGGGATGATTTAGTTGGTGTTGGTCCTGCTTTGAGCAGGGGGGTTGGACTAGATGACCTACTGAGGTCTCTTCCAACCCTAATCTTCTATGATTCTATGAACAGGAGACACACTCTGTTTTTAATTGTGATGGGAATTCAGATGTCATTAACTAGACTGAGAAATGAGGAATTGTGTCCCACACTGAAAAATCCCAGGTCACAAAGCTGGGGTCAGCAGTCTGGATCTTTCTGGAAGGACCTGACACAACTCACATCCTTCTGATGAAAACACCCCCTGTTGTCCCAGGTTCACAGTTCCCACCCAACCTGCCTCCAGAAACCCTCTCTGGCTCCTCATCTCTCTTCCTTTCCTGCTACTGGAAACTGTACCAGGGCGATGTACACCACACACAGCTTCCCCTCTGCTGTCTGTCCAAAACCCCAGACACGGGCAACTCCAGACACCTGCTGTCCCTTCCAATCCCATCCTGAACACAGCCTACAATGACAGTTCTCTCTGTTCTCAGCTCCACAGCCCAGTCTCTGCAATGTGGGCCTGTGCCATGCACTGAGCAGGCCTGTTCCCAGCACCTGGCACACACTCAAGCCGTCATACCTAGTGCTGCCTGGCAGCAGCTTCATAGGTCCAGAGATTTGAAGGCCAGAGGGGAACATTAGAACATCGACTTTGACCCCCTGTATAGCACAGGTCAGAGAATTTCTCCCAGTTACCCCTGTATTGACCCAATGACTTATGTTTGGCAAAAGCACCTTCCAGCAGGGCTTCCAGGTTGGATCTGGAGGAATCAGAATCTGGGTAATCAAATGCTTCCATTGGCCGGTTGTTCTAGTGGTTAATCACCCCCCACTGTTATAATGTTGGGCCTTATTTCCATAGGCACCGACTGCATGGGTGCTCCAGAGCTGGTGAACTCAGTGAAAAAAATTAGCGGGTGCTTAACACCCACCAGCAATAGAGCTGCAGCCCCAGCCAGGGATAAGTAGCCCCACACCCACCGATCAGCTGGTAGATGGCTGCATTAATCACCTATTAGCTGTTCAACTTTTGTAGCCCCCTGGGCTCGCTGCAGCAAAGGCTGACCCAGGCCTGAGTCAGACTTCGGTGGAGGGTGGGGCTCCTCCTCCAGCAGCCTCAGGGAGCTGCTCCACTGCTCCAGCTAGGGTTAGAGGTGGGCGAGGGGGGAGCACCAGGCTCCCTCTGCTCTGCAAAAACCCAGCCTGATCAGCAGTGGTGAGACCCTGCTCCCCTGGGTCGCCCCGCCTGCTACCTAGATCTCCTGGGCAAGCTCCAGCTCCCAGCCAGCGCCAACTGCAGGCACCACTAGGTGAGTCCTGTTTCAGGCAGAGGGAGCCTGGCGGGGGTGGTGATGCTGCAGTGTTGGGAGAGGGGGAGGGGAGTTCCACCATGGGTGCAGTTTGCGGGTGGGGGGCATGCAGACTCACTGCCACTGCCTTCCCCCAATTCTGTGCGTGCCAAGCTGCTCTGCTCAGAGCTGGTAGCTAGAGTGGCAGATCATTCCCCTCCCACAGGTGCCCTCCAATCATGCCCCCTCACTAACACCACTTCCTCAGGAAACAAGGGAAATTAACTGCCTGAAAACGTGGTTAATGCAGGTCTTGTTTACACTACAGCGTCTTTGCCAGTATAGCTATGCCAGTCAGCCTTACCCCTGCTGAGTACCCTCTTCAACTCAAGAAGTGTGTTTCAGATTCCTGCTGGCACTGCCAGTCTGACGTGCCTTCTCTGGCTTGTCAGATTGGGTTTATATCTGTTATTGAACTACAGCCACTCATTAGGCTGCTTCCCAGGCTGGTGAACCACCTGTGGTTCATTAACTGATTTCACTAGTCTACAATTTTTGAGAAGTCGTCTGCTTCAGAGATAAAATGTGCTATTTATTATGTATTTTGATGTGCTGAATTCAAATATGACAATTAAAACAACTGATTGGCTACTGTTTCTAAGATATTTAAGTTTTTACATTTTATGTCTATGTATATTGTGTAGATAGTAGAGTTTTAATCATAAATTGTAAACCTAGGTCTTTTCATGTGTTTATGGTTGCTTTACATGATAATATTTCACCTGTCCTGTTTATGTAACACTTTAAAAATCAGCAAAAGGGTTATATAAATAAAATTTATTATGAAACAAAAGGCAAAAAACTATTATGTACATAGTTTAGTCCTATTCAGTGTCTACTCGGCGATTCTTGGCTTGTCTCTTGTATTCATTAAATGGAGCATCTCTTGTCACTGTCCAGCAATAGTCTGCAAGCATTGATGGGCTCCATTTGCCCTGATAGCGTTTCTCCATTGTTGCAATGTCCTGGGGAAATTGCTCGCCATGCTCGTCGCTCACTGCTCCGCAGTTCGGTGGGAAAAAATCTAGATGAGAGTGCAAAAAATGTATCTTTAGTGACATGTTGCAACCAAGGCTTTTGTATGCCTTGAGGAGGTTTTCCACCAACAACCTGTAGTTGTCTGCCTTGTTGTTTCCGAGAAAATTTATTGCCACTAACTGGAAGGCTTTCCATGCCGTCTTTTCCTTGCCACGCAGTGCATGGTCAAATGCATCATCTCGAAGAAGTTCACGAATCTGAAGACCAACAAAGACACCTTCCTTTATCTTAGCTTCACTTAACCTTGGAAATTTTCCACGGAGGTACTTGAAAGCTGCTTGTGTTTTGTCAATGGCCTTGACAACGTTCTTCATCAGACCCAGCTCGATGTGTAAGGGTGGTAACAAAATCTTTCTTGATTCAACAAGTGGTGGATGCTGAACACTTTTCCTCCCAGGCTCCAATGACTGTCGGAGTGGCCAATCTTTCTTGATGTAGTGGGAATCTCTTGCACGACTATCCCATTCGCAGAGAAAACAGCAGTACTTTGTGTATCCAGTCTGCAGACCAAGCAAGAGAGCAACAACCTTCAAATGGCCACAAAGCTGCCACTGATGTTGGTCATAGTTTATGCACCTCAAAAGTTGTTTCATGTTGTCATAGGTTTCCTTCATATGGACTGCATGACCAACTGGAATTGATGGCAAAACATTGCCATTATGCAGTAAAACAGCTTTAAGACTCGTCTTCGATGAATCAATGAACAGTCTCCACTCATCTGGATCGTGAACGATGTTGAGGGCTGCCATCACACCATCGATGTTGTTGCAGGCTACAAGATCACCTTCCATGAAGAAGAATGGGACAAGATCCTTTTGACGGTCACGGAACATGGAAACCCTAACATCACCTGCCAGGAGATTCCACTGCTGTAGTCTGGAGCCCAACAGCTCTGCCTTACTCTTGGGTAGTTCCAAATCCCTGACAAGGTCATTCAGTTCACCTTGTGTTATGAGGTGTGGTTCAGAGGAGGAGGATGGGAGAAAATGTGGGTCCTGTGACACTGATGGTTCAGGACCAGAAGTTTCATCCTCTTCCTCTTCCTCGTCTGACTCAAGTGAGAATGATTCTGGTGCATCAGGAACTGGCAGTCCTTCTCCGTGGGGTACTGGGCGTATAGCTGATGGAATGTTTGGATAATGCACAGTCCACTTTTTCTTCTTTGACACACCTTTCCCAACTGGAGGCACCATGCAGAAGTAACAATTGCTGGTATGATCTGTTGGCTCTCTCCAAATCATTGGCACTGCAAAAGGCATAGCTTTCCTTTTCCTGTTCAACCACTGGTGAAGATTTGTTGCACAAGTGTTGCAGCATATGTGTGGGGCCCACCTCTTGTCCTGATCTCCAATTTTGCAGCCAAAATAAAGGTGATAGGCTTTCTTAACCACAGTGGTTATACTGCGCTTTTGTGATGCAAAAGTCACTTCACCACAAACATATCAGACGTTATCTGCACTGTTCACACAAGTACGAGGCATCTCTGCTCACTTTGGCTAAACAGAAATGTGTCCCTTTGCAAAATCAAACACTGACAAATAAGAGAGCACGACACTGTATGATTTCTAGAGCTGATATAGGGCAATTTGTTCAGCAGAGTGATGTAAGCTTCGTTATGATTGCATCATCCATGACTTCTAGGAATAACATGATGCAATTCATATCATGTATGACACAATACCAGCTTCAGATTGCATCATTCATTGTTTTGCCTAAAAAGCAAGTACTGTCCAAACCCAGTCATAGATTTATTCATAGATCCAGTCAAAGATGTAGTTTAGTCATTTCTGGTTTAAATTGAGATTCCCTTCCCTTTATAACTCACTTATCCTCCGCCATTCCCAAGTCAAGGGTCGTATATACTGACCCAATAGCATATCTTGAAAACTAGAGCCAATCAACAATTTTAAGCATCATTTTCGTTCTCAGTGACCCAGAATTAGTAAAGTTTGACTACATTTATTTCAGAAGCATTTTGGCTGTAGAGCAGTGTTTCCTTAGGGTTGCTCCTGATTTACACGGCTACAAGTGAGGAGAGAATCAGGCATAGGCACCGACTCCATGGGTGCTCCAGGGCTCAAGCACCCATGGAAAAAAATAGCAGGGGTGGTCAACACCCACCAGCCACAGCTGGGCTGCCGTTCAGCTGTTTGGCAGCTGGCATGGGGCCTCGGGGGAGAGGGCAGAGCGGAGGCAGAAAGAGGCGGAGTGAGGGCGGGGCCTCAAGGGAGGAGGTGGAGTGGGGTGGGGCCTTGGGGTGCAGTGAGGATGGAGCACCCACCAGGAAAAATAAAAGTCAGCGTATATGCTTATTTCTCATTTGAATTAGTCTGGCTCTAACTTCCAGCCATTGGTTTTTGTTCTGGTGGTCTCTGCTGGGCTAAAGAGCCTTTTAGTACCCGGGAGTCTCTCCCTGGGATGGTATTTATGCTCTGTAATCAAGTCACTTCTGATCTTCTTTTCGAGATATTCAATAGATTCAGCTCTGTAAATCTTTCCCCATCCGACATTTTCTCCAGCCCCTTGGATCGTATTTGTGGCTCTTTCCTGCACCTTCCCAATTTCCAATGGCCTGTGTCAAACACCGACATCAGGCCCCAGCCCGGGAGGAGGAGCCATGGGCCAATCACCTGCGCCCCCTGCCGCAGCGTCCGGGCTCCTGGCCCGTCTCAGGCCCCGGGCAGCGCGCCAGGAAGGAGACGGAAGCCCCGCCTGCTAATGCAGCAGCCCCAGGCCCAGGCCCAGCCCCAGCCCGGCGGGCTCCAGTCCTGAGGGGACTGAACACCATGGCCAGGAAGGTGACCGGCATCGTGGGCATCCTGCTGCTGTGCCTGCCCACCACGGACCTGCGGGAGCCACCGGGCTTCAAGGTGAGCGGGGGCCACCTAACGTGTGGAGAACACAGGGGCAGCCAGAGCCCCGGGGCCAGGCAGAGCCTGGAGCCAGGGGCAGCCAGAGCCCCAAGGCCACGCCAGGCGCCCGCAGCTCCAGAGATGCTGGCTCAGGGATGCCCAGTGCAGAGGAGCTGTCCCGTCCCCCCAGCAGCAGCCAAGTGAACTCAAAGGCTCAGCTCCCTGGCAGACAGCGAGTCCCTGTGTAACGCTGAGCTCAGGGCTCGTGGGGCGGTCCCTGCAAGCTCCCTTCCTTGCAAATGTTTTTATTTTCTCATTAAAAAAATACATGGCTAGAAAACCGTAGCGGGTTTAGATACAGTTCCCCACTCTAGGAGCAGCTCTAAGGGCTTGATTTTTCCAGAGTTGAGCGCCCACTGTTGTATTGAAGTCAGTGGGAACTGTGGACTTTGCCAGCACTTGGGCAGAGCCAGCCCTGTCTGAAAGAAAAATGGGCTGGTTTTTTTCTTGCAGAAAATTTTGATATTTTTTCCTGCAAAAATTCAAAAACTGAAAATTTTCAGCTGAAACCCCTCCCAAAATTTGATCCACGCCCAAAATCATCTGTTTTTGGGCCAAAATCTTTTGAGTTCGCAGTATTTGAGTTTTTCCGCAGAAAGCAGATCCTTTTTGTGAAAAATGTTTATTAGCCGAAAACCTGTTTCCATCAAAAAACAGGTTTTTTGGATAACTTTTGACCCTCCCCCCGACTGATTTCACTGATATGTTGCCTTTTTTTAAGATTTGTTAGTTCCATACAGCTGTTAAGAGAGGCAAGGGTAGCACATTGCCAGCCGTGTATTTTAGAACTAGTAATTTCCTAGTAATTGTTACCCCCTTGACAACATTGTGCTTGTGTTTACCAATCCAACCTCCCATCAAACATGTGCAAACACATAATGGGCCAGATTCTCAGCGGGTGTAAATCATGCTAATGTCATGGAAATGAAGAGATGCTGATTTACACCTGGATCATATTCACTGTACTTTATGTAGTTTTGAATGGCTTATGTCTCCTGCAGTTGATTCCTCACTGGGCCTTTGTTCTTTAACAAACTGCATTAATAATGATCAATATTTTATTTTGTAGCTAGGGCTTTGGGGAACTTTTCCTGAGGTTTCCCCACTGTTAGTGGCTTTCGAGTTTCTGAGCACTGCTGTGGTTTTGGTGTTGCTGGGGGAATATGAATTTGCTTTTCAGACCTGCACCTACTTTCCTTGTGCACCTCCCAAAGCCAAAGGGAATTAGAGTGCCCAGGGAATGCAGGATCTGGTCTAGAGATAGCTCCAGCCCAGCCTCACAGGAACAATGGAAACTGGCTTAGGCAGGCAGCAACAAAATAATCTGTTATTAGACCCTCAAGGGAGTCACTCTCTTCCTTTAGGCAGGTTGGGACTGCGATGAGGTAATGCTCACCTGACTCTGAAGGGGAGGGGGAGCAAAGTCAGAAGGAAAGAAAGGCCATGCTCTCTCTCTTCCACCTACATCTACAGACACCACTACCACCAAGCAACTGAAATGCTGATCAAAAGGGAGAGCCTGACTGAAAAGTAATCAGCCAGCCTGTGGTGAGAAGCATTTTTAAGGACATTGAAAGTGTTAAGATCAGCGTTTTGCTTTTATTTCATTTGACCAAATCTGACTTGTTATACTTTGACTTATAAGTGATTACTTATAGTTAATAAATCTGTTTGTTTATTCTACGTGAAGCAGTGTGTTTGGTTTGAAGTGTGTCGGAGGCTCCCCTTGAGATAAGCCTGGTGCATATCAATTTCTTTGTTAAATTGACGAACTTATATAACCTTGCAGCATCCAGTGGGCATAACTGGACACTGCAAGATGGAGGTTTCTAGGGTTGCATCTGGGACCGGAGATATTGGCTAGTGTCATTCGCTTGCGAGTAGCTGGGAGCAGCTTACATGCGAGAGGCTGTGGGTGAACAGCCCAGGAGTGGGGTTGTGACGGGTTGGATCACAGAAACCCCCTTGGGAGCTGCCACCCGATGTGCCAAGACTACCCCTGCTTCTGTTTTCCCTGCCAGCTCAGGACTCCAGCACCC
>NW_020665014.1:0-3572 GCF_002925995.2 Terrapene triunguis
TTCGAATTATCTAAATTCGGATTAATCCCGTAGTGTAGACATACCCTCAAAGAATTAGCATGGAGACATTCCTGTTCCAACACCATTTTCTTCCCAACAAGCTGGCCACACACAGCCACTTGGGTATAGGGCTGCTCAACTTTCTTAATAGCTTTTACTCCATCTGAGACCTTTTCAAAACTATCCACACTGGATCTTACAAAAGGAAAGTCAGTGGATCCATTTACAACAGAAAATTTCTGGCTGTTAGGAACTGAAACTTCCTTGATTAAATCACTTTTACACCCTTTAGCTGTAGCAAGCTGCTTGCACAGATTACCGTGAGGATTCCTTTCCCTAGCAGCTTTTCTAAGCAACAATTCACCCTTCACAGAAATTCTGCCCTTACCCTCTTCACCTAGGGCTTGCTCTAAAGGAACACTTCCCTGAGAAACAACAGACTTTCTGGGTCTTACTTACATTCAGGATCACCTTTGGCCCATCAGGCAGATTTCTACACAATCCCCTTTCAGGCCAACCCATAGACTTCCTAGATAAAAGGTTAGAAACATCTAAAGAAACAAAGCACTTTAATTTTATCAAAATAATATGTTCTTTTGCTATTTCCATAATGAAATTTCAGAAATTCTTTTTAACAGAAAAGACTTTTCATTCAGATTCCGGGCAGAATCTCTATTTTATAGCAGGGGGTGCAACCCCCTTCTGACAAAACAAAAATGAGGACACAACCCTGGGGGGGAGCCGAAGCCTGCGCCTGCCTGAGCCTCACTGCCCTGAGGCGGTAGGGGGTGGGGGGCAAAGCCCAAGCCGAAGCCCTACCACCCAGGGTGGGGAAGCCAAAGCGCAAGGCCAAGGGCTTCATTCCCAGGCTGGCAGGGTGTAACCTCGGAAATGTAGGCTAAGAGGCAGTGAACGAAGTCTAGGAATAAATGGTTGATTTTTATTCTGGCAAGAGGTTACGAGTTGGTGTCACAAAGTACCCTAGGAGTACTGAAGTTTCGTAGATTGATCTGGTAAAGGTGAGTGTGTGTGTTTGGGGGAAGGGGGGGGGGCAGGTTAATGTTTAGGTTTGTCTGGCCCAGAGAATACGTGTCTCAGGACGTGCAGCATTTCATAAAAATGAACTAGGAGGCATAGAATCATAATGAGATAGAAAAGAAACCAGAAATGTAACACCATTATACAGTCAGTGGAGACCAGAAGGATGTTACAGCAGAGTTTTAAAAAAAGCAATACTGAAAACATGCCATCTTCAAATCCCAAGAATGCCCCACTCCCGGTGTGCGCTCAGTTCTGGATCCCCCATAAATAAAAGGGGTTCAGAGATGCCTGTTCAAATGATTAGTGTCTCCCTTCATGAGGCATTAACCAGGCAGTAACGGGTGTCACTGTTTCAGGGTGACTGCACCTGCATTTCCCCTCCATGGTCTAACAAGGGCACCCACTTTAGTCTTTCGGTTCCCAGTTGGCACCTCTCTTGGGCAGAGACCCATGTCTCCTACCCTCCTGCCCAGGGATTAGAAAGCGGCACATCCCCATCGAGACTGTGATGTCCCCAGCAAGACACACTGCCTAGAACAGGCCGGCAGCTGCGCTTTGCTTTCTCCCTGAGGGCTATGACCAGTGTATTGCCAGCAATACAAGTTACCACCCAGCTCCTTCGAACAGTCCCTCATACGCTCTCTGAGGCGCGCGTTCCTGCGGCACACTCGGACCGGCACCGCTCCCAACCGGTTCCAGCCAGTTCTCTGCCCCTCAGGTTCCGTGAGGAAAACAGAGTTTTGGCGGGAAAATGCCATGAAGAAAGGGTACCAAGATGGAGTTCAAACCCTTCCTATCATATGCGACATCTTGAATTTCTAAACTCCATTTTGAATTGCAGCAACATTCATAACAGAATATGACCATGTACCAAAATCACCTTACACCTAGAACTCCCTTCTCATCTCCCTCATGAGCACAGCATTCTGCTTGTCCCTGTAGTCTGTCAATCTGCAAGGGAACATTTTGCCAAACCGGAGCTTCCTGGATTTCTCCCCCACACCCGCTGAGCTGAACCCGGTCAGTGGTGGGAAACCCACCGGGGACTTAGAATATTTACTGACGCTCTGGAGTCTCCTAGTAATTGGGCTAATATCCCAGGGTTCCCCACGGTAGCCCTCACAGTGGGTCTCCTCCATATGGCGCACTGACGTCTTGCGATCAGCTGTGGAGCCCCGTGGGGAACCGGGCACCCCTACTGATCATCAGACTCCCAGAGCCTCCACTCAGAAGAGGGGGCAGGGATCTGGCTTTGACAGGGAGTGGGCGTGGGGGATGCAATCCGTACCGGGGCAGTGGGTTGTGGGGGAGCTCCCTGCATTAACTCCATTTTCCGCATGACCTGAGTCAAAGCATTAATCAGGATCATATTTTCCCATATCCTCCCCTAAATTCACCTGCTTCTTCCAAATCATGTTCCTAAGGGTCTCCTTAGGTCGGTGCTGCCCAGGGTTGGGGGAGGTAGGGGAATTAGGATTGGGAGGGTGCCTGACAGAGTGAGGACCATTAGTTGTAAATATGACAGCCTGCATAGGCTCTGAGGTAGTCTTTTTGCTGACTTGTCTTTTTAAGACACCAGTTTCTCGCAGCAAATCTCCTGCCTGTTTGGTTTTTGCCACTAGTTTACTCCATGTTAGGTGTTCTAAATCCACAGTCCCCGGGGTCAATTTTGTCTGAGAATTTAGTCCTGCATAAGTGCTCTGTACTAATTCGTGTCCTTGGTACTGGAAAGTGATAATCCCATTCTCTTCTGCCTGGGGTAATGAATCAGAGAGAGCTGCCAGCATTTTCTTTCAAAGTAGGTAAGCTTCTGGGGCCTCTCCTGGTTTCTGCTCTTCCATTATAGACAGTTTCTTAAGGGAAGATGCAGGCAGTAATATTTTAAGAGCACTTATCATCCATTCCCGGGGTCCAGTGGCAGTCCGCTCCCAAGAACCTATGCCTATGTCTAGAGCATCTGCAGCACAAGGAGAGGCGCATAACTGAGCCAATTGGGTTAAGTCCATGCCATCAGCCATGCAACGGCTGTGTCACGGTTCAGTGGCCCCAGTCGCTCAGCAATAGCCTTGGCTTGACTAGGAGACCACCTTACTACATCCGTGATCAGCTCTGTTGTGGGAAGATCGGCTCCTGCAACTATGTGTTTAACCTCCCTTGTGGAAACAGGGGCAACATTATGCCTGTGTGGCCAATCGGGATTAAATGGGTTTTGGGGACAACATCAGGGGGTATCTTTATTTTCCCAAGGGGCTCCAAATCACAATCCTCTCTCAACCTTAGAGCTGTTACCATCCCCTTATGGGGGCTAAGTTGGGCATGCAATTTACTAATCTTTGCCTCACGCTCCTGATGGTCTGCTGCTGCCTTTGCTGCCCTGTTCTCATCTGCCAAGAAGCGAGTTGCTGCTCTTGCTTCTTCTAACAGAACTTTTGTGTGTGTTAACTCTTTCCTCTACTGTTCTGCATTCCTGCTGGCCTTGTCTCTCTCCTCTTGGATATCTCTGAGTACAGTCACCATTCTGAGCTTTTCTG
>NW_020665014.1:3582-4763 GCF_002925995.2 Terrapene triunguis
AGCTCTTTCTAAATCCTTTATTTTTAAGGCACTACTCTTAACTCCTTATTGCACAGTTCTACAGGTATTCTAAGCACGATTCTTAACAGAAGGTTACCAAAGAGTCTATGAGAGAGAGACCTTTTTAAAGTCCAGTTCAGCGGTTCCCAGTTTACGAGGAACCGTGTGATATTTTTGCCTGCTGGCGTGATCAGAGACAGCTGCAGTTCATCTCCGGGTAACGGAGGTGTCTGAATTCCAATGACAATGATGACACGTAGGGGCATGGTTGTTCCCCAAACAGCAGAGGAAACCAGGGCTATCCTGCACCTTCCGGCTGTCCCTGGGTGTGTTTGAGGGTGTACATGCTCTCCAGTGGCACTCTGCGTGCAGTTGGCAGTGCTTTCCCAGGGGCAACCTGAGGAGTTGCCAACAGCGTAGAGCGACGCTGCAGGGCCGGGGGTTGCTCCCATTCCCATAGAATCCAGGCATTTGGCACAGCAATTTTGCTCCCTGGGCTCCAGCTGGCAAGCCCCTCCAGAGGGGATCACAGGTACAGCATAGAGCCTGGACACAGGGCCGGATTAAGACCTTTAGAGGCCCCAAGCACTGAAAAGATTATGGTGCCCCGCCATATGTAATTCAAAATAAAAACAATACTATACCGTAAAATAAAATTTTATTTTTCGAAATGACCCAAAGCTTACATGTATGCTGAAATTAAAATAGCTTCTTTCTAGATTTTCTGATTGCAAAATTCTGGATAAGTTCATCGAAGCTGACTCGACGAAGCATGTCCGCTTCCCTACACAATAGGGAAAGTGAATCAAGTCTGTCCTGACACATTGTTGTTCTCTGACAGTTTTTTATTCTTTTTAGCTGAGAAAAAGAGCGTTCTGTGGAGCAGTTAGTAATCATCAATGTTAGAAAAATACGTAGTGCGATCTCTACATTTGGAAATACACATTGTATTCCGTCTTTCAATATTGTGTCATTGTAGTGAGCCGATGTGGCACCCCTCCGTCTCCGACAGGGCCGAGCTTCCTCCAAACCCAGCGTGGGCGGAGCCACCGGGTCCGAGGCCCGCCCCTCCGAGGTCACGGCCCCGACCCGGAAGTATAAAAGCCCGCCAGCAGAGCTCAGTGAGAGCCAGACCGCCGGAGAGAGCAGACGTCCCGGGCCGAGCTCCCGCTTGGGAGACA
>NW_020665014.1:4773-12565 GCF_002925995.2 Terrapene triunguis
TGCTTGTTTGCTCAACCCCTGCCCCAAAGGGCTTGAGCTGTGACTGTTTGTGCCCCGCCCTGACCCAGGGCCTGGGCCTGCTTAGACTGTTAGTTAGCGCTCAGCCCCGGCCTAAGGGCCTGAGCTTCTGAACTGAGAGCCGCTCAGCCCTTGCGTAAAGGGACCTGAGGTTAGACTGTCTGCAATTTAGTGAGCCGGTGTGGCACCCCTCCATCTCGGAGGGTAGAGCCCCGGCTCAACCCTACTACAGTCATGAAGATCAATGTGACTGAATTTCATTTTTCCTGTTTCATTAAACTTTGCGCGCATATAACAGTGGAACTGCCGTACTTCTCCACAGAGATTCATGTTCAAGTCAACAGGGTCTGAGTCAACTAGCTTTTGGGAACCTTGTGAATATTGTTCGTCAGATAAGTCCATATCATTTAGAAAAGAAAATCTACTTGATACTTCTTTGTACACTTCACCTCTCCTCTTCAAATGAGCTTCAAGTGTATCAATTATAGCGTAGTAAGTAGATCCGCAAAATGTGTCTCTAGGATTCAATGCTGTTTCTGTTGCACTGCTATCATTTGGTTGTCTTTTCCTGATTCGCTTGCGGGACTGGGCTTCTTTGTGGTTAGTATCAGGCAAGATATCTTTTGATAGGTCTTCAAATCTTTCAAAATCATTCCTCCAAATGTGTAAGTGGTCTGCTAATGATTGACAGAGGTCTGCACATGTTTTCAAATCCATTTCTTTTTCTTGGAGAGCTTGACTTGTGTGGTAAAAGTGTTGTAAAATTTCATTCCACATGGTCAACATGAATACAAACTCTAGTTTGCAATGTTTTCTGCCTCTCGTATAGTTTCTCCCTTTTGTGATTGGTCTTCAGCTATACTTTCTAATGCATCCACAATCTTTGAGTAGGACTCCAGAATTGCACTTGTTGCCACTGCATGTGCCTCCCAGCGAGTATTAGAAAGAGATTTCAACACACGATCATTGCCCAAATATGTTTTAAGAACTGCACAGCGGTGTATTGAGGCAGAGAAAAATGTATAAAGTAACTGGACTGTTGAGAAAAACCTTACTGCCACCGGACAACACTCAACAGCACTGCGGCCAACAAGATTGAGAGAGTGTGCAGCACATGGTATGAATATGGCATATTTGTTCTGTTCTAAAAGCTTCTTCTGCATTCCTTGATAACTCCCTGACATGCTGGCAGTGTTGTCATAAGATTGACCTCTGCACTTTGAGAAATCTATTTTGCAAACTTGGCACAGATAATTATAGAATATCAGGGTTAGAAGGGACCTCAGGAGGTCATCTATTCTAACCCCCTGCTCAAAGCAGGACCAATCCCCAGACAGATTTTTGCCCCATATCCCTAAATGGCCCCCTCAAGGATTGAATTCATAACCCTGGGTTTAGCAGGCCAATGCTCAAACCACTGAGCTATTCCCTCCCCTCTGTACTTGATTTGCAGTACTTGATTTGCCATTTCTTCACCAGTGTGGCTTTTCAAATTGAGGAATGTTATAAATTGTTCAACTGGTTTTCCATCTGTGGGAGACACATATCTTAGTACAATACTCAATAGATCAATATGTGAAAGATCAGGTGTAGAGTCGACAGATAAACTGATGTATCCAGCAGTACTTATTTCATCCACAGTAGCTGAACGACCTTTGTCACTCATTAGACCAATGAGTTCATCACATATTGTCTTGGATAAGTATGATGGGTTACCTTTGCCAGCATTCCCATATTTTGAGATATGGCCTGCTAAAAATGGGTCAAACTGAGCCACAAGCTCCAACAATCCCAAGAAATTTCCATTCTGCAATGATCCAAATGTGTCATTTGATCCCCTGGACTTTCTCTTTCATTTTGTTGAGTGCCCCCTGCTTTGCTGGTGCCCTAAGCATGTGCTTAGTCTGCCTATTGGGTAATCCAGCTCTGCCTGGACAGCATCAGACTCCAGACACTTATGAACAGCAGGGTGCTGGTGCACCAGTGGGATGTCATGGCTCATGTACCGGATCTGTGAGGGGGCAGAGAAGAGAGAAAAGTTTCCCACACTCCCCCCGTATATACTGGGAGAATCTGGGACCAATATTACAGGGTGAACATGAAGCAGTGACCTACGTGAGGGTGGCCATAATAAGTCAAGGACTTTTCTGGTCTTTTCCTGTCTTAACGTCGGGGTAGGAACTGACCAGCCCACTTGATGCATATTTTCCAACGGCTCAAAGCTGTTCCTTCTTGCTGGCCAAGAAGGGTGGCTGACAGGATGGAGAAGACAGTTATGATATTCCTTACAGGTCAGGTGGTTTACCCTGCCACTCTTTGAGCTGTGAGGAGTGAAACCATTTCCGCCTGGGTTTCCCATTTAGGATTTCTACCTGATAAACACTGGGGCCAGAGCCGTAACTAGGTATTTTTGCGCCCGAGGCAAGAATATAAAATTGCGCCCTCCCCCAGGGCCGGCTCTTCAGCGGCGGGTCCCTCAGTCCCTCTCGGAGGGAAGGGCCTGCCGCCGAATTGCCGCCGAAGAATGAATGAAGGGGCGGTGGTAGAGCCTGTGATTTTGGGGGGTCAACTCATGATTTTTGACTGCTTGGGCTGATAATGTTGCTTCCAAGATGGTCTTTGGTTCCAGTCCAGTTCCAATCCCGAGAGGGACTCACAGGTGAAGAGAGTCGGGAGGTGCTGGATATCAGCAGTGGCCACTAGGGATCAGCATGTCCCCTGAGAATGCTAGGAGTTCAGGTTTGCAGGGCAGGATCAGGGGTGGCAGGTTTGTAGAAATTTGTGGTGCCCAGAACCCGCCCCCATCCAAAGTCTGCCCCCCCACCCGCCCAAGGCTCTGGGAGGGAGTTTGGGTGAGGGAGGAGGTCTGGGGTGCAGGCCCTAGGCTGGGGCAGGGGATTGGGGTGCAGGCTCTGGGAGGGAGTTTCGTGATGGGAGGGGGTGCAGAGGGAGGGGGTGCAGGTTCTGGGAGGGAGGTTGGGGATGGGAGGGGTGCAGAGGGATGGGTTGCAGGGGTGAGGGCTGTCAGTTGTGGCTGCAGATGAGAGGTTTGGGGTGTGGGAGGGGCTCAGGGCTGGAGCAGAGGGTTAGGGTGTGGGGGTGAGGGCTCTGGCTCTGGCTGGGAATGGGAGGTTTGGGGTGTGGGAGGGGCTCAGGGTGAGAGTAGGAGTGTGGGGGGGGTGAGGGCTCTGGCTGGGTCTGGGACTGGGAGGTTTGGGGTGTGGGAGGGGCTCAGGGCTTGGGCAGAGGGTTGAGGGTGCGGTGGGGGGGTGAAAGCTCTGACTGGGGGTGTGGGCTCTGGGGTGGGGCAGGGCTGGGGATGAGTTTGGGGTGCAGGCAGGCTGCTCCGGGACAGGGGCCAGAGAGGAGGACTCCCCCCAGCCCTTTCCCTGCCGGCAGCAGCGAGCTCTGGGGGAGGGGCCCCCCTTTCCCGCCCCCCCAGCAGCACACTCACCCCCACCACTGTCATTGCATGTGCGCCTAGGGCCCCTCTCAGGTCCAGGAATCTCCCTTGCCTCCCCTATGGTGGGTGCTGGGGGATGCTGCGTGCGCCTCCTCCCCTGCTGTTGCCCCTGACTGTAGCCTCACTGGGGGTGAGGGATGGGGCTGCCCCTTGCCCAGCATGGGGCAGGAGTGGTGACTGCGGGCAGGGGGTGCCCCCTGTGCTGCTGGAGGGTCCTGCCGGAAAAGGGAAGGGTCTGAGGGGAAGGGCAGGCTCAGAGTCAGTCTGCCCTGGCAGTGGAGATGGGCGGCACTAGGACCCTGCGGCAGCAGTTGCTGCAGAGGAAAGACAGGGACTCTCTGCTCCAGCCAGGGGGAGGGGGGGAGCAAGTCGGGGCCGGGAGACACTCGGGGGAGGCGGCAGGTGGGGCCAGGGGGGAGATCACCCAGGTTATAAATATTGCCGTGCCAGCAGCATTTTTTTTCTCTACTGTTTTCTGCGCACCTCGGCTTTGTGTGCCCGAGGCAAGTGCCTCACTCGCCTCGTCCTTGTTACGGCACTGACTGGGGCTGGCCCGATTCCCAATAAAGCAGGGCCCATCCCAGGTGTGTGTCAAAGAGTGCTCCTTCGCTGAAAACTTTCTGTACATTCCTGGTTGGCCAAGTTCCCATATCAAAGGAGTTTCCCCAGCCCTAGTTTGTTGTCTGTGTTTGGCTGTACTATGCCTAGCTGTGTTGCCACTTGCTTGTGCAAAGCAGCTATTGTCTCCGCTAAGGTTTGTACCCATTCATCCGTTACCCCCTTCCCTTCCCAGGCAGCAGGCAGTTCCACTCCCTGTGACGTTATGAGTGTGATATAATATCTCATTGAAAGATGACAGGGCCAGAAAGAGTTAATTACCTCACAGACTGACCTGACCCATGGCCAAACTGTAGAGACTGGTTAGGAAGATCTGTAAATGAACAGAGCTTGGAAATGCAGAGATAGGATAGATATTTGCTCAGGTCTTGTGAAGTAAGCAAACAAGTCTTGTCTATTGCTATAGCTTTGATTCAAAGATCAAAAAAGAAATATTAACCTTTAGGAAGACACTGGAGTGAAATAGTATTATTGTCTCTACGTCTCTTTGAAAGTTGTAGTAACCTGTATCTGAACTGTTTGATGGATAAATTACCCTGTGCTAATTGCCAGGATGTTTGGAAGAAGGAGAGTTAAGCCTATTGTTTTCTCAGGACAAAAGGCTGCTGGAAATGTATAAGAGCCTTGGGACATGATCCTACTTCATCTCAGATCTGCTTTGGGTTTCAAGAGGGGGAAACCTTAAGCCACAAGAATTGAGATCCCCAGTCACTGACTGGAGTCACCCCGAATATGGACATTGGACTATAACCTATGGACTATTTCTAAAAGGACTTTTGGCAACTACAAGCTCATCTCTGCTATGCATCTGAATCTCAAGAATTGAATTCAAGTCTGTCTGTATATTGATCCTTTAACCAACACTCTCTCTTTTCTTTTTTAATACATTTTAGCTTAGTTAATAAGAATTGGCTATAAGCGTGTATTTTGGGTAAGATCTAAGTTATAATTGGACCTGGGTATGTGGCTGATCCTTTGGGATTGGAAGAATCTTTTCTTTTATATGATGAGATCAGATTTTCAGTAATCATCATCATATCTGACAGGTGTGTCTGGACGGAGGCCTGAGGCTGGGCATTTTAAGGGAACTGCGTTGTTTGGACGTCTGAGTAACCAGTGAGGTACTATAGAAGCTGTTTTGTGCTGGTTGGTAAATCTAGGTATTGGAATATCCACCAGCGTTTGGGGTTTGTCTGCCCCATTTTGTTTGCAGTTCACCCTGATTGAGTGACCTCAGCTGGCTCCCACGGGCAGCATCGTCACAGTGGCGTGGTCGTGCTTGGATCCACAAAACCAGGTCAATTAAGCTTTGGGTCAGAACCCCACGCTATCCAAATTTGAATGTTGGTATTGAGAGTTTGGTTGGTTAAAAAGCAGTTGCAATGGGTGAGCAAAGAGGATATCAGGGCCTTGGCAAAAAAGCCCTGGAAGGTTTGTGTTCAGAAAAGGGATAAGCTTTAGAAAGAAAGCTACAAGTGAAGAACTGAGAGATCTGTTAATGGCCAGTGATCAGGAGGCAGGAGCACAGCCCTTACCTGATACTACAGAAGCTGCAGAAGCAATTAGAATGCAAAAGGCAGCAAGTAAACTGCAAGCCCTGGAAGACACCTGATATCTGCTGGGAGAGCAATACAGCGGTGCACACACAATCCAGGAAGTTTTTGGAAAGTGTAGGGGACAATTTCCTGGTGCAAGTGCTGGAGGAACCAACTAGGGGCAGAGCTCTTCTAGACCTGCTGCTCACAAACCGGGAAGAATTAGTAGGGGAAGCAAAAGTGGATGGGAACCTGGGAGGCAGTGACCATGAGATGGTCGAGTTCAGGATCCTGACACAAGGAAGAAAGGAGAGCAGCAGAATACGGACCCTGGACTTCAGAAAAGCAGACTTTGACTCCCGCAGGGATCTGATGGGCAGGATCCCCTGGGAGAATAACATGAGGGGGAAAGGGGTCCAGGAGAGCTGGCTGTATTTTAAAGAATCCTTATTGAGGTTGCAGGAAAAAAACATCCCGATGTGTAGAAAGAATAGTAAATATGGCAGGTGACCAGCTTGGCTAAACAGTGAAATCCTTGCTGTCCTTAAACCCCTCGCATAGCATTCCCTTTTGTGATCTGGGGTAGTGAAACCATGTTGTCTGCACAACAGGGCTTTTTTTTTCTTTTTCTTTTTCCCCCCCCTTTAAGTTAAAATACATTTGTGGTTTTCTTACAGTACTAAACAGTACCCATTTCCAAGTGGGGGGCCTTTGCAGATATCAATGAATGTCTTGGGGCTTGGTTGTTTTTTTAAAACATGTTTCTTTCATGCTTAAAGTTTGGGGGTGGGGTTGTTTCCTAGAAAGAATGACCCATAGCATTCAACCAACTCCTGGGCTGTATTTAAACTGTCCGATAGTGCTCTACCAACCCCAGGGGTTATATTTAAACTGTCCAATAGCATCTGTGAATTCCTGAGGTTTAATTTCATTTCATATTAAGCAGAACTCACCATCCACTCCCACCCACCCCTTACTATGGGTGCATTCCCATCAAATGTAACCCTATAGCAACAAGGGTAAGTAATTGCAGCCACCCTAGCTATTCAGTGAGGGGTGTGAGTGGTTAAACCCATTCAGTTCAAGAGACTAAGCATAGCTCAGTGGTTTGAGCATTGGCCTGCTAAGCCCTGGGTTATGAGTTCAATCCTTGAGGGGGCCACTTAGGGATCTGGGGCAAAATCAAGATTCGGTCCTGCTAGTGAAGGCTGTTCTATAAGATAGGTATAACTCTATTGTACTCAAACACATGTCTGAACTAGCCCCGTTTGTTTTATTGTAAGCACACTTTTAGGATTTTTTTCCCCCTACCACAACATACATTTCAGCTTTTTGCTATAAATGGGTCTCTTTTTTACACACACACACACACACGAGCTAATTCTCACAAACAATTTATTTATTTTTATTTAAAAGACATACAGCTCCTTGAAAACAAACCAAGATGCTTCATTAAAACTTTTTTAGCTCACTTAAGGGCCAAAGGCCTTATAACAAAACACAGATAGTCACAAAACCCTTTTTTTTTTTTAATTTACAGCTACCAAGTTTTATATCGCATGTTTGTCCCCTCACCATTCTCTAACTTAATCCTTTTAGATTTCTTACAAATAGTCTTTTTCTTAAGCAGGGTTCTGTAACTTTTTGTGCAGACTAGACGGTCAATATAATGCTGTAAGCAGGTATCTAACGGTTTGGTCATTTTCTTTAGAACACGGTCAGGGTCTGCACTGAATTGCACAGCATTTCTCAAGGCCACCCCTTGCGCTAAATGTTCTTGGGTTAGGCACAGGCATTGCATAGCATAACCTATGGCAATAACGGTGTTTAATAAGCTTTCCAAACACAGCTCAGCACACAGGCCCCGGAGCTTGCAGTTTATATCCATTGAAGTCCAAGTCACATAGTCATGGTGCCTTTGGCCTGGCGCATCTATGACACAGCCCTCACAATCTTCAAAAAGCTTTTCCCTAAGGCAGTGCTTAAGGGCAGCATAAACAGCAACGCGTACAATAGTCCGCATGACTTTTTTACGCTCACGACGTGGCAGTGGCTCAGTTAGTTCTATGCCAAGCCGCCTCCTAAACTCCTCATAGCCATCATCCTCAGAGCCCTCTTCAACAATTGGTATCGGCGTTGAGCAAAAACATGGTGGGCC
>NW_020665015.1:0-948 GCF_002925995.2 Terrapene triunguis
CCCCCCCCCCCCCCCCCCCCCGCCCCGTCCCCTGCTCGCTCCTCTCAGCTGGCCAGGCCCAGGGCTCCTCTCCGCCCACTGCCCCCCCCCCCCACTGCCACTGCTCGCTCCTGTCCGCCGCGGGTGGTGAACGCTATAAGGGTGAGGCTCTCTTCTCGGGCACTAGCTCTCCTAGCTCAGGACATGGGGCTCCTTCCTCTGCCCAGTCTCTCCGAACGACCTGTGTCTTGTGGACATGAGCCTGCTCCTGTCGCCAGGTGGCTGACAAAGGAGTCTCCTGCCTGGGGAGGCTCTGGCATTGTGATGCAGGCACAGTGCAGCAGGCAGTTAACACTAGGGCAGTAGTTCTTCCTTCCCAGAAACAGGAAGTACGTGCTTGCAAAAGGGGACAGCCCCCCCAGCCCCCCAGTGCAGCGCAAGGTCGGTGTATCTCAGCAGGGAGCAGCAGGAACTCCTAACCCTACATGGGCTGGGATTGATACCTGGCTGGCCTGGGCCCCTAGAGGTGTGAGAGCCACGTGAAGATTTGTTTGTGGCTTTTCCCCTTCAGGGGGCCTAAGGAGCTCTTTCTCCCAGAGCTGCATGGCAGGAAGTGAAGGCTCAGCCCTGAGCTGGAGGCTGGCAGCTGGCAGCGATATTCTGTTCAGTGCTGGTGGGGGGAAGCTCCCCGCGGTGAGGCTTAGAGGCTCTCTGCTGCAATCGGGCCTGTGAGATATTAGTCTTGCAGTATTTGTTCAGTGCTGATGGATTGGCTGTAGGAGCTGTGTCTGGGGAGTCCCCAGAGAACTGCCCGGCGGAAAGAGGGGGCTGTTCAGTTCTGCTGACTTTGCAGCTGGACGCAACCTTTTGGGTCCTAGTGCCGGTGGTGCTCCCCGTCTGTGTGCTGGGAGGGGCCATCCTGTTCTCTGTACAGCAGGGAGTGCATGTGCTGGGGCGGGGGGGGGGGGG
>NW_020665015.1:1048-15803 GCF_002925995.2 Terrapene triunguis
GGGGGGGGGGGGGGGGGGGGGGGGGGGGGGGGGGGGGGACTGGGGGAAATAAGCAGTAGGGAAGGAAGGAGGTGGGATGGGGAGGAGATGGGCAGTGGGGAAGGGGCATGGGATGGGGAAGAGAAGGGGATGAGGGATGCGGGGACAGGGGAGAACCGGGAGCCCGGCATGCAGCATCCCCTTGGCAGCAGCTGAGGCTCGCCCGTTAAGCAGCCCCATCGAACCCTCCCCCTGACTAGCCCCACCTGCCCTGCATCTGTACCACCCACCCCACAGAGCCCCAGCCAGCTTCACTTGGACCCCCCCCCCCATGAGGCCCACCTCCCCTGCACCCGCCCTCCCGCTGAGCTCACTGTCGAGTCCATGTCCTGGGAAGGGAGGGGGGAGGCTGCAGGGTGATCTCCCACCTCCATGCAGCCAGTGGCCTGGGCTCCCCCTGCCAGGCTGCAGCTTCCACGTTTATTTATTGACAAATAACATTTGCAGAATTTTAAAATAGTGCACAGAATTTTTAATGTTTTGGTGCTGAATTCCCTCAGGAATATGGAGTGCTGGGCAGTTGTGGGGGGGCTGTGAGGGGGCACTAGGCAGTGGGGGGTGCTGGTTATAGGGCTCTGCGGTCCAGAGGGGTACTGGGCATGGGAGTTGCCAGGCATAAGGGGGTGGGGGTAATGGGCGGGGGGTAGTATGGCAGAGCACACTGACAGCTGACAGCGCACTGGCGTGGCCACATTTGTGGCACTTGCAGCAGCATTGGGAGTGGTGCATTATGGGCAGCTATCCCAGCATTCAAGTGACTGCAACGTGCTTTTCAAATGGGAGGGGTGGGGTGGAGTGTGACAGGGAATGTGTTGTGTGTATGTGGGGGGAGAGAGAGCGGGGTTTTGGGGGGCTGAGCACGTCAGTATGCTGTCTTGTAAGTTCAGACAGCAGCAGACCCCCCCTCTCCCCTGCCTCTCTCTCTCTCACACAGCATTGCACAGTAACGGCTTGCATGCCGGCTATCAGAAATGGGGCTTTGAAAGGACATTTCCGCATTCCTACAGGAGTTCAAAACAGTGACAAGAGTGGCCACTTGACTTAAGGGGATTATGGGACGTTCCGGAGGCCGATCAGAGCGCAGTAACGCAACACCTCGTTCACACTGACGCCCGGGCGTTGTAGCCAAGGCGCAGCAAACGTTATTCCTCTCGCCGAGGTGGAGAACCAGGAGCGCTGTAGCCACGGAGTCAGAGCGCTCTACGTGCCATGCCAGTGTGGACGGGGAGTGAGCTAGTGTGCCCAGGCTCCTTTATTGCACTGTAACTCGCAAGTGTAGCCAAGCCCTGAGTGAGCAGTCTGTGCGTCAGGGTCTGCACTTGTGAACACACCTAGCCAGCAAAGGAATTCCTGTAAGCAGGAAGTTTCCGTTTTCAACCTTCTAGGCAAAAGGTGTGTGTGGGGGGTGGGAAAAGAACCCAATCCTGCTAAAGGGAAGAATGAGTGTCCAGCCTTGAAATTGGTTGCAGCTGAGAATCTAAAAGCTAGTGTTGATGCAAATTACCTGGCTGGCAGGGAGAAAAAAGACTTGCTAATAGCTATTAGCACAGAGAGCCCACCCAATCAGCCAGTGAATTCTGTTAAGCAAGAAAAATCAGGGTTTGATCCTTCAGGACAAGGAGGAAAAAGAGAACTTGATTTTGCAAAGGAAAGCCACAGGTTAACCCTAAAATGCCAAAAACCCAATGGTATTGGGCCAAAGGTGTGGCATGACAAAAATGATTGTAAATGGACACTTGCAATGAATTTGTTGTTATTGCTAATGGTAATTTTTGTAACTAATGTCTTGCTATTAGCAAGAACTGTAAAAATGTACAATGTGCCTAATCTTTTGGAAAATCCCTTGAACATGTTAAGAGTAATACATAAGAACATACTTTATGTTCAAAGGCCTTGTTATCCTAATGTTTCACAGTTAATGCCTGTAAACAGCATTGGAACTTTTCACAGGGGAAAAGACATTCCAGACCTGATGTGCTGTATGAAAAGGGAAACTAAGGCACACTACCATATTGCTTTGACGGCTAAATGCCAAGATTCCTATACTACGAACAACATTAATATCTACATTGGCTTGACGTTAATTGGGTTCCAAACATTTGCCAGAGCTTTTATGAATAAAGTAGCTATGTTCTTTAGCTCTTGGCAAGATCACATGAGACATACAGGAACCATACTGCAAGAGAAGATCCAATCCACTATTGTTCTAACCAAGTTTTATCTTGAGTTTGTAAAGAGATTCAATCATGTTATTGAACATGACTTTGATAAACCATTTCTGTTATACACTGGTACGGCTTCTAACCCAAGACTAGCTGTAGTGAGACAGAACCCAGGATGGGGAGCTCTTGGGATGCAGTCAGGGATGTTTGTCATCCCTTCCTGCATCAATTTTGCATTTGGGGTATGACGTTCTTGACATAATCTGTAACTGTATAGATCACTGTTGCGACCACTGTTATATATTTGCAGCAAATATTGTATAAAGGTTGTCGTCTAAGGGGTCTATGGAGAGGTTATGGTTTGTTGGTTATGATTATGCTGTCTAGATGTGTGTTTCATTTTTGTAGTTGAAGTTATGAATATTGGCTTTATACTGTCTGTATTTCAAACTTATGCTATGCTTCTGGGAGACACCCCAGACAAGTTGGTGTCAGCTCTGCCTAGCCTGCTTGATGGCCCATTAAGGACCATCAGCTATACAACTGACCCACTGAGAGAAGGCAGATACACCTTGTGACTCAGCAAAGTATGCAGGGACTTGCCCATGTGACTCCAAACTCCATTTTGCTGTAATTTTCCACAGTAAGGACAAAGAGGTGTCCTTGCACCTGGAAGAGACTATAAAAGGCAGATGCCTCATCTCCATCTTGTCTTCAATCCTGCTTCTTACCCCTGGAGGGACTTTGCTACAAACGGAAGCTCTACACAAAGGACTGATGACCCATCCCAGCTGGGGATGTTCCAGAGACTTGATTTGAACCTGCAGTTTATTCCGTCATTGCTACAAGCCTGAACTAAGAACTTTGCCATTACTGTGTGTGTAATTGATTCCATTTAACCAATTCTAGCTCTCATCTATATCTTTTTCCTTTTATGAATAAACCTTTAGATTTTAGATTCTAAAGGATTGGCAACAGCGTTATTTGTGGGTAAGCTCTGATTTGGACGTTGACCTGGGTCTGGGGCTTGGTCCTTTGGGATTGGGAGAACTTTTTTCTTTTATTGGGGTATTGGTTTTCATAACCATTCATCCCCATAACGAGTGGCACTGGTAGTGATACTAGGAAACTGGAGTGTCTAAGGGAATTGCTTGTGTGACTTGTGGTTAGCCAGTGGAGAAAAACCAAAGTCCTCTCTGTCTGGCTGGTTTGGTTTGCCTTAGAGGTGGGAAGACCCCAGCCCTGGGCTGTAAGTGCCCTGCTTGAAGTGATTTGTCCTGAACTGGCACTCTCCGTTGGGTCCCGCCAGAATCGCCTCGTCACAGCCTGGCTGAGAATTCCCAGCAGCAACAACTGAAGGGCAACACAGTCAGACTCCCCAGTAGGCAGCGTTGGTTCTAGGAGCCCTGGCCAGGGCGTTCTCCTGGGTTCGATGGTAACCCTGCCCCACCGTGCAGGCTGGGGCAAGTCACGGAGCTCTCTGGGCTTCAGTTTCCCCAGGTGTCCAATGGGTAGAATTCCTACCTCCCAGGAGGGCGGTGGAGCTTCATTAATTAGGGGGAGTAAATGATGCCGAGAGCCTCCTACCCAGGGGACGTAGAAATGAATTCTGCCAGAGACCTTCCTAGGCCAATCTAATTCACGGGGGAGGCACTCAGATCTGTGGGGATGGGCAACAGGATCAGAGCTTGGGAGAGACAGAGAGAAAAGTGCAAAGCCAAATTCCTCCTGATACTTCAGCTGGACAAACAAGGCCCTGCAGCATGTCTGAGGAAACCATGTCTGCTCCTGGAGCCTAATATGGAGGCCCATCAGCAGACAAGGTAAGTGCTGCGCTGCCAGGGCTGGGGCTATCGGCACCTTCAGTGTGGCTGGGCTGTCCTCAGGGACGTGCCAGAGCTCCAGCGGGCAGAGAGCACGTTACAGACCTGACGCCGCGGATCCCCATGGCCAAGCGATGAATGGAAGGGGCTGAGCCAACCTTCAAAGCACCATGCCAGCGTGTCCCAGGAATGGTTTCCTAGGAGAGGAAATTCTCCCCTCCCCCTCTCTGCGCAGCATCCCCCTGCCCCACGGTGGGAGTCTCTTACTCTCTCCATCTTGTCTCCGTGTAGAGATAAAATGGCCCTCAGCTCTTCCTCTGCGGCTTTAAATCGCTCCAGGGTGGGTGTTGTCAGACCCTTCACGGCTCTCATCAGCAGGGCTTGGAGCTGGGCTGAGGAAAGCTGCTCCCCTGGGGTCTGCAATGAACAGGGACAAAGCCTGCTGGGACTGAGTATTTCCATTGGGCAGCTGCCCTGGAATAGTCTGTCCCCGCGGGAGGCTGGCAGGGCCTAGTGAGCATGGAGACTCCGGCTGAGCCCTTTCCTTAAAAAGCCTCAACAGGTGAAAACCAATAAACCTCTGTTCCCAGAGAACCCAGGAAAAGGAACAAAAGATTGTCATCGAGAAGGTTTGAGGGTCTGGAAGGATGGATTAGCAGCCGCAAATATGTTGACTTATTCTCAGCTATTTCAATATCTGGATTTTAGTAGCGTGGGGAAAATAATCAGTAAACTTTAAATGTAGAATTTCCCATACTATTTATAACATCCAGTCAGAAGTTGGGCCACCAACAGAATAACAAAGAAATCACACCGAGACCCATGACAAATGTAGGCTACAGTTTATTTAAACCCCGTTCCTGGAAAGGAATTGCAGGGGGGAATTTACACATCTATTGTATATAGCCCAATGGGGGCATAGTAGAATTTGTAGAGAGTTTTGAAGTCTATCTCCATGAGATTATTTCTGAGAGAACTACCAAGATGACAGCCAGGGGATGGGAGTGGAGCTGTATCACTTTCAATAGCTTAAGATTTCTTTCTTCTGCATTATTTGATCTCATTTATGTGTGTTTCAGTCATGTAAATTCTGAGATAGATATTGTCTCAATACACATACATTAGCCAATCATTACATGAGACAAAAGGTTTAGATTCACAACTTAGACTCATAGACTCATAGACTTTAAGGTCAGAAGGGACCATTATGGTCATCTAGTCTGACCTCCCGCATGATGCAGGCCACAAAAGCTGGCCCACCCAATTTCCCTTATCTCAGCTGTTGAAGTCTCCAGATCGTGATTTGAAGACTTCAAGTCGCAAAGAATCCTCCAGCTTGAGACCCCTGCCCTATGCTGCGGAGGAAGGCAAAAAACCTCCAGGGCCTCTGCCAATTTACCCTGGAGGAAAATTCCTTCCCGACCCCAAATATGGCGATCAGTAGAACCCCGAGCATACAGGCAAGATTCTTCAGCCGGACCCACATTTTACCAGCGATGGCACGTTATTGCCTAATTGACTAAAATCACGTTATCCCATCAAACCATTCCCTCCATAAACTTATCTAGCCTAATCTTGAAGCCAGGGAGGTCTTTCGCCCCCACCGTTTCCCTCGGAAGGCTGTTCCAGAATTTCACCCCTCTGACGGTTAGAAACCTTCGTCTAATTTCAAGCCTAAACTTCCCCACGGCCAGTTTATATCCATTCGTTCTCGTGTCCACATTAGTACTGAGCTGAAATAATTCCTCTCCCTCCCTGGTATTTATCCCTTTGATATATTTAAAGAGAGCAATCATATCCCCCCTCAGCCTTCTTTTGGTTAGGCTAAACAAACCGAGCTCCTCGAGTCTCCTTTCATAGGAAAGGTTTTCCATTCCTCGGATCATCCTAGTGGCCCTTCTCTGTACCCGTTCCAGTTTGAGTACCCGTTCCAGTTTGAACTTGAAGGCAAGGAGTGTATTGAGGCAACTCCAAGGGAAATACTATTTATGGAGATATCAATCTAAATTCTACACGAGTTTTGTTATCTTCCCTTTAGGTTCTATCCATGGAAATTCACCCATACTCGTCTGCTGAAAGATCAAATAATGAAAATCTGCCTCCAGAGAACGTGGAAGGCTGACGCAGAAGGGGAACTGAAAGATGCCCACATTCAAATCAAAACGGAACGTTGAGAACTGACTGTTGCAACGCTGGCCCCACCAGTCCCTAGGACAGGGGTGGCCAACCTGAGCCTGAGAAGGAGCCAGAATTTACCAATGAACATTGCCAAAGAGCCACAGGAATATGTCAGCAGCCCCCCATCCACTAACCCCCTCCAGCCCCCAGCACCTCCCGCCCACCGCCAGCCCCGCCAATCACCGCCTCCCACTCCCTCCTCACTCCTCCCACCCGCCACAATCAGCTGTTTTGCAGTGCGCAGGAGGCTCTGGTGAGGAGGGGGGAGGAGCGAGGGCATGGCAGGCTCGGGGGAAGGGGCAGGGGCCTTGGGTGAAGGGGTGGGGTGGTGGCAGGACCTGGGGCAGAGCAGGGGGTTGAGCAGTGAGCACCCCACAGCATATTGGAAAGTTAGCATCTGTAGCTCCAGCCTCGGAGTCAGCACCTATGCACGGAGCCGCAAAGTAACCTCTGAAGAACCGCATGTGGCTCCGGAGGCACAGGTTGGCCACCCCTGCCCTAGGAAAAGGAGACACCAACCTGTCATGTGCGATCTAATGAGCAGGAAAAGAATCTGGGAGCCTAGAGCACCCACAAGGAAAAATTAGTGGGTGTTTAGCACCCACTGGCAGCCAAGCTCTGCCCTGCCCGCAGTGCATCTCGCCCGCCGGCGGCCCCACTGAGCAACTCCTCCCGCTCCCTCCCAGCACTTCCTGCCCACTGCAAAACAGCTCTTTCATGGAATTCAGGATGCTCCGGGAGGGTAGGGGAGGAGCGGGGACATGGCATACTTGGGGGAGGAGATGGGGAAGAGGCGGGGTGGGGGTTGGGGGAAAGGGTGGGATAGAAGCGGGCCGGGGGTGGAGCAGGGGCAAGAAGAGAGGGGGCCGGGGGTTAGAGGAAGGGGTTGATTTGGGGGTGCGGCCGGGGCAGAGCAGGGGCGGGAAAAGGTGGGGCGGAGCTTTGGGGAAGGGGTGGAGTGGGGGCGGGGCCTGGGGCAGAGCGGGAGTTGAGCACCCACTGGCCAGAGGGGAAGTCGGTGCCTACTGAGGGGATGGACAAAGGACTGATAGAATCATAGAGTATCAGGGTTGGAAGGGACCTCAGGAGGTATCTAGTCCAACCCCCTGCTCATGGCAGGACCAATCCCCAACTAAATCATCCCAGCCAGGGCTTTGTCAAGCCTGACCTTAAAAACCTCTAAGGATGGAGATTCCACCACCTCCCTAGGGAACCCAGTCCAGTGCTTCACCACCCTCCTAGTGAAATAGTGTTTCCTACTATCCAACCTAGACCTCCCCCACTGCAACTTGAGACCATTGCTCCTTGTTCTGTCATCTGTCACCACTGAGAACAGCCGAGCTCCATCCTCTTTGGAACCCCCCTTTCAGGTAGTTGAAAGCAGCTATCAAATCCCCCCTCACTCTTCTCTTCTGTAGACTAAATAAGCCCAGTTCCCTCAGCCAATCCTCATACGTCATATGCCCCAGCCCCCTAATCATTTTCCTTCCCCTCCGCTGGACTCTCTCCAATTTGTCCACATCCTTTCTGTAGTGAGGGGCCCCAAACTGGACACAATACTCCAGGTGTGGCCTCACCAGTGCCGAATAGAGGGGAATGATCACCTCCCTCGATCTGCTGGCAATGCTCCTACTAATGCAGCCCAATATGCCGTTAGCCTTCTTGGCAACAAGGGCACACTGCTGACTCAAATCCAGCTTCTTGTGCATTGTAATCCTCAGGTCCCTTTCTGCAGAACTGCTGCTTAGCCAGTCAGTCCCCAGCCTGTAGCAGTGCATGGGATTCTTCTATCCAAAATGCAGGACTCTGCACTTGTTCTTGTTGAACCTCCTCAGATTTTTTTTGGCCCAATCTCAATTTGTGTAGGTCACTCTGGACCCTATCCCTACCCTCCAGGGTATCTACCTCTCCCCCCCAGCTTAGTGTCATCTGCGAACTTGCTGAGGGTGCAATCCATCCCATCATCCAGATCATTAATGAAGATGTTGAATAAAACCAGCTCCAGGACTGACCCTGGGAAAGCGGGGGAGGGAGTGGAGGAGAGGAGGCACACGGTGAGCGGAAGGGACCCCACAGAGCGGGGGTGTAGTGCAGGAGAGGGGGAACTCAGCCAGGCAGCGGTGGGCGATGGGGGCTGGGAGAGGGGCTAAGCAGATACAGGAAGAGATGGAGCACAGGAGGGGCCACCGGGGCCCAGGCATCCGGGGCCTGGTCGGCGGCTGTGCCAGGGGAGGCTTAGCCTCCCCGCCTATTATACCCACGGCCTGTGCTTCCTCTGAGGGATCTCCAGTGTCAATGTTCCCCGGAGCTCGCCTTCCCTGACAGGCCTGAGCAACCAGAGCTTGTAACTAGTCCACTCACAGCCTCCCCGCGGGGAGCGTATGGACACAAACAGGCTGGAGACAAGTGATGGCAGAAATCACTGGGGACTCGGGGAGCTGAGGAGGGGGCCACACCCCACAGGAGCTGAATTTCTGACTCAGGGCTGAGTAGTGCAGGTTGGATGCGCAGCACAGCTGTGAGGCTGTCTGCTGCGATCGATCCCCCGGGGGTCGATTTAGTGGGGGTCTAGTAAAGACCCACTAAATCGACAGTGGAGCGCTCTCCGGGCGACTCTGGGACTACACCGGGAACGCCAGGAGTAAGGTAAGTCTCCCGTCGGCCCAGCACAGAGTAGACACAGCAGTAAGTCGACCTAAGCTACGTCGAATTCAGCTGTGTTATTCACGTAGCTGGAGCAGCGTCACTTAGGACGACTTACTGCGGTAGGATAGACACTGCCTGAGGCCTGAGTTTCCACTGCAGTCTGGATGCTCAAACACTGGATTGGCAACAAAAGTCACCAAGCCCAGGCCACACAGAGACAGGCTCAGTGTGCAGTGTGGACACCCCCTCACACAAGCCCAGGATTGTCAAATGAGGAAATCATTCCTTTCGTTTGACTTGCTGGCAGAGGAGCCCAGTGATATTGGAGCTCCCCAAGCGTCAGTGACAAACGCAGCGCTCCAGCCACTGAGCTCTAGGGCTCCCTACTGAAAGAAACGCTTCATGAGGGACAGGTCAAAGAGAGGTGCTGGTCTTTGACCAAGGGCAGGGAGTCCCACCCTCAAATATAGACCATTTCCCTCGTTGTCTGTCTGTGCTGGGGCAGGAGCAATAACACGGCCTCCTGCATTTGCTATTGCAGAGAGTGGTTTCTGACTGTCTCCTCAAACACAGGGTGCGAAACAGGCCTCAGACCTGACTGACAAGAACTACGCAGCTAGACTGAGCCAGCTGAGAATTCAGATGTGCCCCTTGCCTAGAGCGATGGACTGACCTGTGAGGGGACTGGAACCTGAGCTCCCAATGTTTAACTGGCACTCGTTCAGCATCTTTCCTCCTAGTGCCGTCACTGTAGGTTAAATACTCCAGCACCGGACTCCCTGCCAGCTCTGGGCCCCACAAGCTTTCCTTGTGACTGGATTCTGTACAGCAGGGGTGCAGGGAACCAGCAGGTGCATGTGACTCCTTGGTGAGGTTTTGCGTGCAAGGTGTGTGTGTGAATCTTTGTGTGTCAGGAGCAATGAGTGTGGCACTCTCACTGAACCGACAGAGGGCCACGGTGGTTGGAGCGAGACAGCAGAAGAATAAAGGGGCAACGATGGGCATAACGATGATGATTGTGTTGTGTTTCGTTCCTTAGAGCTGGTGCCACCGCCCGTCCCTTTAGCCTTGTAGTTTACCAAGGGTAAAACTAACCATCTGTTCAGATACAAGGGAGTGTTTTTGTTCATTTCCGCTAGCTACGCAGGGGTTTGATGTTGCTGCTTTCAATCCTCCAGCTCTGCCGGGATAAGGAACAATTCAGGCCGTCACTGAACTGAAGGAGGGAGATGATTTTCTGACAGGGAGGTGTTTGGCAGGCAGCCTCCTTCCCAGCTCTGTCCCGACAACACCCAGTTGAAATGGGACCCTCCTCAGCCCTCCTCAGCCTGGTGAAAATGAGCCAGTGAGTGAGCGTGGGGGACAGCAAGCGACGGAGGGAGAAGGAGTGAGCGGGCCGGGACCTCGGCGAAGGGGCGGGACATGGGTGGTCAGTTTTGTTGGGTCAGAAAGTTGGCAACCCTAGATCCAGGGGAATCATCCACTATGATTCTCTTCTCAGTGAATTATCACTTCACATTGTTTGCTCAGACCAGCCTCCCCAGCCCACTCACTGCTGTGTGGGGCTGTAAGTGTGTCCATTGCTGGACAGCAGGAATTCCTGCCCGTTTCCCTTCCGGCTGGAGCAGGATTGGAGTGTGTTTGTGTTAATGACATTGCTGTAGATTGTTGTTCGTTGCCCATCTTGACAATTCAGACAGTCCCTTTCCCATTTAGATCTCCATCATATCGTTCCAATAGCAGGGGTCCGGTTTTCTCTGGGGCACTGACATGTTTCAGGGGGTTGGTGAGTGAACTCAGCCTTGCATTCCGTCCTTGATGAGGCGGGGCAAGGGTGGTCAGTTTTGTTGGGGCAGAAAGTTGGTAACCCTAGATCCAGGGGAAACAAACACCCAACGAGGCTGCAGGGGCAGGACATCAGCTTGGAGGGGAGGGGTGGGGGTGGCAGTGACATCACAAAGGCCTGTTGCAGGAACTCGGCCTATTGGGCAAAGGTGGTGGGGAGGGGGTGACCTCACAGAGAGACCCTGACATCAGCCGGGCAGGACAGAGGTGCAGGGCCAGGCCAGTCTCTGAGACTCCCCCGGCTTTGCTGCCACAAGTCTCCTTCGCGAGGTCTCTCCTCGAGGACTGAGAGAGAATTAGGATTCATGGATGTGAGCATGAGGAGGAACCTCTGTGGAGTTTTCTCCTTTCCTACCACTGATTGTGCCAGAAAACAAACTTCCCTTTTCCAAGGTAAGAGGCCCAGAGAGGTTTGGAACCTGTTCAGTCTGATCCCCCTGGTGCAGGCAGCATTCTAGGCCCAGAAAACACTGGCTTAAGGTGGCCGAATTTGATTTCCTACCTAGGACATTGATGCTTGGAATCCCTGGGGACATTGGGGTTTATCCTTTTTGGTTTCCCTTTTCCTCTCTCCTCCCTCCTTTCTCCTCTTCTCTTGCTTCTTTTTCCCCTTTCCCCGGCTTCCCTCCCTCTACCAAGGAGGGGTGTGTGTGGAGTGTGGATGGGGTGGGGTGTGCTCTCATTGCGGGAGGTCCTCACAAAGAGGTGAGGCTGGATCTGAGAGTGATCCCCTCTGATGGTGACCTGAGCCGTCCTTTGGGACATCTGGTGAGACCTCTCAGCCTCCCGCCCCTCAGAGTCTCAGTGCTGATTGGCCGAGCAGGGGGCTATCAACAGCGAGGAGACTCAGGTCCTTTTGGTCTCTTTTCAAATCAGGCAAATAAGTCACAACCAATCCAATGTATGGGATTAATCTTGCTGCTTCTCTCCATTAATTATCTCTTAGCAGTTCATGATTTCCTCTAATGTTCTAGGTCTTCTAAAATACTTGCTGAATAATTACTATGAACCACTGTTGGTCTGTAGCTCACTTGAGAGCACTTTATTCTGATCAGTCACTGTATGAAATTCAAGATGTGACAGATAGGTTGAAAGTCAGGAGCAGTGTTTCCTCTAATTTTTTGAGTCCCCATGTGCGGAATGAATTCTGTTGTGTGCACCAACATGGAGGTGAGGTGTGACACATCACCTGTATATTGGTGCACATTACAAAATTCCTTCTGCACCTGGACGGTGTGTGGCAGGGGTGAGGCTGAAGGGTTCGGAGTGTGGGAGGGGACTTGGGGGGGGGGGCAAGGGTTGGGGTGCAGGGGGGTGAGGGCTTTGGCTGGGGGTGCGGGCTCTGGGGTGGGGTTGGGAATGAGGGGCTTAGGGCTAGGACAGAGGGTTGTGGTGCTGGGGTGTGAGGGCTCCAGCTGGGGGTGTGGGCTCTGGGATGGGGATGGGGATAAGGGGCTCAGGGCTGGAACAGAGGTTTGGGGTGCAGGGGGGTGAGGCCTCTTGGCTGGGGGTGTGGGCTCTGGGGTGGGGATGGGGATAAGGGGCTCAGGGCTATGGCCGAGGGTTGGGGTGTAGGGGCTGAGGGCTCCGGATGGGTTGTGGGCTCTGGGGTGGAGCTGGGAATGAGGGGTTTGGGGAGCAGATTGCCCCAGGGAGAGAAGACCCCCCCCAGCCCTCTCTCCCCACAGCAGCCCAGGGCCAGATGAGAGGGCACCTGTCTCCTAGCCGCAGCAGCTCTGGTGTGGCTGGGCTGGGGGAGGGGACAGGATGTATTTTTCCTAAGTCAAAAGGGGGAAGGGAAGGAGTTATGCTTCAGTTTTTACCTCATAAACTTAAGTCCTGTCTAACCTATAAGATGCAATGGGAATAAGACACCATGTCATGTGGTGACATCACAAGAGCAGAGGGTGTGAGAACTGCAGCAACCAAGAGGGCAGGGGATTTAGAGTCAGATTGCTTCAAATGCTGCATTCATCGGCTGACATTTAACAGCAAGGTTTAGCTAACAGAATGGAGAAAGGAATTCTCTGCTAAAGATTCAACCTGCCCCTTTGGCCAACTCCACCCCTTCCCTGAACAGAGTGTGCTCAGAACAACACCCCCCCCACCCCACATACACACACACAAGCCCACAGCTGGGCACCCAGCACAAAGCAAGGGAGGGGGTTGCTTGGCTTGTTTTACTTTTTACTTTGCAGAAGGTTTTTTGAAAAGCATTTTCTGCTCCTGTTCCCCATGGTGAGGAAGCAGATGGTTGTGGGGAAGGGAACTTGAGAGCAGTGGAGCAGGGGCAATAGGGGAAGTTGGGGGAGGCTGAAGGGGGAGATGGGGGAAGGGGACATTTGGGGGGAGGCTAAAGGGAGCAATGGGTTGAAGGAGGCTGGGGCAGAGTGGCAGTTGGGGGGGCTGCTCATCCCCATGGGAGGGGAGGAGGAAGAGGAGCTGCCCTTGTATCAGAAGCTGTTTCCTATTAGAACTTGCAACTTCACTGATCCTGAGCAGGGTCCTGTGGTCAAAGGGGAACTAGATGGGTTCATGGAGGCCAGGTCCATCAATGGCTGTTAGCCGGGATGGGCAGGGATGGTGTCCTTAACCTCTGTCTGTCAGAAGCTGGGAATGGGGGACAGGGGATTGGTCACTGGATGATTCCTGTCTGTTCATTCCCTCTGGGGCACCTGGCACTGGCCGCTGTCAGCAGACAGGACGCTGGGCTAGATGGACCTTTGGTCTGACCCAGTCTGACCGTTCTTATCTTCTAATGTTCTTCTCACATGCTCAGTAACATCTGCAAGTTGCTGCCCTCACGCGCCATCAGAATCTGCTCCCTGCAATCAAAGGCAGGGAAAATCCCCCTGAAGGGGGGAAATCGGAGGGGAGGGATGGGCAGAGGGACAAAACTGGGACAGTATCAGGGGTTCAGACTGGGGTGGGGCTGCCCTGCCAGGTAGGTGCAGAAGGGAAAACCCCCAGATAGAGGGAAGCAGAGGGGATAAAAGTTACGACGGGTGGGGGGAGCCGTCAGCAGCAGTTCCAAACTAGGGTGTGGTGGAGGGTAGAAGGACTTGTGTTCCTCACTGGATGGTCCAGCTCAGCACCCCCTCCCCAGGGCTGTGGTGTTAAAGGCCCCGGGTGGCCCAGTGCCCAGCTCTGCTCTAGCTGAAATGGTGACTGAGCTGCCAAGTGTTGTCAGATGCTACCGGTGTGGTGCTCTGCTTTCTCCTGTGTTGATATCACTCGGCTGCGTGCGTGTATTCCCTCTTTGTGCTGCCCCAGCTCTGCGCAGATAGCTGACCCAGCAAACCCGAAGAGAACCCCCAATAACCACAGAGTCTAGTAAGATGCAAAGTCACTTCGACTAGGTTTATTGCGATCTCGGACACAATGGCAGTTCCCCGTAGATTACTTAGTCTACCGGGCATACTACGAGAAAGTGCCTCTTGGCAAGAACCCGGCTCAGTGGCGGGACTTTCCACTGCCCCCGTGGCCGGACAAAGACACCACCCCAGGGATACATTCTTATACACGGGTACAAACAAGTTACACATCACTCCTGACGTATTGAGGTGCAACCCCTCCACGTAGCAAGGTACAACCTCCCTACGTAGTAAGGTGCCGCCTCGCACCTTGTACCTGTTGGTTCGATCAAAACAACTCTATCCATCATTTTACCCTTTTGCCCCTGTCATTGGGATGGGTCGGCCTGTTCCATGTTATCTGTGGAATGTTTCGGTATAGTGTGTCTTGGTACCATGTTTATACTGTAACTATGCTAAGTGGATATATATTTATGCAACATCAGCCCTTTCCTTGCCAGCTTCTGTGAGCAGGGCCTGCCTCTTGCTCACAGCTTAACTTTGCTTTATGTTAGCAAAGTCTTGACCATTACTTTAGTTCAGGCCTCAGGCCTCATACTGAGCCTTTATCAGGGCCTTCACTTACTACACCAAGGGAGACTTGATCCAGGGAAATAGTTTAAACCTCCTCCCTCCCCCCATCATAAAACAAACTGATGATCATCAGTTCATCACTTCACCACTGAACTGCCCAGTGCCTGGCTTGGAG